>NC_043968.1:46603319-46938319 GCF_902148855.1 Sphaeramia orbicularis | reverse complement strand
TGATTTCCTATATTTAATTTAGATGTTCACGAAAACTCACAGAAATTCAAGGATTATTATCAAAACAGAGAAAACTGAAGAAAAACTGACTTCTTCAGCAAAGATATCAAAAACTAAACATAAATCAAATGTCTCTATCCACTGCCATTGATCCAACCCCATGGGTTTTACTAGTGAATCAATGTTGTAGAAAATGACGGTGTTTCCACATTCACTATGGAGCCTCTGAACGTCCAAATGGATCATATCTGATGACCATGAAAAGATGACAAACTGTATTTTACATCAATTATTTACATGTATTAATAGGTTTAGTGTTTCTGAAGTTATTAAACATTTTAGATCAGTAGATGCTTTTGGTTGCCAATGGTGGTTTGGGTCTTTATGGGTTAATGCAGCATGTGATTAGTCAAGATGTGTAGTGGCATTTGTGTCCACACCAAGAGAGAAGTTTGTACAGCAGATTACATGTTGCAAAGGAGAGGAAAATGAGTGAAAGAAAAAGAAGTAAAATTTGGACCCATTTCAATATCAAAGACAGTTTGAGAGCAGCGTGTGGACTGCGCAAAGTAAAAAAATTCATACCGAGCAGGTTCCACGAACAGCCCACACAGGCTTATGTGAACTGTTCATTCATTAGTGCAATTAGACAATACAAGCAAAGGGAGGCTGCTGTTAATGAAGGTGCCAGTGTGTCTACTGCAATGGTTGCTACTCCTTTGTTTTTGTATTTCATAATGTATTTTTTTAATGTGTTGTGTGTTTTGAAGTGTATAAATAAAGCCATATATATATAAGAAACATTTGAGATGTTTTTAGATTACGTACATCATTTTACACATAACTTGGTAACAAATTACTTTAAACAACAAAAAAAATCTAGGGAGCGACTTGGGAGCTGAAAGAGCCAAAAGAACCATGAAATATGAGTAGACAAAATAATTATAAAAATAAGAACTATTAATGGATACAGACTGAGAAAACATGCCACCACAGTGTGAATTGAACACATCTCTTTAATGTTTGTTAAACACAATCTTTCAGACTTGAAACACCACAGGATGCAGCTCACACAGAGTTTGGGTAGAACAGGTCCTGTCATGTGACGCCTTCAGGTCAGATGAGGAGTCCTGCTGGCAGTAAAACCAGGTTCAGGTCTGACAATTAAACAATTTTCTCTTCAAGTTCTGTTTCCAGAATGCAGCTGTACTGAGTTACCTTTATGACACCTGGGCAGATGTGATCACACCTGGATATAATACTGGACGTAACTCAGTAACGCTGCACACTGGGACAGAGTACAAAGAGAGCAACAGGAATGTGGATCGACTCAGAGCTGCCACCGTACGGACGTTCATCCATGACAAAACTACTGACTGAAATAATACGAGCATAAAAATCTGAAATCTCACGGGCCAAACAGTTTTAACCATCAACAAAATTGGGCCACTACTGTTACACTTTAGCATTATGTCTTTCAAATCACTGACTACCCATCCCAGAACCCATTTTGTTCTATACTCATGTGAAAATACCACTTCCTGTTACCAATATTTGGAAATAAAATGCCTTGATTTAATTAAAATGTTATCTTTGGTTTAAATAAATGTATGTTTTCTTGTGGTCAGGGTGTCTAAGGTGTTAATGAAATAGACGACTCAAAACTGAGGTTCCAGTTGAACATATTTCACAAAAATGACAAATCTTTCAGGTTTTTTTTTTTTTTTTTTTTAAATAAAACCTTTTTTGGTGATATTGAAATTGAATGAATTGCCAAGCTGTAGATATCTCACTAACAAATTTTAGCTACTGTTAGCTACTTATTCTTTGCTCATTTAGCTGAAAAAACTACTCAAGCTTAAAAAGTATTTGATAAATAAACATCTTGTATTTCATAACAACAAATACATTCATATTCCCATTTCTTTAAATCCCAAAGTGCCATAAACTACTTAGAAACACTTGTAACAGGAAGTAGCCTTTTCACACATGTAGGATCAGGTAGTGACAGTGGAGCTGCCAAAGACATTTACATTGTCCCTGAATCCTTACGTATATTTATTATACCATGCACACAATCATAAGCATATTGTTTGCACAAATTACTATCTGGTTCACACACATTGTTGGATCAATGTTGTGTGTGAAAATATAGCTATTGATTGTATAAATGCTAGATGAGGCTGGTTGTAGGGAATCTCTCCTGGGTCTGGTTGTTATACTTATCACCAATACTTTTCTGGTTACCAGCATTTGGCTAAATACTCACATGGGGTGTATGTTTCAGCGGAAACTAAGCCTTGTCATAGACTCAGTGTATATAGAAGTAATACTTAACACTTCTGTTGACTGAGACAAAATTAAGAAACTTAACAATGGCAAAGGTTTAGGTTCATTTTTCACACAAAATATACCAACATTTCATGATATCAGGTTTAAAATGTGTGAGTTTGTCTTTTTCTTTCAGTGATTTGGATCAGGTGGTGGTTTGGTCTGTTGGTTGGTCAAACCAGCTTTTGCATAGCAGTCATTTAGCTTGTATTGATCTAATAATTATGCCCATTAGGAGTTCTACCAATGGATGACGGACATATTACAACCTGAAGAAAGTAAATACATGTAAATGTGTGCATTTTTGTACTGCTTCAACAAGATGAAGTGTATTAAAGGAAGATCTAATCTAAAACGTAACATACTTGTTAACAGAGAATAACCCAATCACAGCCATGCAGTGAAACAACCAATCACAGCAGAGTGGTTTTAACTAGTTATTTGATCTTGTTTGCATGAATTTATATATTGTTTGAATCAGTCAGTGCATTGTTTGCACAACTTAATAATTTTTGCACTTCACATTTTTGTTGACATATGCCCGCAAACTATTGAGACTATACATTCTGTGCATGTAAATGTCTTGTGCAAACAACATAATCTCCTGTGTGCAAAAGATACTCAGAGAGGAATAAATCACCTCTTAGGAATTCAGGGAGCTTTAAATGTGTTAGTAGCTTGTGAGAACTCAGGCTGAGTCAGTTGTTTTGTCCTGATTAAACGTCCACAGTGCGGCTGGTCATCTGCTGGATTCTTACTGAGGATCACAGATCTAGAAAACACAGAAACTCTGAAATCCTAGAAAACACTGAAGGAAACATTCAAGAGAAGTTTGTGGAAACTGCAGAGGAACAGTTTGAATCCAGAGTTTGATGAGAGAAGATGAACTTCTCTTTTCCATCACAACACCTGCAGATTGTGGTATTTTGTTTGAACTGCATGTGATTTTTGTCAAGTTCAGACACACCTAGAGTTCATGAATTAGCACCGTGTGATCTGTGGGTGTGGCCAGGTCTGACAGTTTGACTGACAGGTGCTAGGTCCAATCAGAAAGTCTCTAGCCAGTGAAGAGTTCTGCACTTGGTTTCTGGTCCGTGAAAGATGTGTTGGCACTGTTGTCGGGCTGATCTTTAAGTCCATTCAGAACAATCACAAATAAAATATTTTTTTCTATATTGTTATTTCTATTCAACATCATATCCACTTTCTTTTATACACTGTTAACTGTGACCATCTTTATTTAGATTAAAAATATCTTTTGAAAAAACAAAACAAAAAAACATGATGTTCCATGGTGTATTTTTTTTTCTACTGTGTTTCGATGGATTGATGGTTTAATGGCACTGTGACATTATTCACTCTTTGCTCACTCTTTACCTGATGTGGAACGACTTTTCACTTGTTTAAAGTTTGTTTTTAACATCTTTTAGCAGCATGCTGGACATTAACAGGAACATCACGAGTAGCTAACGTTCAAACTTAGTTGAACATGCTGAAGAAGAGCAGAGACGAACAAACCCTCTCAAACTTATGAATAACCAGCTTCATCAAAAGAGCACAGAAAAACCAACCGAACAGCAAGAGAAGGAAGCAGTCATTCAGCCAACACAAGAAGGTTTACAAAATGGAAGCATAACATGACCAGGACAGGAGCTCTAGAATGTGAAATATTTGAGTTATGTTTCCTTTTCACAGAAAAGAAACAGAGCTGCCATGTTTTGCAGGTTACCTAACAGATTATTCATAAATGGGGCCATATTTTTATTTCTATGGCCTCACTGGCATATTGACTCCTATTAATACCAATTTATTAATTTATTAAAATAACTAGTTGATCTTTAAGAGGATCATCAAAAAATGAATGGCAGCATTGAATTAAATCTGTCAACTGTAATATGTTAAGACCTTTGTCTGCGTTTAATGTTGTAATTGTAATTACATTAATTGTATTTAAAATCTTTAGGTTTTTACCTTTTGGTTGAACAAAATGAAATACTTGAAAAAAAAAAAACACACTTATAGTTGAAAATGTCCATTAGGTTTTAATGTTTTCAGTTTGTTTTTAGTTTTACAAGTAGTTTAATTTGTAATTTGACAATCTAATCCACTTTTAGTTTTGGTGTTTGAATTTTTCAAGTATTATGAGGAAATTCTTTAGTTAAAGAAAATGAAAAAAAATGTTCATTTTTATTTTAGTTAACAAAATACTTATTTCACAGCTAGCTTAGTTTTAGTAAACTATAACAACTGCTAAAAACTTCACAAACTATCTGTATTTGTCCCTTTGCAGTATGACATAGAATAAACAGTTTGAATTAGAAATGGAAAAAATGTATCTCAGCATTGGCTAACGATGTGACATGCTTGTTGCTTTTTTATTATTATAATTATAATAATAATAATTATTATTATATGATGTGAGTCTCTGTCCTTGTCAGTTCCATTTACACTTATCCTCAAGCAGTTAAGTTATTTTAAGTCTGCGATTGACATTACAGCCTCAGGGGGGCACTGTTGTGATTATGTTTGGCATCAGACTGTGATTCCAACTCTCCCCACCTACACAAACAAACCCTTGACCCAATCTTCAACCTGATAGACCTATCCATTGCGTTCTGCCCACAAACTGATGGATGCAACTAATTTGCGATGAATCTGCTCCATGTGGAGCAAAAAACTCTATATCAAAGCGATGCATTAGCGGTAATTTTTTTTTGTCATTGCCACCAATACGTGAGCACACAAGCGAGCAGCTACACTAAGCAACATCTCCACAGAGAAACAAATGCTGGCTCAAAATCTACAGCGAGCTCAAACACAAGAGGAGTACAACCATAGAACAGTAGTTTGGTCTTTTTTGATCAAAATAAAGGATTTAACGTATACTTTCATATACAAGCAATAAAAAATAAGTTACATCTCAATACTCCGTTAATAACTCTTACATTAATATTGTGCTCATTGGGATTCTATTTCTTTACATATATTATTTTATATCATTTTATATCTATTTATAAATATTTTTTCTTGTTTTGTGTCGCCATGCCGCAGGAACTGTATCCCACCTCCAGCTGTCGACAGTGCAAAGACCTCAGTGATATGGTTTATGAACGGAGACCCGATCCCCGTGACTGATGGGAGTGTGGAAGGCAATGCGTGGCAATGAGAGGACTGTATGAGGCTGACGGTTAGCACCACGGAAGATCAGGAGTGACCACCAAGTCCAAAGGTAAGGAGGGACCATCCTATCCTGAACGTCAGAGGGACCGCCCCATCCAGAGGATCAAAGGGTTCCTCTCAGAAGGTCTAAAAGAAGGATCCACTCCAAAGGTTCAGGAGGGATAATCTGCTCCAAAAGAACGAGACAGAACATCCAGTCCAGAATGTCCAGAGGTATGATGCACTTCAGGAAATCAACAGGACAATCCACTCCAGACAGTCAGGTGGGACGATCCACTCCAGGAAGCACTTCAGTGGAAATGTGACGAGTCAAACTACTGTCCAATGAGACACTGAGCTGAAGGACAACCAATGGACTGACGAATGGGACCCTGTAAAATACCGGAGGTCAGGGAACACTGTTGGGTTTTTTCAGACATAGATTGTGGTCCAGAGTTAATTTGGTCTCAGTGGCACAGACTTTTATTAACTCAAGATGGTCCAGAGTGTGGATCAGTTTTCAGGTTTGTGGTTTCAACCCAGTCCTTAGAAGTTCATAGTGGTAAATTGCTAAAACCAGTTCAGTCCTGATCCAAACTGGCCCAGACCAGTCTAAGGGTAGCTGGTTACTGCAGCCTGTTTCTGGGCCAGACGTCGTAGTTCCTCCCTGATCGCCTTTATTAAAGAGGCTGAGGTGTGGGCGGAGGGGGAGGCGTCCTCTGGTGGGTACTCTGGCGTTGGTGAGGTCAGGAGTAGAGGCGGAGCTGACGAGTCCCGCAATGACGAGCTGGGCATCTGGAAAACAGAAGATGAGGAGAACTCTGGAAATGATAGGACCTGCAAGGAAAAAGGAAGACAGGGTCAGATCAAGACCAGAAAAGAACAAAAGAAAACATCAGAATAAATGTCACTGTGAACCTAATCCTACAAAAAACACTGTTAGTGCATAAACCTAGTCACATACACACACGCACACACACACGTGTCATGTATCTCTGTATAATAATAAATAATTTAAAAAAAAAAAAATATATATATATATATATATATACATATAATTATATAATTTTTTTTAAGCATTTAACAATTATTTGTGAGTTTATACCCTAAATATCTGAACAATATGAAAGAAATATTAATCAAACGCACAAACCAGAGTAAACTTTTAACTTCACCCACTTCTGATGACCAGTCCATTCAAGTTAGGTGTCATTTTGGTGTAATCATATAAGAAAACATTACATCTTTTGTAAGCTGTGTGAATTCACTTCATTTTGGATAATTATAATCACCATATATGTCTACAGAATTTGGAGAAGTTAGACCAGATAACAAAACATCCAAAAATCTTGCTAGAGGGGTCAACTGGGGACCAACTGCAAGTTAATCAGGACAAAAGTATAGTTGCTCTCCACATGGATTTGACATTATTTTGGCCAAGGTGGATGCTAAACAGCTTGAGTGCTCCATCTAAGCCTTATAATATGGATGAAACAATGAGTTTTTGTGTTGCAGACTTTGTTTAACCTCTTGCAGACTCACACTCTCTCTACTGGCTCCTGGTCTGGATAGGTCCTGGTCTGAGTGTTGCTGGTTCCAGCTAGAGCCAGTGGGACCTGACATACTACGGCCCACACCAGGATAAGCCCCGATCTGGCTGGAGAGACCCACCTGGGTCAAGTGGTGTAACTGTGCACCTGAAGGCCAACAAATACAATACATTCAGGAAACGTGAAAACAATAGTGATGGTTTTCACATAGTGTTGGACGCAAGAACAGGATAAGGATTATTTAGCCATATTTCAGTGAAACTGTGAAGTGACTTTGCAGCAAACTTTTGAAATGTTGTAAAAGAGAAAAATGGATGCAAATGTGAAAACGATTTGGGGCAAATAAGCTGGGCTGGTGTCAGAAAGTGGTGTTACAGGCTACGTTAAGTTAAAGAGTAGAGATAGTAGAGGATTAGGTGCAAATTGTTGATGGTTTTTTCATGAATGTGGAAGGAATATTTTGGTATCCTGATTAATCCACATATACAAATTGCTCCTTCTTCAGAATCAATCAGAAAAAAATGTTTCCATCACCATTAAACACATCAACCCTACATTTTTAAAATTTATTTATTCATTTTGCTGCCTCCATCCCCTTTTCAGAATGTACATCAAAATATGTGAAGGGAAACAGATATGAAAATGTTTCATTCAGTTTTTAAACTGTTTACCCATAAACAACAAATAAAACAGCTGATGTTATAAATACTGTGATTCTCCAAAAACACCATAATCTGATGCATGTGACAACTCTTTAGTCGGTTTGTGACGACTCATGTTGTAACAAATCATAGTACATAGTACACTTCCTCCTTAAAATAAAAAAAAATTGTTTTTTAGAAACTGTTCAAAAAGACACAATTAAAAATTAAGAAAGATGTTTAAAATAGGGGGTGTGAGTTCTGTATATCACTGATTTGGACTATTTTCCTCTTTTTTAGTGTCTTTACCTGTTCTTTATTTGTCTTTTACTAGTTGGTGCCATTTTAATCAAGACTCTCTGGAAGACGAGATCTTTTACCACATCCTGACTAAATAAAAGAGAAATATAATGAATGAATAAATAAATGTACCTGTGCTGCCCCCTACAGGTCGAGGCCTGGAGGAGGAGGGTGGGTCATCATACTGCCCCCTGTTGGAATAAACTGCCTCTTGCAACTGATCTCCAGTAGAGGCATACCCTCCTGAGCTCAGTCCTTGCCTGGATGAAATACACAGAAGATAAACTGTGTGTTAAATCAAGCCTAAAGACTGGAGACTGCTTTCAAATGTGCTGAAACTAACCTCTGCAGCAGACCCTGAACGGATGTAGGAGACATTCCCAGTTCAGCATATCTCTGCACAAAAAGACAAAAGGAAGAACATGAAAACTGAACATGGGGTCATGGCACAAGGAAATTTGCCTCTGCTGCAGGACGATGCACTCACTGCAGAGAAAGGGCTGTGAGAGGGGGCTGCTGGGTAAGAGCCCCACTGCCTGCCAGAAGGGCGGGCTTGAGGGGAGGGGCTGGGCAGGGCAGGGCTTACCCCGCTCACCCCGGCGCTGCCCTGTGAGGACGGCGACACCAGGGCAAAGGCATCATCCAGGAGGGAGTGCATCTGCTGCCGTGCTTCCTCAATGGAGGGTTGGGGAGGCATGTACGGGGGTGGGGGCGGGGCAGGGTCAAACACCTCATCAGTAGGGGAGGGGCTGCCGTGGTCTGGGGGAAGATCAGGGTCTGACTGTGAGAGCCAAAAAGATAGAATAATGTTAATAAGTGATTAATGACTGAGGGTGTTCCACAAGGATCCATATTAGTTCCTCTGTTTAAAATTAATAACATTTATTTTTAAACTAAACACCACGTGTGGTGCGTTTGTAGATTGCAACAAACTGAATATGATTTTCTCTCAAAAATATATTTTGTGAGGTCACAATGACTTGACCTTTGGTTCAGTACATCCTTGTATTAAGTTTTGCAACACTGTCCAGCTATTCCAAAGAAATTACAGTACATTTCAAGTGAAATGGGGACTGACACACCTTTTTATAGATATACAGTGTGGACTTGTCTAAAAATTACACCAATGGTTTCTGCTATAAATACAATTAAGAGATAACAATCAATACTCTATGATACATATCAATAGCTTTCATGAATTCATTGTTTGTTTCACCATATAGGCCACATTGTTGAGTCCTGGGTATTTTCTGTAGGTGGCGCTCTGGTCAGTAAGCAGCCTGTCTCTGTCAGTATCGGGGAGACTTCCAGGACCTGGCTGAGCCCGCCGCCCTCGAGGAGACCGCCTCCCTCTGGAGGGACAAACACAAACTCTTGGTGGAAACTCTTGTAGGGTGCAAATTCTTTTGTAACCTGACACTCCACTGCCATTTATGCAATTTTATTATAATAATAATTGAATAATATTTAACATTCCAACATGCTACTTAAATTTCACACTCAAAAACATTTCTGTGTCTTTCTATTAGTTGAGCAATTGGCGTCACATGCTGCAGTGACTGGCGCAGCTGTTTAAGAGCTATGGGACCAGATGCAGCTGCACCAATGCTGAGCAAAATCACAAGTGAGCTTGGAGACCTTGGGGGCCTGCAAATATTAGCAGATGAGCTGATATATTTTTTTGTTAAATGCTGTCATCTGTCTGGTCATTAAACAAACCATCCTGGATCAATATATCATACAACTCAAGGGAAGTCTCACCTTCTCCTGGAGTCAGTGGGGGTTGGAGGTGATGGGGCGTCAGTCTGCAGGATACAGTCCATGTGGTCGTGGGCGGAGCTGTAGAGGCGCTGCGCTGCCTCACTTTGTACCGGTCCATCTCCAAATGCATCCATTATGTCATCCATGGATGGGAACTCACACTGGCCACGCCTCTTGGCGCGCTGCCGCAACTTGTTTCTGTGATGTTCAATCTCTGACTTGTGTCTTAGCGCCACCTACACAAATACAAAACAGGTGACTACTGATGGCTGCTAGATGCTAATCTACGCAAATACTGGCTCCAACTGACTGAATCAGAAAATGGCATCATCTCTCTAGAAACGCTAGGTCAATAATTTTTCCAGTAGTCATTCTAGTCTAATTTGCTTTATTTTGACCATCTAATGCAGGGGTCACCAACCCTGGTCCTCGAGAGCTACTATCCTGCATGTTTTAAATGTATCCCTCTTCCAGCACACCTGATTCAAATGATAAGCCTATCATCAAGCTCTAAAGAAGCCTGATAACAACCGACAGGTGTGATAGAAGAGGGAAACATCTAAAACATGCAGGATAGTGCCTCTTGAGGACCAGGGTTGGTGAACCTTGATCTAATGTAAAAAAGTGTACTGGTTGTAAATTCTTCCACCATATAAAACAATGATTTTTAGGGCTAACAGGAGGCTTTGAGGTCTGCTGTGAGAGCTTTGATTGACACAGCTGATTTTCTCACTTACTGAATTTCCTGAGAATGTACAAGAAAAATATAGTGACTTTATAACAAACCCAGTGTGCCTACACAATCTAGCTACATTAGCCAATGTTATGGTTCAATAAGTATGCATTGAATGGTCTGTCAGTTAGACTGCTAGTTAATGTATTTACACATTACATTAAATTGACTACTGAAACCAAACACTTGTAGGTGTTAAAACAATTCACAAGTAGCTGAACTTTGTGTCTTTTAACATCACATATCCTAGTTAGCAGTGTGGTCAGGCAGTGTTAGTGGCAGTTTAAACATGATGAGGTTCACCCTTTGCATCATACTCATCAGCTCCATACTCCATACTCATCCAAATTAGTTTATTTCTAGTCCCAAACAAGCAAGATGGTGATAGGTAAAACCAGTGGTGTATAGTAACAAAATAACAATAGTTCTCTACTGTACTCAAGTCTGTTTTGGGAGAATTTGAACTTTATTGAGTATTTTTTATTCTGTTTACTTTCATGTTTGCTTCACTACATTTCCTGACTCAACTGCATACTTCTACTCTGATACATTTTTAATGCAAAGTATCATTACAAAAAACAAGTTAAAGGAAATCTGGTGTTTTCACCACTGAGATTACCAGTGACTGCAACAAAGTCCGGAAGCTGATTTGTCATTGGGCCTGATCGCGTAATGAACAAGTGCAAACAACGGTCCACACTCAATCTGTCAGTGATCTGTTGATGTGAACAGCAGTGTAATATTCCAAATTCTGAGTGCCTTTGGTTGTTATTAACATTTATTTGTACTTTTGTTTTCATTACTTGAGTACATTTAATTGTAGATTACTTGATATACTTAACCCTTGTGTAGTGTTCAGATTTTTATGATTCAGCCAGTGTTCGTGGGTATGGTGGACCCGCTGCATTTGTGGGTTTTTATTTCAACATAATCAAACAATTTTATGTTAAAATACTCAACAGATGTTTACTTCATTCCAATTACAAGCAATATAAAAAGCATATATGTGTAATATTTGCCTTTTGCCTTTGCTAGATCACATTTAGGAATTAAAGTGCCACTTATTTTTAGTTTGTTTTTTAATAAAATGTAACATAATCAAGATATGAGAGGAAAAAACGCATAAAAAAATAATTACTCATCATTTTTCTTTCAACAAAAAATGAAAATGGGTCCCACGACCCAAACACCATACAAGGGTTAAGTTCAGTAAATACTAGATACTTCAAGACTTCAACTTGAATAGCATTTCATTTGGTGACTTGAACTTCTACCAAAGTAAGTTCTTGATTGGCTTTACCTGTACTTCTACTCAAGTGTGACTTTCTAGTACTTTATACAAAAAGTCCACCAACAAATGTGTGACATCAGTGCTGCTACCTATACTTCTTCTACAGAGTCTACGGGGAAAGCATGTCTGTGATGTCAGTGTGATGGTCTCACCTCTGTGTTGACTTTTTCTGTGAGGGTTGGACTCAGCTGGGTCGGGGGGTGCTGTAGCGGTGGGCTTGGCCGTGGCTGCATGGCAATTAGTTGCACCTTGTTGGCCTGACGACGAGTCCCATCAGAGGAGCCACGTGACAGACGGTCGACATGATCGAAGATGGAGGAGGAGGAGAGCAGCTCATCTGGACCACTGCCCGATGGAGCAGCTGGAAGAGGAGGGGGCAGATGAGGAGCAGACTGTAACTCAGATACAGAGTTCTATCACACCACAGCAGACATGAAAAGAGTATTTAAAATATGAACGTACCCATCTTGCTCCTTCCTGCATTAGAAAAAAAAAGGGAGACAACAATATTAAAGGTTTATTATGTTTCAGCAAAGGTTAGAGCATTATCGTGTTGGTGTAATGCATCCTATGAAGCACGATGGAATGTAAAATACTACCTGACATTCCCACCCAGGCATTATTACCTGATAAAAACTTGGGACTACATAGCACTACATGGACATAGAAGGACTAAATAGACAAAACAGAAAATTAATGGATAAAATCTGTCCTAAAGATGTGGATAGGGGCAATAAAAGAATATAAATTAGAAAAAGATATTAAAATTCTCAGTTGGTGCGCATACGACTCTGACTTTCTATCAAATAAATTAGACTCCAGATTTAAATTGTGGATTAAAAAAGGTAGAACATCATTGAGTATGTAATGACAGGTTTACATATACTCTATATTACATATAAGTTTGGTTGAACTTTGTATTATATGAGACTGGGTTTTATTCCTGTTCGACAAATGACTGTTTTGCATTCTGTGTTTGTTCTAGGACACAGCTTTCTCACAGAAGTTTCTCACAGAAGTTATCTCTTCCAGACATTCCATTCTAGCACAGGAGATATCATTGTGACACAGAGATGACATGATTTTTTAAATTAGTTTTCATATAAGAGACAATGACGACTGTAATTTCTTGTACACTCATGCAGACAGCCTCTGTACAATCGTACCTTGGAGCTCCAATTAAAATTACACTGAAAAGACACTGATTGTATGAATTGACCATTTCTTATTTTGAGGACGAATGAGTAGAGTATTATTTTTTCTATAACAAATGGCATCATACAGAAAAATGAAATGATGAGTTTTCAAATATTAAAAGAAAAGTTCTCTTTGGAAAAGGAAGATTTCTATAGGTATCTTCAATTAAGGAACTATCACAACCAACACATCAAAAAGGAGAGTATCAGAGTAGACAGCAAACCTTTCATCCAGCTATTCATAAAAGCATACAAATCAGATATGAAAAGAAACATCATATCACAACTATACCAAAGTCTCCATAACTTTAACAATCATTCAACAAGATACATAAAAGATAAATGGGAGAAAGAGGGAGGCCTAACAATAACGGATGAAGAGTGGCAAAACATCTGACAATTTCAATGGAAAAGTACAAAGTCTCACTTATGGAAAGAATTCTGTTGGAAAAACGTAACTCGTTTCTTTGTTACCCCTAGTCATAAGTCACACTATATTGGGAATTCACAATGCTGGAGGAATTGCAGCTGCCACACCGCACATCATTTCCACATATTCTGGGAATGTCCAAAAATTAACCATTATTGGAAAGAAATACATAAAACCATAGAAATCATTCTCAATACTTATTTACCCTTTAGTTTCAAAACCATATATTTGGGATACATTTCTCCAGAGGTCAAAAACATAAACTACTTATTATACTTATTATACTTATTCTATATATTACTAGCTGCAGGAAAAAAAGCTATAACTAAACGATGGATGACACAAGAAGAACCGACAATAAATAATTGGACAGACATAATCATGGTAATTTAAAGGATGGAACGAATAACCTTCACTGTAAATTTGAAGATGGATTTTTTTGTGCAACACTGGGAGGGATGGGTGAGATATGTGAAGCCTTTAAGATCTGATTTTGCTGAGATGACTGCATGAATATGAACCCAAAATCCTCTGAAGGAAATATGTTTTGTGTTTTTATTTTTTTTCATATATACATTGATTTTTTACTTTGAAATCCTGTATTCCAAGACAATAATGAGCTGCTGTAAATGTTTTTTTTTTCACACTCACTCTCTGGATATATATAGTTTGTGTATCTGTCTGATTTTTCAATGTTTGTAAAAATCTAAATTCTTTCAATAAAAAGAGAATTTAAAATATATATATTAACCCTTTCATGCATAGTGGTCACTACAGTGGACAGTTATTCTCCAGCTGTTCTCTTGTATATTCACAGGTTTTGCTGTTTTGGTTCCATTTCAGCCAACACAGTGGACGCTTATGCACCATCCCATACACTGACATTCATACCATTACTGTAATTTTGCTGTTTTTGATAAACCTGATCTGCAATAGCATGTTTTAGTGTAAATCATTAGCTAATTGCAATTAGACTATAAGAAAAACAGTTTTCTTAAAGTTTTTTTTTTTTTTGCATATTATCTCCATAAAGTGAGTAACAACTACTCACATAAGATTAGCTGCATTGAAAATGTCTTATTTTATAACTGTCACACAGTACATCATTTTCTGATACACATGCTTCTTTGTTTCATGGTTTTTCTAACTCTACGAAAAATATGTTCATTAAAAAAATTTTAATCGCATTGGGTTTTTTTTTCATGCCTAAAGAGGACTAAAAACAATCAGGTAAAAAAATCTTGACTAAGGTTCTCATAATTCATGCATGAAAGGGTTAAAAGTTTGTAGAAGCAGAGAATGGCTGTGCTTAATGACATTCTTCAGCTTTACTATTTTTGTATATATTGATTACATTTATTAATGAGTGTGACTCTAACTCTGAAAAGTGAAGACAGAAACACATTACATTTTTATACACATTCATGCTGTGTTATCCGTGTTATTATGGTTGTACTGTTAAATACATCTACATGATGTTCGGTTACAAGAAATATATGAGTGAACGGTTAATTTGATAAGTTCAGTTGAACTGCACATCACATATACAATAAAGCATGCATATTTAAGGACAAATCATAAATATTCATGACTGACTTTTTTAACAACATGAGAAAATATCTTCGGAGACAATGAGGTGGGGTCAAATTTACTAAGTAGAGCAAAAGGATGATAACAATAATGATAACAATAATAACAATGAAAACAAGTGCAGACTAAAGTGGCCCGTTCTGCGGATGATGTAGTGAAAATGCAAACATTTATGAACACAGATGTAACCATTTCATTTCAACAATGACCAACACAATCTGCCAAGAGCAGCACAAAGTTTTAGCAGGTTTTACAAACAGACCTGGTGATAGAACAGGTGATATACAAACAACACATGTGGATCAGTGACTTGGATCAGTAATACTGAGGGAACTAGAGGCATTATCAATACTCCTCAACCATGAAAAACAACAGGAATTCTGAAATTAACAATCAGATTTCATGTATTTCATGTAATTTTTTTATTGTGAAGATTGACATGAACCTTTATGACACTAATGTCAGAGTAAGAGTTTCTAAAAGCCTGTTTAACAGCTTCAAACATTATCTGCCTCTGCGTTTTTTTTGCCCATTAATGACCTGAAAATGTGCCTGTGAATATACTGAAAAGAACAAGAGGCTACAAATGAACATTTAGTGTAGTGTGTATTTTGTTAGTCGCTTTAGCTTAAGGTTACAACTGATTTTGATTTTCTCAGAAAATCAAGAGTAGCGAGGCTTGGCTAAAATTTGTAAAATGGAAACTCCTACGAACTCCTGGAAAACGAAGGCCACCTGTAAACCCTTCCAACACTAACTTTAAACAATGCCTCCTTAGAAAATCCAACTGTAGTTTTTTAACACCAAAAGAGAGTTAGCAGTGACATAAACTGTCACTAAATCTGATCTCTATTGTGTGAAACAGTTATTCTCAGAATTCTTATGCTGATGATGACTCACTATACCTTACCATTTTTAGGCGTCTTCCTGTGCTGTTTCCCCTCACTGGGCGTGGCCACAGGCCGGGTACTCTCCTCTGCTGACTCTCTGCCACTGGACTGGTCACTTCCTAATGAATCACCATCTGATGGACTGAGTCTAACAACAAAACAACAACAAAAATAACAGACAGATAATCAAAATAAATGCAATTTATTTATTTGCAAGATTTTGGAGGAGCCAGTGTCCCTAATTTAAGAATGTGAGGATGTTTTAAAAATCTGGCTTTCTGAAAACCATGAAAGATTCTGCTTCTTGCCATTGTTTGTTAATGTATTTCTACACTTGTCTGTGGAATGACAGTATTTTTTGCAAAACTAATACAATTTTATATTGTTGACTGCACTCTACTCTATTGCCCATAGTGCTGACTTTGTTATATTTATTTTCTCAGCTTAGAGTTAATTTTATTCCTTTACTTTAATCTAGTTTCATTGTTATTTCAGTTGTGTGAAGGAAACTTGCAAAGTAAGAAAACTCAGCTTAACCACTGTGTTTCTGCTGTGTATATGACAATAAACGTCTTCAATCTTGAATATTATCAATTAAGAAAGAGTGTTTATGAAACATATTTTGTCTTCAGTCAGTCTAATCTGAGGTTTGAATCGGAGACTTAGATCTGTGATGGTTTTCACATGTCTGTAGAATATTTTATGTGTCTGACCTGCCCCTGCGGCGGCTGGACCTGGCTGCTTTAGTGGACGATCCTTTAGATTTGGGAGTGTTGAGGTCTCCACCATCAGAAGGCGTGGCCTCTTTGACAGGGGCCGGCAGTGGACCAGGCTCCTGGATCACCATGATGTCATCTTTGCTGTGCTGACCCAGATGGAGTTTGGCGAAGTCGAAGCCTTTAACACTAGGAGCCTGAAGCTGAGGGAACACACAGAGCTGTCAGAGTGGGACTTACAAAAGATAAAATGTAACACTTCCATTGACCACTGACCTTTTGCCGCTGCTGGATGGTGTTTATGGCATCTGGCTGGAACTCCAACTTGTCTGAGCCACACAACTTCCAGTAAAGGATGATGATGATGAAGACAGCCAGAAGGACAGGGACTACCACACCAACAATCAGCCAAATACTGCTGCTCTGAGTCTCTGAGGGTGGCACTGACAGTGTCTCCACAGCTGGACAGGTAGGAGACAAGTGAGAGACAGGTGAGAGACAGGTAAAGGACAGAGATCTCAGGTGGACAAAAAAATATAACGTGATCTTACGCTGAGCGAGTGGTCTCTGGACACGATGTCCAAGGACAATGGCAGCTCTCTGAAGGTCTAGTCGGTTCAGAGTGGCTGCAGTCACTTCAGCAGGGATCCGCTCACCCCCTGGGCCTTCCACGAAATACAACACCTCCAGGGGGCGCTCTGCCCCCGACAGCCTCGCCACACGCACCACCTGGAAAACAGCAGGTGATGTTTCTGTCACCCTCACAACATATAGTATTCATTAATATCTAACATGGATTCTGCAAAGTTTGAACAGAAATAGAAAACAAAGCAGTCACAAACCAGTAACCCTCTCTGATGGGTTAATGTTTTTGCACATATACTGTCTGGTGAGCCAGGG
Organism: Sphaeramia orbicularis; assembly: GCF_902148855.1. Lineage (NCBI taxonomy): Eukaryota > Metazoa > Chordata > Actinopteri > Kurtiformes > Apogonidae > Sphaeramia > Sphaeramia orbicularis. Next base: position 46,920,831 of record NC_043968.1, on the reverse strand, counting down.
TCTCAACACTCACAGCATGTAAATGTGTTTACCTGCAGACTGTTGTTGCCCACAGCTGTAGCTCTAGTATAGCGCCTCCTGACTCCACTCAACCCCTCCTCCAACAGCAGAGCGAGGCGTCTCTCTAGTCGAGCTTTAAAACTTCTCTCAGCCACCATCTGCTCCTGAACACCCAGCAGGACTAAAAGACAGACATGGAGGACACATTACAGAATACACATTATAAACCTTTACAGGAAATCTGCCACAGGTTGCACTGTGCTAATCTATAACAACCTTATTATTATGTCTGACACTAAGTGTCTTATGATCATTTTAGCGAATCCAAATTTTAACCATATTCTCCCTTTTTCTATTTTTTTTGTACATTAAAATATGTTACAGAAACATGTTACCAAAATAAGTGCATATGTGTTCTCACCTGTACGGACCCAAGTGGAACGCAGGTGGTGAGATGTGTTAAGCTCAGGGTAGTGGAAGGCTGTGGACACAAACACATTTGATATATGCTCACTTGAATGTACATTGGGCACAAACTGCACACGAACAACGAGACGATAAGAACACTGGCATATTATTAAATATAGAAAACTGAGATAGTACAACGAGTTCAGCTCAAACTCTGTGAACAAAGTTAGGTCCCCAAATGAAGTCCATGTCATAAATATTGCATGCTGAGTCTTGTTGTATAAAGGCATTTTACATTCCTTACAGCCTTACAGTTTGCCTCCAATTATAAAACACAAACTTTCATTGTAAAGGGCTGGTCTGGTTGGTCAGTGCCTTAAGAACACTTGAAAATGCTGAGTCAATACTTTTTGACCCGAATATATTTAGGTTTTCTTTATTTTAACACTCTAATAAATGTACTGGGGTCGTTTTGTAAATTATTGATCCACTGATAGAGTTTTTGGGAAATTTGAAGTCTTTGGTTGAAAGGTGTGACTGATAGCTTGCTCAGCTGATGAGTCAGATTATCAGCACTTCTGTTTGTTTGTTTTTTCTTGTCGTTGAGATTAAGAGGTTATATTGAGGTTTAATGTTATTTAAAGCTACAGGAGCCAAAATCAGTAAAAAAATTACAGAATTTGAAAATAGAAATGCACCTTTCTACTGTAGTTCTTCCCTATTTGCAGAAGGAAGGTGTGAAACAAGGTTATAATAGTTTTGGATTTTTCATTATAGTTTAGTTTTATTTAGTTTCAACTTTTTTTTCTCTAATTCAGTGAGTTTTAATTAGTTCTTAGAGCAGGTTTTCTAGTTTTTATTAGTTTTCGTTATTTTCTAAATGCTTAGTTTTAGTTTCTTTATATCTTTTATCTTCTTCACCGTTGAATTCAAATAAATCGCAGACAGGTCTCTGCTGTTGTCTCCCAACTTTAGTCTCCATGTTTCCAGGTAGAGTGGGGACCAGAAGACAACTAATTGACAAGTGACAAGAAGTGACGGACTGTTAAATAACATATGGTGCCACCAGCTAAAATTGCTTGAGGGAAATAAATCGATTTTATATCAATTTGACATTGACAAAGACGAAAACGAAGGGAATTTTATCCAGAATTTTTATACGTTTTAGTTAGTTTTGTAAACACACAATACAGTTTCAGTTAGTTTTCATCTTTTTCTTTTAATTATAGTTTTTATTTATTTTTCAGTAAACGAAAATGTTTTTACAATTCTAGTTTTCATCATTTTGTTAGTTTTTGTTAATGATAATTACCTTGATGTGAAAAGAAAGTTTTTTTTTCAGCACAAATAGATGACCTGGTGTAATTTCTTGCCACTGTGGAAAGCAGAAGTCCTGTCTAAGCTTCACTGTCAAGCCACAGAGTAGAGCACTAGAGCGTAATCAGACTGAATCTTAACAGCGATTGATACTTCCAGCTGTCAAACATTCAAACCCTCTATCTGTCTGAAAACACCAAACAAGTGGCCAAAACTTCCCTTCAAGGGGTGGATTTTCTCCAGCTCAGTTAGGTAGGCCTCTTGTGTCTTCTCAGACCACTTCTTGTATGCATTCTGTGGTTTGTGCATGTGTTGTTTTTTTATTTCATCGTGAGCATCGTTCAGACTTGGTTTTAGAATTATGGTTACAAGTTGATAAACGTTCAGGTAAGAGGCTAGAGAATGAATGTCACAAAAATAGAAAGACATGCTTGTGTGTGTATGTGTGTGTCATCATACGTTCTGCGATTTGCAGGACAGGAAATCCGATGTAAAAACTGAACTCCACAAGGCTGAGCTTCCTCAGGTGTTCGCTGACCTCTGAGCCGGGCAGATAGCCCCGGCCATCTCGTACCGCAAAGGTGATGTCAACCGGAACCTTCTGCTCCCTGAGCCTGGCTACGCCCACAGTGATGTTCAACAACTAGAAGCCAATGGAAAGAGTTTGTGAGAGCAGTGTTTGCTGACATTTTTGAATATTGGCAGTTAATCAGGGGCAGCATCAACTGTAATGATGTCATAGGAACAAACACTAATCAGAATCACCTGTACAGTGACATTGCCAGTCTCATGTGAACGCCGGCGAGTTTCGGCATATGCCATCAGGAGACCCTTTTCCACCCGTTCACTGAAATTGCACAGCCTGACATCAATGTGGGTGGGAACAAACTGTAGCACAGAGTGGATTTGGTAAGTGAGGTCAGGTATGGTGTAGAGTGGTGACACGGTGGGAACGGGGCCAGAGGTGCGCACTGGTGGACGGAGAGCGTTGATGACAGATATGGAGGTGTAAATCAAAGGTCCTGATACGACTCGGAATGCAAAACTGGATGGAGTTCTCAGGAACTGGTAAGAGAGCAGAGGGGAATCAATAATGAACATCAACAACATCAGTATATATTCAGTGAAGTATAGAGCTAGACATTAGCTTTCATTAGGTTTTTCATGTAGTGCAGGGTTCCCTCCCTTTTCCACTGAGACAGTTCTCGGCTGGTTCAGAGTGGACACCAACCCTCAAACCATTTCTTTGCATTTCAACAGCCAGCTTTTACCCAGAAAAACAGGCTCCAACACCAATACTATCTAGAACCAAAAACCGCTTACATCAGGTATTGGGGACAGAGTAATTGTAAACAACTTGGTGCCAGCTATATAAAAAACAGAGCTAGTGTAGCTCCTAGTGTGACTAATTCAAAGCACCTCAGTATGGGCACAAAACATCAGTGCAGTTCAACCTCCATGCGCTGTATAGGAATGTAACAACATCCAACAGTGATGGTTGGCTGGCTGTTCAGCTGTTCATTCAGCTGCACCCAGCAGGAGCTCACTTCATTCCAGTTTAAAAGCAAATCAGTTCTTATAACATTTGCAAGTTTCACCAAGTCTGAAGACACTATACCAGCCAGGAACTAGCTCAAAGTGGAAAGAATGAAGGTATTAGTGCACAGGTATGATGTATGTTTAAAGGTCATGTTTGTACCTGGAGCTCCACTGAGCGGTTGAACTCCCTCTTCAGCAGCTCTCTCACCTGACTGAAGCCAGCTGATGAACCTTTAGAGCTCACTGTAGAACACAAATACACATGAGCATTTGTTTCATGCACACCTGGTGACATCACATGACCCTAAGGCCACTTACCTACTCTAACCAGGTACATCTCTGGCTTGGTGATGTTACACAGGTACTGTCTGGAGGGCGGAGTCACCCTGGGTGTAGTGACAGGTGGGGCTCTGGTCAGACTGATGGCTGTGATCTGGGTAGTAGTGGTGATGGCTGTGGTGGTCGTGGTAACCTTAGTGGTGGTGGTGGTGGTGGAAGGCTTGGTGGGTGGAATCTTCATAGGCTTCTCTGTGACCACTGGAATCTTCTCTGGCCTGTCAGGACGAGTGGGCGGGCCCAGCGGGGGAGGGGGGGGCACCCGCCCAGTGGTGTTGGAGGGAGGGCGTGGAGGTTGTCTCCCTGGAGTAAGAACATGGTCTTTGGGCCGGGGAGAAGGCGGAGCAGGAGGAGCAGGGGGAGCGGATGGAGCCTTGATGGTGGGGTGTAGTGATGGAGCAGGTGGCCTCACCTCACCTGTTAGAGTTGGTGAAAGGGCAAGTGGAGGTGTGGGACCCTCAAATGGCCGTTTAGGCTCCTGTCCTACTGGGGGGCTAGAGCTGGGGGACGGGGCAGTTGGATGGTGTGGGGGGGTGTGGGTGGTTGTAGGAGAGATGGAGGATTTTGAAAGGGTCCGCTCTCTCTCTCTCTCCCTCTCCTTCTCCCTCTCTCGGGCGATCAGGTTGGTGTAGTACTCCAGACTGTTCATGTCCGGCAGCAGCAGCTCTGTTGGCTCCAGAGGCATCATGTCCTCCAGGTCGTAGTCCTCCTCCCAGGTAGGGAAGACGTCTGGGTGAGCAGGGCGAGTGTGCAGTTCAATACTGGGGGTGGAGGAAGAGGAGGGGAAGAGGGGGAGGCGGGAAGAGAGGGGGAGAGTGGGACGGGCAGGAAAGGCAGTGTCATAGGAGACCCACTCCCCTCCGGTGTCATCATCGTAGGGGTGGCTCGGCAGAGGTGTAGCCAGGGCCAGCTCCTCGCCATCAGGCACCATGAAGGACAGAGTCTCCAGGTAGTCTCCGGAACCCCAGGCCTCCTCCAGTGAGGGGCCCTGCTCCCACGGAGGAGGAGGAGTTAAGGTGGGCTGGCTGTGTGGGGGGAGAGGTGGGGGGAGGCTGGGGGACAACAAATCTGGTGGTCTGAGCAGGAGATGGATGCCCTGAGCCCCAGAGTCCGAGTCCTCTGCTGAGCCTGTACCACCTGTGTTACTATGGTAACTGGAGTCTGAGGGGGGGCTGGCAGCTAGTTGTCTAAGAGAGGAAGAGGAGGAAGAGGAGGAAGAGGAGGAGGAGGATAATGAAGGACGTGATGGAGGCTCCGCTGTCCGGTTCAGGTCCAGCTTACCTGAGGATGAGAGACACAAAGTAGTGTGATACACTGATCAATACATATGCATATATTTTTCATAGTATAATGCTGCTATCTGGGTAATACCTGAATCCTGAAGTTCATTGTCAATGCCAACCAAAAAAACTTTACTGTTTAAAAAAGTTCATAGCCATTCCTTTACAGATATCTTAATTTACAAAGGGAATTTAAATACAGTATCAATGGCTTCTGTGCCCACATACAGGTACATCTCAAAAAATGAGATATCATGAAAAAGTTCACTATTTTTTGTCACTCATTTCAGAAAGTGAAACCCATATATTATATAGACTCATTAGACATAGAGTGAAATATTTCAAGCCTTTATTTCTTGAATTTTTAATTATTCTGGCTTACAAATTGGCTTAAAATTTGATTTGATTTGATCTATCTCCCCTTTATGTGAAGCACTTTGTAACATGTTGTTTTAAAAAGTGCTATATAAATAAAGCTTTACTTACTTACTTACAAATAATGAAAACCCAAAATTCAGTGTGTCAGAAAATTTGAATATTGTTCATTTTTATGTACTCAATACTTGGTTGGTTCTACTTTTATATGAATTACTGCACTGACTGTGGAAACTTCGCACTGGACCTCAAGCAACATGGATTCTGTGCCTCTCCACTCTTCCTCCAGACTCTGGGATCTTGATTTCCAAATGACAGGCAACACTGACTTCATCTGAAAAGAGGACTTTGGACTTTCCACAGTCAGTGATGATTTGGGCTGCCATGGCATCTGCTGGTTTTGGTCCGCTGTGTTTTCTGAAGTCCACAGTCAATGCACCCATCTACCAGGACATTTTAGAGTATTTCATGCTTCCTTTTCCTGAAAAGCTTTATGCAGATGCTGATTTCATTTTCCAGCAGGACTTGGCACCTGCCCACACTGTCGAAGGTACCAAAAGCTGGTCCAGTGACCATGGTGTTACTGTGACTGATGGGCCAGTAAACTCACCTGACCTGAACCCCATAGAGAATCTATGGAATATTGTCAAGAGGAAGATGAGAGACACCAGATCCACCAATGCAGGTGACCTGAAGGACAGTATCAAACCAACCTGGGCTTCCATTCCACCTGAGCAGTACCACAGGCTGATCACCTCCATGCCACGCCACACTGATGCAGTAATTAATGCAAAAGGAGGCCCAACCAAGTACTGAGTACATAGAAATGAACATACTTTTCAGAAATCTGACATTTCTGTTTAAAATATATATTTTTTAAATTGATCTTAGGTAATATTCTAATTTTCTGACACACTGAATTTTGGGTTTTCATTATCTGTAAGCCATAATGTAACCCAGGTCTCCTAAATGCAATTTGGGAAAATATTTATTATTATATAACTTCTAAAATGAATGAAATATGCAAAGGAACTGGAAAAATTGTCATTGTGTTTATTTAATTTTTTGTGTGTGCCTGTACTACCTGAGTCATTGTATCGTGAGATTAGGGGTGCCAGTCAGACCAGGTGTGAGGCATAAAACAGGAGTAGCGGCAACAGGTAGAGGAAGTCAGAGAGAGATATGGCAGTAGCATGAGCCGTTGCATTGACAGCGGATATCGAGTGAGAGAGCTGATGTCCATTGAGGGCGAGAGAGAGAGAAAAGGAAGGAGAAATAAACTGAACTCCCAAATTGGCCAGGTTTTTTTTCATGGTTGGAAACCCGAATGCGAGCTAGAGAAGAGAAGAACTTGGATTCGCTGAACTGAACTAGTCTGCCAGCAGAGTAGGCTGGAGCCTCTGCTCACTCCTGCACCCTACACACACACACACACACACACACACACACACACACACACACACACACGCACACACACACACACACACACACACACACTGCCCTGCCTAATTCCCTTTTCCTCATTTAAGTTTGGACTCTTGACTCTGACCACGAATGGCCTATTTTTTCTGGATTTTTGGACTTTTGACTTTCTTATTGAGTTGGAGCTGACTGTAAACCTGTGTGAATTGTAATGCATATGGAAGAATGGAAAAAAGATCCATTGAATTGAAACTCTTTGAAGTGCACCAATTAAGAATTTATGAACAGTTGTTTTTCTGAACAAAAGAACACGAAAATATAATTGGTTGATCAAACCCTAATTTTCTCTATATGTATTGTAAATATTATTATCTTGTCAATACATGGTACCACTATTTTACTTGAATTTCATGTCTCCTGGTTTTCATTGAATTCTGTGAATCAGTTTAATCATTCCCTTGCGCTGGTCAATCTTAGAGATCTTCTGAGTTTTCTTTAAGTTCATTGCTAAACTAGCCTATAGCAAAGCCACCCGCTAATGCTAATTACCTAATTATATAGCACTTGCAACAATAATCATCAAATTTCAAGAAATAAAGGATTGAAATATTTCACTCTATATCTAACGAGTCTGTATAATATATGGGTTTCACTTTCTGAAATGAGTGACAAAAAATATTGAACTTTTTCATGATATTCTAATTTTTTGAAATGTACCTGTATTTTGGTCTTCAAAATGATGGCGATGTCAGAGTTAGGAAGTGTACTGAATGCCCCATTAAGCATCTTTTAGTGCTTGTGTGTGAAACTGTGACTCATATAGCAACAGTACAGAATTACAATGTTTGTAAATGACACCAACATGCAGTGCATGACTAATTTAGCACAAATATTTACCTGGCAGTGTGCAAAAAGTCTTCTAAGATTTACTTGCCGAGGGGACAATCTACTTGCATGGAGTGTGGAGCATGTTATAGATTGCTCCATCCATCCATCCATCCATCCATCCATTCAAGTAAAATGTTCAAAATTAAATATTTAATATTAATATTTAAATTTTTTTGCTACTCTGTTTTGATACTGTATCATGATCCAGTCCTATCTGAAGCCCATTAAAATCATACATTTAAAATCAGTTGTGTTGTAATTATTTCTCATTAATGAATAATGAATGTGATCAGTTTGGCCATGCATTCATTCAAACAGCATGAAAACTGACTAGCTCCTTTTTCCTTTCCATTCCTTTTCTTTTTTGCATTTTTAAAAAAAAGCTATTTGTCTTTGTGTCATCTCCAACACACATAGACACAAAAACACACACAGCCTTGACTGAGACCCTTTCATCTTGTGCCGACTGCGTTGCTATGGTGATGCTGTGCTTTGCGGCAGCATCACGTGCTGGATGGTGACGACTCATTGGTATTCTGGAGACGACGCCCTCAGATCACAGATAGATAGATAGATAGATAGATAGATAGATAGATAGATAGATAGATAGATAGATAGATAGATAGATAGATAGATAGATAGATAGATAGATAGATAGATAGATAGATAGATAGATAGATAGATATGAGCATTGTATTCAGGTACTATTTAATGGGTGGTAATCAGATTACTATTACAGTCTCCTTATTACCATTACAGTATCATTTTTGAATTTTATTTTAATTTAATTATTCATTTTCTTTTATTTGTTTTTATGGTCTATATTTTTCACCAATTTCAAGATGTGGAAAACAGAGGAAATGCAGTCTACCTTTTCTGCCATTTTTACTTTAAGATGATTTATTACAAATAACCAAAATGTAATCCAGAAACAGTGAGAACAAAATTACTATAGAACTATGAATTCATATGTTTTTTCATCAAAGAAAAATGGACTCTGTCAGTCCACAGTGGACACTAGGGTTGTCTTAATGCCCCATTCATTTACACTGTTTCATCCAGTAATGATGTAGAAGTTTTTAAAAATACATTAATCACTTTGAGTAGTCTAATAGAATAGGTTGCAAATTACATTTAAGTGCATGTTGTCTGTAATCTATGGGAAAATACATTTTTACATTAAATCTTCACTACATCTCATCTTCTACACAAGTGACTGATAACATAATTTCTCCTGAACAGAGATGGCAACATAAAAAGCATATGATCATGGCATTGACCCAGTAAAATCTGAATATTAGATTAATCAAAGAGCTCGGGATTCATCAGATCAAACGTCCTCAGTGTGACATCAGCAGGTCATGTGATGAGTAGCTGTAAAGACGCTGTGCGTTGTGAGTAGGTGTTCTCTGTGACTCAGAGTCAGTGGGAGGACTGTATATAAAGGAACAAGACTTCATTCTGCTGCAGTCACAGACCGAAACACATGAATAGAACTAACAAACTACCTGCAACAGGTGAGCCTGAGGTCACCATGGAAACCAGCGTGCCCATCACCAACAGCAGCGCGGCGAGAGTTCGCCTGTAGGCGGAGGTTCTGGGGTCCATCATGGTACCGGGCTCCATCATGGTGACGGGCCCCGCCGGCGTCATAGGGTCCATTGTCCTCAAAGGGCTGGCGGTCTGAGCCCAGTACAGTACACTATGTGGGGGGGTCAGGAGGTCCTACAGGCAACCGATCAGGACACAAAATATCAACGGGTGGTTTATTACAAGTACACAGAGCTGAGGTGCATTCAGATGTGATTTATGCAGCTTTGTAGAACATGCAGTGTAACTTCCTTAAGTCTCTAAAATGATTTCAATGGTAAAATTACCTTCATATATTACAAAAACCTCAGACATTGCAGGTCTGCATTTCATGTAAGCCTGATTAGATTTCATTTCAATCCATTCAGAGCATCTATGTCAGTTACACCCAAGTATTCACATGGTAAATATAATGTTACAAATCATGTAAGTCTACAACCGATTAAAGATGCACTGAGTTACTGAACTGGCACTAAACTCAGGAGCATGAGGCTCAAAGCCCCTGGATAAGACTTGAAGTTATATTTTCATTATATTATTTGCAGATTTCAGTTGCACTTGGGTTAGGTTTAAGTAAGTTAGTAAATTTTATTTATAGAGCACTTTTCACAGACAGAATCACAAAGTGCTTTATCAAATCAAATCAAAATCAAATCAAATCAAATTTACAGAAACCCAACAGAATCCTCCAGGAGCAAACACTTGTGACTGGTGACTGGTTTAGGCACCAAAAGTAGGCTACTTGGCTGATTTGGGTTCTTAACATTACCTGTGTGTCAAGAGGCCTTTCTGTCAGCAAAACATAGAGTAGACCTAAAGAAGCCTTGGGTTTAAATAACAGGGATAAGAGAAAGGAAGCACACATTACCTCTGCCATTATATTATCGCAGTTGAGTGTAACTAGCTACATGGGTTAATCCACCATGGGTGTAAATGGTAAGGTTGACTATTCAGACACCTGAATGCAAACTGTATTTGCATTATGATTTCATTGTTCATTAAATGCTCCACACACTTTAATAGTAACTGTTTGCTAAAACAAACTGCACACACAATACACAATATAAAATAAAATTCTAAACCTCAGGTTTCTAGCTTTTCTTACTTATTATACAAATACTTCTTTCAAGACCAAATGTGACATCTAAAAACACCAGTTAGACACCATTTTACACCAGCTAGGATTTTACAACTAAATAATCATCTGAATAAATAAAAAAGGTAAATAGAATTTGCAGTCCTTCATTGATTCTCATGCTGTGCAGAGAACCCTCCTGCAGGTTTTAACTGTGCAGTTTGACTTTAACTGATGACACGGATTGTTACTATTATTCATTTGACATGTCAGTGTGAACAAATTATTTTCTTCACATAGCCTACATCCCTTCACACCCTACCCTGCCCTAGGACCTGTTCGGACCAGATCCGGCCCTGGTCCGGGTGCAGGCCTCTCACACCTCTCAGCTGGGCCCGGTTCGGCCCGGTTCGTTTACCTCTTACACTGACCCCATTATCGGTCTAACTCTGACACATTAGCGGGCCTAGGTGTCACACACAGCGGCAGGACACTGGCATCAGCACCGCCCACGTTTACATTACACACATACTGACCCAAATACCAGGTTCGGCCCAAGCCGAGCCGGTGTGCCGGTTGCATGGACATGAATCCAGGTCTTTACCAGAGCACAGGCGCATCCGGAGCCTCCTCCCCTCTGCCAGCCGCAGCCGGAGCCTCCATGCCGCTACAACCGACACGGGCAGCGGCAATGCAGAGCAGACCTGCAGCCGCCACCCGACGCACCACACCGGGCACAAACCTCTGCCCGTTCAGCGGAAACACAGGCCGAGCTTCAGTAGAAGCGGATTTACTTCATCTTTCTGTCAGAGATCAGACCTACCTGCCATCCTGGAGATGCGGTTCAGGCGCGTCACGCCTCTCGCACAGCCGCGCGGCGCGCTCCCTGCGCGTGGACGAGGAGGAGAGTCCCCGAAGAATGGACGCTTCTGTCCGTGGATGCTGTTGTCCGCAGCCTCACCTCCGCATGGCTGTGTGAAAAAGGCGCTAAATCAAAGAATTCGGAGACGTACGATCAGAGCCGCTTCTGGTAATGGTCCGTGTGGTTCTGGGCGGGTACCGGTGTCAGTACCAGTCCAGCCCGGCTCCGCCTGGTGCGGATCATCTGTTGATCCAAATCTACAATTCAAACGTCATTTTGTTTCTTTTTCACACACAAAGATGTTTTTATGTGACACCAACATGTACCTTAAACGGAGTCAGACGATTTTGAAATAAGACGAAACCTGCTCAGACTGCAAAGGCTCATGGGAAAAACCACAAACACACACTTTATGGAGATATGTGACATGTTTATCATTTTACAAATGCATTATAACCAAGTAAGAAAACGTCACAAAACGGCTAGTGTCTATAAAAGATTATAAAGTGTTCGTCAGTCACAAGCATTTTTACAGACCATAGAAAAATATTTGACAATAAAGGCAGGACATGCAAAAACAAAAACAGAGTAAAAATAATCATACATTTATAAGGTAAACTGTAACAACAGGAATAAAATCACAGGAAATATTCAGGTGCGTCTCATTTTCTCATGAATCAGTATCGCCCCCTTGAGGTTGTGGCGTTCTTATTCACTTACAAAGACCCTAACCCCCCCCCCCCCCCCCCCCCCCCCCCGCCCTTTTTTTTTAACCTCATTGTGTCAAAACTGTATTTTATCCTTGAAAAGGACACTAATGTAACCGTACACACTGATCAAGGAGTTTATTTTCATCTGTTGACCTTTCATTTCAGACTCATAAGTTTAAATTATTCACTAGAATTTTTTATTCACTTCAGAATCGAGGAGTGCTACTGAAACCATACCAGCTTACAACCAAACTAAAATGTAGGCTCAAATTCTAACTTTTTCAGGGTTTACATTAGCACAACAGATGTTCATGTATATCCAAATATTGCTGTATTTCATTATTTGTGCCAATTCAAAACATGCTACTATGCCAACATTGGCAGGTAAACATGTTCAGAAGTTTTCACTAGTGACATTTCTGTTGTCACATGGCATCAGTAATACAGTACCAAGCCCAAACTGATGCCAATTCATCTTAACATAAGGACCTAGTAAAATATACAGTCACATACTGGTCAATCTCCTCTTCTCATTTCCAATGTGCTAGTGGAGTCTATTTAACACTGGACATGGTTGGATAAACCTATCCTTTTAGTATCTGTAATATACCACTGTGTTTTAAGATGTCAAATGCGCAGAAAATTGTTTCTGTAAACATAAAATGAGCTCTCAGGTCAATTCTCCACATGGCATTTGTCAAGTAGGCTATGAAGATGTGTTCTACTTTTTTTTTTTTTTTTTTTTTAAGTTTTACATTTCCAAATTTGATCATACATTTGATCATTTTTAATGTCATACATCTTCTGAATTTTTGGTTCTGAATCCTGCCTAGATTTTATTAATCGAGACTTTAATACATCCCAGGTCTAATCACTGAAAAGGATGAGCAAGGAGTCAAGAAAAAACAAAGTAAGGAAATGAGACGAGCCTCATATGTCAGTAATAACAGAAGTCAAATGTCTGAAAACAGGAAAACAAGACAATTCAGGTTCAAATAAAACCGACTTCACATCTGTTAAAGTCAGGTAAGGCATTGGTTCTGGTCCAGATTGGTTCATTTACTGAGCTGCTTGTCTCTCCACCTCAGATGGAGACATGAAGCGAGGACGACGACGAATTTTCCTCTTGGTGTTGTGTTTGGGGTTTCTCTGATACATGTCTGCAGAGGAGAAGACGTAGAGTTTTTTTTTCATTTTTCTTTTTTTTTTTATCACAGAACAGTGCAACTGCAGGTAGAGGATGATGGAAGGTGGTGGAAAGGCTAACCTTTGAAGCTGATGATGTACTGCCGCTGACCTTTGACTACTGGGACCTCAGCTTCTCTGTTGGACAGAAATGCCTCCTCCAGACTCCTGGAGGACACTGATGTGGTTCTCAGCTTGTCATCCTGAGAAGAAAAAGAGATTTAGCACTTGAGCATGCCAACATTAGCATTCAATTTGCTTTTAAAGATGAGCAAGTCATCACTGCCACCCGTCCACAGAGCAAACCCTGAGAGACCACTGAGGAAAAGTCAGGTTGTCTCAATTTTCACACCAGATTTGGCAACTTTTAAGTAAGAAACACTTGCCCAGTTTGCTTAAAATGAATGTCTCATGGGCATTTCAATAGTGTCTATACGAATCCATGGCAGTCCTTCCCAACAGGAAATGATGCAGGTTAAATATCAGACACCTTCACTACCTCAGTTATCAGTCAGAGGTGAAAATCTTTGACAATCTGAACATCAAAAACTCTTCCCAGTTCTTAGGCTCCACCTAGCCCTCTGTCTCACCAGTTGTCCAAACTCCACCCACTTCCCATGCTCTGCTTTGTAGTACCACAGCCACTCTGTCGTCATGGTGTAGTGAGGTGGCCTTTTCACAGAGGAAACCGTGGAGAGTCGCCGAACAGGCTGTGACTCCATAGTCATTGACAGGAAGTCCACCAGCTGAGGGCCAGAGCTGCAAAATGAAAACAACAGCAAAAAACCCATTAACAACACATTAACATGAAATAATCTAAAAAGTGATATGACCTCTGACCTTTGTGTTTTAGAAGGGTCACAGAAAGCTTGTTCAATGTCCTCCATGTAAAGCAGATCCAACCAGGTGTCTCCATCGTGTACTTGCCACTTATACGGCAAATGAAAGTGAACAAGGTGGCAATTTTCTGCAGTAACAATATACGTACAAAAAATGTTTTTAATACATCTTTAAAATTCACAATTATTGGATGAATGATGCTGTTGTCATATCATAGCAACACAAACAAAGGCAGAAGTGTTGGGATTAGTTGACTGAATACCATAAATGTATAATAGTTATACTGGTCAAAGTATGCTGCCACCTAATGGAAATTAGAGGAAACTGTAGGATGAATAATTTGATAAATCACAGCTTTGTTGTTGTAATCACAAGCAAAAAGCTCAGATGACGATGAGGAAGAAAGTGAACTGACCTTGAAACCTGCAGCTGTTTCTGATAAAGTGCAGACAGATGTCCTCAAAGCTGTCAGGCTCATCCAAACATTCACCCGCAGAATCAGGAATATCTTCTGTCAACACAAATATTCATATCAGAATATGTCAACACAACAATCTGGATCACAAACATGAACAATAGCTTATTCACACACTTCCACCGACCCCTGTGACCTGTACTTGTGTGCATCGTCTGATACTTTTACATCACAAACCAGGATTAAGGGGTTGGTGAGGTAAATTCTTGTTTAACCCTGGGTTTTTGGAATCACAAATATGGTTTACTTCTTAATGGGGTAAATCTCCATCATAACTTATCCTGTAAAACCAAACCTTCACAGCAGGCGATGTTCAAGATAGCATGGACAAACCAAAAAGAAAAAAAGGAGAAAACAAAAGAAAGCCATGGGGCCTTAACCTTTTCATTTGATCCCAGACTTATTAACAGGGCTGTGTTGTCATAATGTGGCATAATAATAAACCATGTGACTTAACAAAATACAAATTTGGCTCTATGCACAGCCCCACTACTTCCTGAACTTCAGGCAGCTCCTTTATTTCCCGTCTTCCATTATTGGACATACTGATTAATCCAGGTGTGCCTGCTACTTGTTGTTATGATGACTGTGGTCAAGCACACCTGGACTAATCAGCGTGTGCATAGAGCCCATATGAACTACAGTCTGATTCACCTGTACTTTAATGTGATATGTTTAACAATACTACCTTACACATTCAGACAGCAGCCAGTTTGTGTCCAGCTTTCTTTTCTAGCATTGGCTGGAGCAGCTGCATTACTGTACTATTTTAGGTTCCTTGTGTGTGTCTGTTTCTCTTGTGTGAAATATGCGGCTGATCTAGACCTGTCTGTGCACGTTTGTGATTGGTAACCTGGTGCCAACACCCATTATGACTGTCTACCAGAAAACACAAATAGATCTGCAGTCTGGTGAACCTTATGATCATGTCCCTGGAGAGTTTGCTATTGTTCTCAGCTTGTAAACAGTTGGATTTGACCGAACCAATGCAAGAGATGCAGCATAATGCAAATGTAATTTTAACAGATTGTTCCATTTTTTGCTCTGTTTTGTGTAAATCTGAAACACTATGAATGCATATTATAAAAAAATAAATAAATAACAGAAAAACTTTATCTCTTACTGCAACTTAGAGTGGCACAGGTGTTTCCTTCTGAGCTGCTCATATTTATAGTTCAAAGATGTCACAATGTCACAGCATTAGCTCGAGTGTTTCCTCAACTAAAAACCATGACCAGTGTTGAACATTATAATGACAACTTTTGACAATGACAGCTGCCCTGCACATATACCCTTGTTGTTCCCTGCTCCCCTACCAGTATCACTATCCCCTCAGCTCATCTGTACCAGCATCTCCCATCTGCCCCATGACCATGCACTGATCCTGAAAGACCTGAAAAATGTAGGTCAACACTGGCGTCCAAGTGTGACGTCAACCCAGAGTTGATATTGACAATAAACTTGTCCAAGAACTGAGGGGTAATAAAACTGTAGTGTGTAGACATATGGCTGACTCTTTTGCATTTCCTCAACAGAACAGGGTCCAGTTTATATATGTATATATGCATATATATACACACACACACACACACACACACACTACCAGTCAAAAGTTTTAGAACACCTGAATTTTCCAGTTTTGTATTGAAATTCAAGCAGTTCAAGTCCAATGAACAGTTTGAAATGGTACAAAGGTAAGCGGTGAACTGCCAGAGGTAAAAAACAAAAAAAAAAGGTAAGGTTAAAAAAAACTGAAAAATAATGTACATTTCAGAATTCTACAAAAAAGCCTTTTTCAGCGAACAAGAAATGGGTTAACAACTTAAAACAGTTCTGCAGCAATGGAGGTTGATCAAGCCTTGAAAGTTGGTGCTACCAATTCCTACAGGTGTCCCAACATTTCTTAATTCCTTCCAACCCCCTCTGTCTGCATAAAAGTAGTGTTGGAACACACTTTGGTACCATACCGTTGGGAGCATTATTTGAACAGTATTGTACTGCAGAAAGTAGTGTGTTACTATAAAAATGGAAAAGAGGAAAAGGCAATTAATGATAGATAAGAGACAGACCATCAGAACACTTAAAAATGTAGCTCTGTCCTACAGAGAAATTGCCAAGAAAGTCCAGGTGTCAGCAAGTCCAGTTTCCTTCACCATCCAAAGGCACTCAGAAACTGGGGGAATGCTGACAGGAAAAGGTCTGGCAGACCCAAAGCCACAACAGAATCAGAAGACATGTTTCTGAGAGTCACCAGCTTACGTGATAGGAGACTCACAGGACAACAGCTTCAAGCACAGCTCAATAGTAGTCGTAATAAGCAAGTCTCCATTTCAACTGTGAAGAGAAAACTTCCAGTTGCAGGTTTGATGGGTCGAATGCAGCAAGAAAGCCATTGCTGAGACTTCAGAATAAGAAAAAGAGGCTTTCCTGGGCCATGAAACGCCGCCAGTGGACTACTGAAGACTGGAAGAAAGTGTTATGGACTGATGAATCCAAATTTGAAATCTTTGGTTCATCCCGCAGGACTTATGTACGCCGTCGAGTAGGTGAAAGGATGGTTCCTCAGTGTGTGACATCAACTGTCAAACATGGAGGAGAAATGTGATGGTCTGGGGCTGTTTTGCTGGATCCAGGGTCAGTGACTTGTACAGAGTGAAAGGCACCCTGAACCAAAACGGCTACCACAGCATTCTGCAGCGCCATGCAGTGCCCTCTGGGATGCGCCTAGTTGGTCAGGGGTTCATCCTACACCAAGATAATGACCCAAAACATAAATCCAAGCTATGCTAGAACTACCTTAAGAAAAAAGAACAAGATAATGCGCTTGAAAACATGGAGTGGCCAGTCCAGTCTCCAGACTTAAACGCCATTGAGCTGATTTGGGATGAACTGGACAGAAGAGTGACAGCAAAGCAACTTACAAGTGCTCCACATTTATGGGAACTTCTGCAACAGAGTTAAGAAGAACTTTCTGAAGAATATTTGATTTCCATTGTAGAAAGAATGCCACAAGTGTGGTCAACTGTTATATCTGCCAAAGGTGGCAACTTTGATGAGTCAAAAGTTTAGAATACATTTTGGTTTCTAAATTGATTCCATGATTTCTTTTTTAACTTCAATTGTTTATTTGTTCTATGCTTTAATTTCAGAGTACACTGAGACATTAAACTGCATCATTTTCAATGAAGTTCTGGAAAAATTGGGGTGTTCTAAAACTTGTGACCGGTAGTGTGTGTGTGTACATATATGTGTATATATAGAGAGAGAGTGAGAGAGAGTGAGAGAGAGAGAGAAAGAGTGAAAGAGAGAGAGAGTGTGTGTTAATATAGTTGGAATTTGTTGTAAAGATAGTAAGGTAACATCTGTCTTTCACGTGACAGGACTCAGTGAACTGCATCTCCTCTCTCATATGACACGTCACTAACACCAAAACGGCCATTACCATGGCATATGTCACCTAATTCTTCCAGACCAACATGAAAAAGTTTTAAAAGGAGGCAAAAATCACTACAAGTTTGGTCATATCAAAGCCACATAGACATCTTCAATGACTCAAAGCACATTGTGAGGAGATATGTTTGCAATGATGTCACTTCCATTACTTTTGGATGTGTAGTCTTCGCTTCTTTAAATAAATAGATAGAAATCTATTGGGTATTCAGGTTTCAAGAGGATGTAACACACCTGCTCATACCTGTCGGAGTAAGTTACAACAGATGCCTAAACAATTCTGAAACCTTAAATACACTTTAAAAAAGGTGTGCTAAGATGTGAACAGGTGTGATGGTAACCTGCAACGGCGCTGGTCAGGTGGTGGATGTTCTGGTAGATAACAGGCAGGTCGTTGATGATGTCACTGCTCAGACCTCGTTCCTGCAGCATGCGGCGGCCGTGCTCATCAACAGTGTGCAACTTTTTACATTTAGGCCCAAACACACAGAGTCCCTGGATGAAGTGGAGACACATGTGGACTTTGGTGCAGTTTTCCTTGAAGGTGCAGCTGCCGTGTGGGCCTGAGCCTTTGTTGTAATGCAAACACACCTTAAGAGGAAATGGAGAGGAAGATGCTTGACACCAGAGGGATATGCTGAAATTTTAGAGTAAAACAACTGAACTTTACCTTACTTAGTCATCAGGAGACAATTACAGTTTTCTTTTTTGTTTTTTTTGTTTTTTTTGTTTTTGTTGTGTTTTTTTTTGCCCTTGGGTTCTTCTGGGCTTCTTTTCCACAACTTGTTCCTCAACTAATCTGACTTTCACTTCGTTGAACACATT
The DNA here is from genome assembly GCF_902148855.1 of Sphaeramia orbicularis. NCBI lineage: Eukaryota > Metazoa > Chordata > Actinopteri > Kurtiformes > Apogonidae > Sphaeramia > Sphaeramia orbicularis. Next base: position 46,902,254 of record NC_043968.1, on the reverse strand, counting down.
TCTCATCCTGCTGTCCTACTCTTTCACACCTCTTCATACATTTTCTTTCACTCACAGCTCCATCTTCCAAGCAGAGAAGAGGACGCTCACCCAACAGCTGTACGCTGATCCACTGCTCTCAGAAAAGACAAAAAGATCAGCTGTGCTCAGGTGTTACCTCTGGCAGCAGTGCCGGGTCATTCTGCAGCAGCAACAGGAACAGCTCGTCTTCTTTCAGCTCATGGAGTGTACATTCTCTCAGCAGAGGATAGTTGTGATCAGAGCAAATGTCATGGGAGAACTTACATGGCTTCCTGCAACAAAACATCAGCATACAGTACATACTGTCCACCAAGGGAGAGCATTTTTTTTTTAACTAAAGCCATGATTCATACTCAGTCATAAACATATAGTATGACAGTGAATGATTGTTTTTCTTTAACCTAAACAGCTGCCAGCGACTAAAACACCTACTGATCTAAAATATTTATTAAGTATTAAAACACTAATCCTATGAATTATTCAGGTAAAGTACATTCTCAGCTTTGCATTGTCATCGGATATGACCCATTTGGATGTTCAGAGGCTACTAAGAGAACATGGAAACCATCATCTTCTGCAACATTGATTCACCAGTAAAACCCATGACAAATGAGTAATTGCAGAGCTTGTCGTTATGTTCAGTTAATGATGACTTTTGCTGAAAAAGTAGCTTTTTCTTCTGTTCTATCTGTATTGATACAATAACCTTTGAATTTCCTCTGAGCTTTTATGAACATCTACATGATCAGTAAATTAAAGGCAAGTACCTGTCTGATTTTCATTGAAGGATGAGGAAATGCAGAGGATACTATTAAATAATAAAAAACAGTGATAAATTACATCGGACAGGTTCAATATAGAAAAGAAAAAAAAAACATTTAGAGGTCGCCACAAATTGTTATAAGTCTGTAAGGGTTAAGGAAGCAGACATGTGACTACTAAATATTCAGGTCTGGTGTAGATATCTGCATCTTAATATGTGGGAGTTATTTGATCAATGAGTAAAAGGCTCTTTTAGTCGGCTGCTCTCAGTTTGTGATAGAGTTTCAGTCGCTCACTTTAATTTCCTTCAGTTTCATTTCTCAGGAAATTAAACTAACTTGTCTTCCTTTTCTTTAGATTCAAAAAAAAAAGTTTTAGCGCGTTAAGTTTTCAACTATCATGTTCTAACCCTCTGAAAGACCACCTTCATTTGAACTTCTTTATCAACATATTGAATGTTTTCTTAATAATTTCAGAATCCTATTGGTCTGCGGTCATGCTGAGTTTAGTTTCGTCTTCCACATGAAGTCTGCTGGTGCAGATTCAGGGCGCGGCACCGGAAGAACAATTCTCTGATTTTAGTACCAAACACCACCTACAAATACCACTAGTATCATTAAAAGGGCGAACATTAGCTGTTACATGAGGAGGGTTTTTTTTTGTTTGTCTTTTTGGAGCCGACAGGAAAACAAGAAAACAAACTTCCTGTCCTGAGCTATGTGCTGCACTGCTCCGTTATGTGCGTTCCTATGATTGGACACAACTCCTGTGCTGCGGCTCGGACACTGTGCTCGCGCCTCGGACACACCTGAGCTCGCGCCTCCATCTCACCTGCCTTTGCCAAACTTGCAGTTCCCGTAGACGTAGTACCTGCACAGGTGCAGGTCCTCGCAGCCTGCGCACTGCTCGCTCAGGTACCTCCTACACAACCGCAGGGAGGTTTTAGCCACCACGATGTAGTCCTGCAGCCGATCCAAGCCGTGGTCCGCCGAACCCGGGACCAGCAGGAAACGAGAACACTCCCGGACCATGTACCGGAGGTCCTCCTCTGTGATGCCGCAGCGCTGCAGCAGCTTCCGGTGCAGCTGCAGGAGCTGCATGGAGCCTGTACTGTCACACAGGATGCGTGTGGCCAGTGTCACCTCTCTGTTGAGCCGAGACATGTTTCCACCTCAGGGGCTAGCCACTCACTGACTCCAGCCACAACACAGCAGCACGTTAACAGCACATCCGGCCCGACGCCTTCACAATAAAAGCTGGAATTCACACTCACGCTATTGTCCCTTCAGGTTCAAATTACTGTATTTACACCCGTAGTAGATTTGTTTTACATGATGACATCCTTTTGACATTTCTCAAAGCATAACGACATGTAACAAGAAACCAAGACATAAACATGATACAGTAAAAGTGTTCCAAGTTCCACCAATCAGGACATAAAAACATAATAAAGAGACTGGTCTGTCAGAGCCGGTTCCAGGCATTTTGGCGCCCTAGGCAACATATGGATTTGCCCCACCCCACCCCACCCAACATCTCCCTCCCAAGACCTTACCACACCCCACCCACATCACATAGCATTCAGTGAAACATGCCATTACATTGTTGTACATTATGTTATTGTACAGTACAAACAAAAGCTTCAGCAGACAAACTATTAGCTGTACCTGTGATTGTTCAAGATAATATCATATATCTAGTTGGGGTTATGCATTACTAAAAAAAGAGATCACACTAAAATTACACATGCTCAATAATATTTTAACAATAATTATGATTTCAGTATTATTGTCCCTACTGGTACTCATTTCAGCAGCACAATAAAGGTGTTATGTGAGACAAGATGCAGTATATAAACTAGAAGCACTCAGAGAGCGCAGACCTCCGCCAAGGCAGATTAGTACCCCGGATTTGGATGAAAATTTCAGGAAATGTTGATACTGGCACAAGGAACAAATGATTACATTTTGGTGGTGATAGGGGGTGGGGTGGGGGGCCACTGATCTGCCTTGGCGGAGGTCTGCACTGTCCTTTCTAGAAAAGCACTCGTAGAGCGCAGACCTCCGCCAAGGCAGATCATTCTTTTAATCCTGCATAAGTTTCTTTGGCTTTTCTCGTATTTCTTTAGGCTTGTGTCTTATATTTGGCTCCAACAGCTTTTACTCAAACTTCGCTTGTTTCGTGTCTGTGTTTCAAAGTCTGTCGGAATTTCCTCCTCCGCAAAAACGTTCAAAAGAGCCTGGACCTCATCGTCCGTCCACTTGTCATAGCTTCTCTTTTGGTCCATTTTCCAAATTATCACAATACAAAGCTTGTGGAAATTAAATAAAGAATGAATTAAATAGTGGCCAGTGAACAGAATGCGGGAACACTGTGAGTGTAGTCCACCACTCAGCATTCTGCAGCACACAGCCCCGCCCCAAAGAGTTCCTGGTAATCTGAAAAGTACTACGTCCTTACTAGGGACTTCTTTGGGGAAAGTTCGGGGCCAGGGGAAAGTTATTTACCCGGGTAATTTTCGGTGCAAATGCACCGGGGCTTTTGAACGTTCAGGGTAATGCTCAAAGTTCCTGCAAAAGTTCCTGCGGTGGAAAAGGGCCTAATGTGGGACACTTAACCATAATGCTGGAAAACAGTCTAGATTTTTAAACAATGTGCATCTTATTATCGAGCTTATAAATATGAATAACAACAGTTTGATTTGGTTGCACACAGTATGCATATTTCTGCACTGGGCTTTTTTTTTTTTTTTCTTCTGCACAGGTTTCAACAACTTTTTTTGCTTGTAAAAACAAAACAAAAAATCTACTTGTAAAAACTCAAAAAAGAAACCTCAAGTTTCAAATATTGTAATTAAATACTTTTAGAAAATCAGCTTTTTTTTTTTATTTGAGTACATGTTCTCAACCTCAAAGGTAAACTAATCTATGTGCAATAAAACAAAAAGGCATAACTGACAACATTATAACAGCTGTTTCCACTTCCAGACAACTTGAAGTTACAAGGACCCAAAACCTTTGAGCATCCATACACAGAACAGTCAAACATTTTGCATTCTAACACAGTAATAAAAAAAAAAAAATAGACAAAGATAAAAAATAAATATCCTGTGGAATTTTGTCAAAAAATAAATATCCACATACTTAACAAAAGCATATTTTGTCTTCTTGAGACTCTCAGTTCAAACTCCAAACTTAAAAATAGATAAAAAGGAATATGGATAACGTCTAACCAAACATCACATACATACAGTGCATCACTTCAGGTCACACTCGCCTCCATGCGCGATGGAGAAATAAGTTTGACGTAGTTCGCAGTATACCCTCTGTGAATCACCCCCACCGCTTTCACCCATGTCTTTTCTGTAGTTGCATCTTCTTTTTTTTTTTTTTTGCGCGGGGTTTCCATGATTTCCGCCATTATTTGCATATGCCTGATGTCTGAGGCTTACCCTTTGTTTTTTGTGTGTCGGTGGGCGGGGTCAGGAGGACACAGGTGACAGGTGATGGACTCCTGACCCTACGTGTATGTTGGTTGATTGACAGCGGACACAGCCAATGGTGATAGCGCTAACACCACTATAAAATGAAGGTCATGTTTGGGAAAAGGCGACTGTCCTGCACTGTTATGGGGTCCCATACCGCACTGAGGAGAGCCAGAGCCAACCACATGTGGGACATCGTCTCAATTTGCGGGACGTGGAAAAAATGGCCATAATCCTGTGCGGTCCTGCACAAAGCGGTACACCTGGTCAGCCTACCTCGCCTTTTCTCCGCTTCCGAAATTGCGAATCTGAGAGCTTGGACAGACTTTTCATTGTAATAAATGATATGTACCTGGATGCTCTGCTGCATAACACTTATAAATGACTGTCAGTCAGATCCGCTACTGGTCTCTCTCTCTCTCTCTCTCTCTCTCTCTCTCTCTCTCTCTCTCTCTCTCTCTCTCTCTCTCTCTCTCTCTCACACACACACACACACACACACGTCATGTGACTGAGCCTTGCGCTCTGAAGGTGAGGGAGAGATCACTTATTGGGGAGAGGCTGGGGTGGTCGTGGTGTAGGTTTTTTTTATACAGTTATTTATTTCTTTATTGTTAAAACAGAACATGAGAAATTATTACTTTCCTTTTTTTCCCTTCCCGTTCAGCGGCGCCACCTGGTGGCAGATGGCGGAGTTGAATTTGTAGTTTTAGTTTATTAAATGTTTTTTTTTTTTTCCCCCTCATCAATTCATTTAGCAAACGTTTTCTGAAGTCTGTTTTACTGTTTCAGTTGGTTATAGCTTTAGAAGTTCCACCTATTGCCAAAAACCTTCTGAAGCCAAATAGCAACAGCTAAATCCCAAGCACCTGGATTCAAAACCCAGATTAAGTTAGTAACATGACCCAGTGTGAACAGCACAGGTGTGAGTGCAGGAGGTAGTAGGAGTAGCACGGACCAATAGAAAAGCAGAGGCGGAGGAGCTCCAGGTGTTTCTAATGAGACAGGTGTAACTGGGAGATGGCAGATCAAAGTGAATTCCAGTAGATTTAACTTTGCCTGACAGACCCAGGTAGTCAGTAGCAGACTGACATGATGCTGCAGGTGATCTGGTTTATGTCAGTGTGCCTGTTAGGAGTGTGGACAGGTAAGAAGCAGATGAGTCTATCCTGTCTACCGAGATATTCTACAAATAACACATTCAACAGGTTGAATATCGGATCTGCTGATGGTCATTTTGCTCTAGTTATATTAATCTCATTTGTGTGTCTCTGTAGATGGAACTGTGAACCAAGCGCAGCCAAGCAGTGGATCATTAAATCAAACTCAGGAATATGGAAGGTTTGGGTTTGGTGAGTTCAAAGACTGTTGGACATCTTCAGATTTAAAGATATGAAATGGAAAATCCAAAAAAAACCCAAAACAAAAACAGATGCCAGAAAAAATGAATCACCTTAACTAACAAAACATTGTTTGTCTGATGAAATATTCATGACAAAATGTACATTTTTAAGATAACTATTATGATTTTTGTAAATTTGTTTTATTTGGGCAATAAGAAACAATAGATTTAATACTGTAATTTAAGTCTGTAAAAAATGTGCTAAACAGATTGAAAGCTGTTGATTCCCAGTGAACTTTAGTAAGTCTTTCCATTTGTCATTCTGGTCTACTCTGCGTCTAATAAGTGAACTGGTTCTTGTGCATTTATTTTCTTTACAGAGAGCTGTAGTGTACTTATGGTTAAAAGGATTTTATTAAACAAATATTTTATGGAGGTTACCATTTTGTTGTGACAGTAAGTTGGTGTGTACTTCCCAGGCTCCTCCATTTAGACCTAATAACTGAATATATTATAGCTAAAATAATGTTTGAGGATCTATTTTTAAATTATGAATAGCCCATACATTTTTATTAACTCTTAATCTCATTTTTTAAATCTAATAAATTTAAATCAGTAATATTTAGTCATGTTGACAATGAGCAATGTTAAACCTTTCTACCTTTCAGAGCTGGCAGGGATCAGGTCTTTCCTTCCAGAAGAAGAACTGGAGACCAGGATTATTGGGGGTAAAGTGGCCTGGTCCCACTCATGGCCATGGCAGGCTTGTCTGCAGTTAACCACCATTGCAGCCTGTGGGGGTGCCATAATTAGCCCAATGTGGGTTGTTTCTGCAGCTCACTGTTTCAAAAGGTGAAATATCATGACTGGAGTAAAACCATAACAAGAGTTGATTGCAGACTAGTTCAGTGTGAATTTTCTTGTATTCTATCCTGTTGCTAGGTATAAAAAAGCTTCATCATGGACGGTTCTAGCTGGAAAACATGACCTGGACAATCCTCACGAGAATGGACAGCAGGTTAGAAATATTGTACTGAAAGGAAGAAATGTCTGTTTATTTGCATTATTAAAAAAATATAATCATTAATGAAATATGATGTAACTGTTGTATGTTAGACTAGAGAGGCACCCTGAGCACCTTCTTATGGTTTCATAATTAGCTTTAAGAGGACAGATTGTCATGAAACTGCTCCAAATTTAAGGGGTTTGCTTCTGCCCTTCATGCCCTAAGTTTCTACCAGTTTTCCTGAAAATAGGTGCTGTGGTTTTTCCTTTTGCTTGGTATGAAAAGATAACCTCCTTAGTGATGGAAATTAATATTAAGTTGGAGTTTATATTTAAATGTATCAGTAATACTTCTCTAAAATTACAGTATGAACACATTGACAATGTTTGTTTATCACTGCTCTTCTTTCTGAGGGTTTAAGTACATGTTTAACTTCCCATCAGACAGTTGGAGTGTCCATGATCATCACACATAAAGCCTACAACATTCTGACAAAGGAGAATGACCTGGCGCTCCTGAAGCTGCAGCAACAGCTCATGTTCAACGAATATGTCAGACCCATTGATCTCTGGATGGCACCATTGCCTATGTACAGTAAATGCACCATCACTGGCTGGGGATCCACTCGAGAGAGTAAGGAGCTATTCTGTAAGACAGGGAACACCCTGAATGAAGGAATCTAAATGTTGACTGTTTGTTCTCTATTCATCAGATGGTCCTCGAGTTCCCAGACTACAAGAGGTGAACGTGACCATCATGCCCTCTGACGTTTGTAACAAGTACTACGCTGGCAGGATCCGGCCTTCAATGTTCTGTGCTGGAAAGGAAGGAGGAGGAGTCGACGCCTGTCAGGTATGACAGAAACAACCTTCAGGACCTCCCTTCTCATTATCCAGTTCAGTCCTGTCCTTTCTTGGACTGTTCAGACTACAGGCAAACTGTTTTTTTTCTCAGATCAGATCTTTGGCACAGCCTGTCCACAGACTTCTAAGTGATCACACCGGATTTGTATTGTCATGAGAAACAATAAAGAGGATCAGAGCTCAAAGGTTTGCTTGAGACAGACTTTAATTGAAGCTCCAAAGGCAGAAGTTGGCAAAGGAGAATAAAATGGGAAGGGCTCAGTGTAAAGCTTTATTAAAGTTGAGCATGCATTTGGTAGTTAGGTGGGCACAGGTAGTAGTAAGTTTTACAATCCTTATGGTACAGAAGAACTGGAGAATCCCTTCATGTTGAGTCAGACAGATTTTCTGTAAGCCCAAATATATACTGGAGAAAAGGTTTAAAACAGAGGATGCTCACTTTCTGTAATGAGTAAGGATCATATAGGGTTCACAGGTCATCCAGGTTTCATTCATGATATCGGTTTATGCTCCAGATGTTGCATACATTTCTGTACTGAGGTACTTGTACAAGTCTGATATAGTACCTCCAAATGTAACTTGGATCTGAATTGCAAAATATCAATTGGTGTTTGTACTCATCATTCTGTTTCCTGTGCCTGTCTCATGTCAGGGAGACTCTGGAGGTCCTTTATCTTGTTACACTGGCAGCAGGTATGAGCTGGCAGGTGTGATCAGTTGGGGGGTTGGCTGTGGACGAGCCAGAAAACCTGGAGTCTACGCCAGAGTGCAGCCGCATGCTCAGTGGATCAGTGAAGTCATGTGTACGTTTCAGATGAACAGCACCACAACTACTGATGTGATCAGATACTAATATGTTTAATTATCATAGTTAGTAAGAAAAAAATGGAAACAGTCAATATGTGCCAGAGTGAAGGAAGTAACTGTTATGGTTTATTAATCTACTGGACATATTGGTGACTGGTTAAACTATAACATACGCGTGTTATATCGTGTTGATGTGAAATCTTGTATTCTTGTATGAAGAGTGCTTGTGTTTTATGTACAGATAATCAGAGGGACTCTATCGCAGATGACTCTACAGCTGAAGGTGTGTTTTTATGTAATTATCAAATCATCAATCTCTGGCACATTACTTTAAATATAACTTGCAACACACAGTTACAATGAAATATATAATTATACATAAATTATAACACTGGAGAGTTTCAGTAATAGTACCTTCATACTGACCTGCTTGTGTGATAAGGTAAGAGACAAACCATCCTGTTTACAAATCTGCAGAGGAAACAAATGGCAGATGTGTTCAGTTGGATATGCTTAGTTCTTTGTGCAGGCAGTGATATTATTTTATCCACCACAAATGTGTGTGTTCACCTTGCTGACAGACGGCGTATGTGGGAAACCACAGCGCTCCAGGTGTGTGAGGAATCCGAGCCCCGCTGCAGTGTCTGTGCCCCAGGACGGTCCAGTGTCTGTGGTGAACGTCACTGAATCCTGTCCCTTCACCTGGTGCTGGATGGTCAGTCTGCAGTTCAGTGGGTATCACTTCTGCAGTGGCGCACTGATCCACCCAAGCTATGTGATCACTTCACAACACTGTAATGTCAGGTATGTGTAATGTTAATACTGCCTCTGCCACAGTTACTGCAAATACATTACTGGTATTACTGCAAATGGCACTACAGTGCTGCTGCTGCAGTGGAATAATGATGATTCACCCACTCTGGGCCATTACTGCCCTTCAGTTCACGCCACAATAATTTATCTATCTTGTCTTATTACTGCATTTTCAGTCACCACCTTTGCTAATTACAGTGGTAATACTAAAGGTATTTGCCAAAGATTACCTACAGAGGAAGACGTTATACATTACTACCCTGACACTGTTAACACTGTCAGAAGTTGACCTTGTATGATCACTAGGTCTTCTCCACATAACTGGCATCAGAAACATGCCTAAAGGCAGTATTACTACTGGTTTTCTGATTTGCTGGACTAGAACATATTTAGCTCAAATGTGGTTTAATTCCCAGCTCAGACTTCTGAGGCTAATGGAAGTCAGTGTAACACATGCACAACGTTTTTTGAGTGTGACTCTGATAAGGAAAATCTCACTAGATTTTAAGTAGGATTCAACATCTGCGTTCTGAACAAATTAATTTTTTGGTCAAAATGCTCCGATCCATAGAGTGATATGAGCCAATCTTGTTCCCTGCAGGGCTGAAGAGGATGTGGCAGTTTTGGGAATTCACGATATAAGGTTTTCATCATCACGGATCATCCCTATTGATAAAGTGTTCAACCTGGCACAGGACCACAGCTTCCCCCCGATAGCTGACCTGTCCCTGCTCCGCCTCAGCAGGCCTGCCAGACTTGGTACAGAATTTTTCCAGTTTATCTGCATAATCACACAGTATCAATGTATAAATCCACCTAGACTGAAGAGATTAAATTCTCTGCAGGCAGGAATGTTTGTACAATTTGTGTCCCGGATGAGGATGAGGATGAAGAACTGGATGACAGCTGGACCTGCATTATCACTGGCTGGGGAGCCACTAAAGCCACTGGTAACGTTCAGAGCATTTAACCCATAAAGACCCAGAGCTAAATTTACGGCAATTCCTAAGTGAATTTCAGTCTACATTTAACCTTTTCTTAAGTGATTTCTCTCTTTATTATATTGTTCTCTGTATTTTGCATTTTTTTCAGTGTAAATCATGTGCTTTTTCCAGATTTAATTCCCTTATGTAGATTTTCATTAAAACTCACATTAAAGTCGAAGGTTATTATAAACTGAAGAAAAAGTGACTTTCAGCAAATCTATCATTAACTGAACGTAAACCCAGTGTTTCCATCCACTGTCATTTATCAAACTCCATGGATTTTACTGGTGAATCAGTGTTGTAGAAGATGATGGCGTTTCCACATTCACTACAGGGACATCCAAATGGGTCATATCTGATGACCATGAAAAATGACACACTGGATTTTACACCAATTATTTACATATAATGGTAGGATTAGTGGATCAACAGGTATTAAACATTTTACAACAGTCGATTATCTTGGTTGCCAGTGGCTGTTTAGGTGTTTGTGGGTTAAAACCAAGAGCTGCAGATGACTGTTTTAAATCCACACTGACTCCTAGCCTTGGTGTATTTATCATTCCATTGATGATTTCTGATTGTGCACAGCAACTGTAGATCCAAACCGCCTGCACCACGCTGTACTCACTCTGATTAACCAGACCGCCTGCAACAAGATGTGGGAGTACGCGCTCACCAGTGACTCCCACATCTGTACACATCCTGCAGGATCCACCTCCTGCATGGTATGTATCTGAAACATCCTCTGAAAGTTGCTGTAAAAACACTTAAGTAAATGAAGTCTTAGAAGTTGATGCAAACAATTCTAACATGTTTTCCTACTTTTCTTGATCACCGGTACTTACAAAACTGACAATATCAGAGTAGGGTTCAAACAGATTGCTATTGAACCCTGCGAAGCATCGTTTATAGTATATTTCATGAGAAAAAATAAAGGCACAGTGTGTAGGGGGGTATATTTGCATAGGCAGAATATAGTATGTACCCTTATGTTTCATTAGTACATTATAATGACTTCCTTATAATCAGGTGAGTGGAGTATTGAGTGAGTAGATGACCACCACAGTATCTACCACAGCAGATAAGAATCATTTTGTGTTTTGCTACTCAAAGGCTACATTCACACTGCAGGTCTCAATACTCTATTCTGATTTGTTTTGGAGATCCTTTTTTGCATGGTTGTTCAGTGTAATTTAAATGAACTGCCTTCAGACTCATATGTGAACAGTCTACAGGCCTGAAGTGACCCGCATGCACAGAATACATCATGTCACACACAGCAGACTGTCTTCATGGAATATGTATTCAGATTGAATTTTGGATGGATTTCAGTGACGTAAAAGTTGGATGAATGACTGTTCAGACTGAAGTCGGATTGCAGAACATCAGATATGTACGTGATTTAGGGCCACATATGAAAGTGGTCTGGGTCTGATTTGGGAAAAAAAAATCAGATTTGTGCTGTTCAGACTGTCTGTCACAAAAATTAGATTTGGGTCACAAATGTCAAATTTGGGCCACTTATCTGTGGTGTGAATGTAGCCTAAGTTCTGCTTGAAGGAGGAGGGTAATATGACTGGTAGCTGGTTGTAGTTTGCCACCTTACCAGTAGATGCCAGTAAATCCTACACATTACACCTTAACCAAAACCACTAAACAAAATGGACAGACCATTGGAACGCTTGGTATTTCCTTTTAGAGAACATGGAGGAAGTTTGTGTTTACATACTGTACATTTATTACCCCACCCTCTAAAGGAGAGGCAAGGGGTATTGTTTTTGGTTCGGTTTGTTTGATTGTTAACTTTCTAGCAGAAAAACTGTTGGCTGAATTCATACCAAATTGGGTTTATAGACTGCCAGTGACCCAGAATAGATCTCATTATATTTTTGGAAAAGTAGGTCAAAGTTAAATTAAAAAAAAAAAAAAATCTTTTCTTCTCCCACTGACTTATAATGGGTGAAATTTCATGTCTATAAATACATAAATTTTGTTTCAATTTACTTCAAACTTGGCATATCTATCTCTATCAGCTGGATCAATGCCAAAATAAGATACAATACATGCAAGGGGCGGGGTTTGTTGTGCCTGGAACCACTTGTTATATAGTGGAGTTTAAAGTGTCGCTTCATGTCTGTCCTCAGGGTGAGTCTGGAGCTCCTCTGTTCTGTCGGAAGCATGGTGACTTCTTCCTGTTTGGTCTGTTCACATGGGGCAACAGACACTGTAATGCAGACAAGCCAGCAGTCTTCTCCAGAGTGCCACGTTTTGATAAATGGATTAATGAGGTTCTGAAAGACAACTGAAGACTGCTTCTGTTGGTAGACGCAGCCAGTCATCACTCACAGCTGGATCTGTAATCAAGTCTGAATGGTTAAAATGCTGCTAAAGTATAACTTGAATATTGCCTATATGTTTAAGTGACAACGTGGTGCTATATTTCAAACATATTGCTGACCTGAACTCAGAGAAATATGACCATGAGTTCATTTATATTTATCAGTTTATCTGCTGATAAATGGGAACAAACTTTTACCAAATTTTTAAATATTTGTGTCCACATTAGAGGATATTTGCTGGTCACAAGTACATGTGATGTGTTAAAATAAAACTGATGTTTATGTTGAAAATATGAAAATGAGCAGATGGTTGAATAAATATTTCCATAGCTGCATATATTTTCCATTCCATTTTTACTCTTGTTACTGTGTTTAATGTCTAAGTCTGGGAAAAAAAAACGACACCAAAGAATAACCAAAAACGGGCACATTTAATTTCTTTTCACAGTTTTTGGGATCTGAATTCCCATCAGATTTAAAAACCCTATGGGGGGAATAAAGTGGAATACAAAATTTCAGTTAGACTTAGTTACAAAAGATAAATTCAAAATTTTTTTTGAAGTCAGTAAATTTGAAATATGTAAATCTTAAATTTTTTTTTTTACAAACGTTAAACCAAACTTTTGAGAACTAAAGAGACTTTTTCTTTTCAAAAGCAGAAAAATATCTAACATTTTGAAATAAGGATGACCAGATTTTAAGGCCAGCTGTTCAATATGCATTAAACTGAAACATACTGAACAAGCATTTTATCAGCTGTGACAGAGTTACCACCAAGATTTAATTCTTTACATCTTGATTAGTGTTGGTTGGATGTAGCCTCTGAAAAACGCCTTTGAACCTTTGTCAGGGCACTGATGAAGTGTCTTTTTAATCTGTAGGAAAAAGTACACTGGATGCTGACATTTTTCATGAAGCAGGTGAGAAACTTTTCAGTTCAGAGGTATAAAATCAGGATTTGAAGTCTGATTTCAAGTTTAGAATTTGCCTCAGCTGTCCTGCAGCAGGTCGTATGATCCTCCGTTAATCACCTCATGTTTGTCCTCAGCCTGCAAACAGCCAAACAGGATAAAGGTAAGTCTTTAGTTGTACTAACATGTTTTCCCATTTATTATAGTCTATTAACTATCTGCAACTTCAGTAAAAAAAAACAAAGTAAAGTCCTGCCCCATGGGATCTAATTTCTGATGGTAGTCAGTGGTGAGAAACTTTTTTTTTTTTAATCTACTACTTTTTGTCAATGTAAAGGGTAATTTCACGAGTATTTACATCATTATCAATGGTTTTCCCCTTGCTACCTGTGTTCTACATCACTGATCCACACATTACATTAATATAACACTAAGGCCAGCATGCACTCATGTTTAATCCTTTGCATAATTAATCAAGGCAGATTTTCCCTTTAACACTGGCCCCATTTTGTGGAATGATCCTCATTCACATACTGTATTGCTACGCACGAGGGGCTTTTAGAAGTCAGGTTGAATGAGGGGTGACAAATTTAGAGATGCACTGTTTTTATAGCTTAAATGCTTTTGACTACGTTGCTTGTTTTCTGTTTTTATTTTTGGGGTGATTTTGTGCTTTGGATGAGTTGAAGATACAACTATTTCATGTTTAACATCTGGGGGGGAATGAGTGTTTAGACTTTAACTTTGGATTTGTTGTCAAAAAATCCATAAAATGAACTCAAATTCCCTCACCCTCTTACAAATTAAAGCTGCGTATGACGTTCATCACCAATCTTTCAGCAAATCTGTAAAACCCAAGTGATAGCCTAAATATCACAAATCTGTTAGTCTTTCCATGATTATGCACCTGAATCACTTCCCTCACAGTGAACAACTTCGAAGTGTACTCCATCACAGGCAGTCTGTTTGTTTACATAACGAACATATGTCACTCAGGCCTTTTGGAAATTTTGTTGCGAAGTACATTGTGGGGATGGGAATTCCATGCAGCCGCAGTACAGCCGCAGCAGCAACAAGCATGGAAACAGCTTCATTGCTTCTTGCTGCTGTGACTGTGGAATTCCAAAAAGGCTTGAGTGACATTTTGGTTTGATATGTAAACAAACATACTGCTTGTGATGGAGTACACTTCGACGTTGTTCACTGTGAGGGAAGTGGTTCAAGTGTGTTAGCACAGAAAGACTAACGGGTTCGTGATATTTAAGCTATCACTCGGGTTTTACAGATTTGATGAAAAATTGGTGACGAATGCCATACGCAGCTTTAAGAGAGTTGCAGCTTGTGGTGAAGATGGTAGATATGTTTTTGTGTGAAATGCCTCAGTGGCCTGCATGTCTTGTTGCATGTGGTATACAACACCTATGACAAAATGAATGTTATCTAGGTATATTTCACCTCAGTTCTGAAAAAGTATTAAGAGGTGAAAGTCACTGAAAATCTGGTCATGTTGAAGGTAGAGAGACAACTTTAGTGAGTCTGAACAGACTTAGGGGAAGGAAGTTTACAATGATGTAAATTCTGCAACTGGGATGTGTGGCCTTTCTTTTCATGTGTTTCCACAGTCTAATATTTAAGCAATTGTACAACAAACTGTCTTTAACCACTGACTACTGTGTTGTATTTTTTTCTGAAATTAGGCCTCATGAGGCACAATCGGACTTCAAAACTTTCTAAGTACCATCAGAAGTTGGTGCTGTAATGTGCGTTATGTATAGTTCTAGTATAAGTACAGTGTTGTGTTACTATTTTCCATCTAAATAACTGTGATGTTTTTTTTTCCAGGGATGAGACCAAAGATAAATTTGGTCTCACCGGTCCTCTTACTAATACTAACCATGTATTAAAGCCTTATGATAATATCCAAGAGGACCCCAAACAGGACCCCAAACAGCTGATCATCAGCTGACATTAATGGAATTATATCCTAGAAACACTGCTAATGACTTCATTTAAGATGCCACTTTATTCTTGTCATTTGCTATGTTGTATGTGTATTTTTAAATACTGCATTAGAAAGCGCTACACATATTCCATAGTTTTTATTTTCGCCTCTCTGAGAAGTTTGACACTAACGGAAACACAGCTCATGTGTCTGACTTAAGAAGTAAAAATTGGTTAAAATTCTGTTATTGTGGGAATATTTGACTGTATTTACTGAACATGTATTAGAATGAAATGAAATAATCTCTCACTATAATATCAGATGTGTTGGACTCCGCTGGTTCTGGCTCTAGTTCTGGACCTGAGTCATAAACTGGGTTACAGATGCTGCGGCTGTTCACTGGAGGTGGAGCAGCATCTTCCTCCTGATCATCCTCCTGTCAGGACAATGAGGTCAAAGGTCAGCAAAGAGAAAACCATCATTAGTATCAATGTCTGTATGAACTAAATATGAATGTATAGTACACTAATATAGATGAAATAAAATACAGTAAAGTGTTCAAGTAATGCATGAACAATGGAAACAAGGAGGATCACAATAAAGAAAATGAATAAAACAAGTACATTGAACGTAAATGTTTTAAATACTGAAAAATGTTATGATATGATAATACTACTAATTCTATAATTGATATTATACAAACACTTGTGATGAGCTTGACTGTACAAACAATTTTGACAAAGTTTGCTCTTGGCTGAAATGTTCATGACAAATGCAGTGTCAAGATGTACCTTCTGACAATTTCATCAGATTTTCATAAAACTGTACATTTAATATGACGGAGCCATTTAAACTGGAACAGAAATATGATGGAACATGAGAAAAAAATTCTAAATATAATGTGAGCACAGTCTTAATTTTGTAGTAGTAGCCAAAATTCCTAGCTGAACTAAACATAGCAGTTTGAGTCCAGTGTCTGCTGTTCACATATTTGCTTACTGAGGTATTTGATGCTACATGGATTCTTAATTTCATAATTTCTATTAAGAAATTTCATCAGATGAAATAATTTTCTTCTAATATTGACATTTTTCTTGTGTAATTATAGTGTCTTGCTTGAAATATATATATATATATATACATATATATATACATACATATATATATATATATATATATATATATATATATATATATATATATATATATATATATATATATATGCATGTACATTGCTTGAAAATAAATATATCAATAAGACTCACATGGAGTTGTTTAAAAGGACAACAGCAACAGGAATAAAGCATGAATAAATAAATAACTAAATGCTTTATTGCACACAGCATCAACATGGGGCTCAAAGGTAAGCTTGTGATCAATTGAAGTGGCAAGATATTTGTATTTCATGATCAACAGCCTGATTATCAATGACTACAGAGCAGATAGGTGCAAATCTACAATTAACTCCTCAGTTCTGGCCCCACTGACACTCAAAAAGGTTGAGAGGGCCAAGTTAATGACATAAAACAAAACCGACAAACATCTAATGTTAACCAAAAGTATGCATGCGCCTTCTTTGACCTTAAAGTAGTGGAACTGGAATGGTTTGGTGTTGTGTTTGTAGAAGTGATAACCAACGAAGCTGACTGCCACCACCAGAACAATGAGCAGCACCACACCGACGCCCATGCCTGCTTTGTGCGCCACACGCATCTGCAGAGCACAACACACATGATCACAAACACAAATGTTTTAACAGCTAATGATCCGACTGACAGATGATTACTGCGTGCTCGAGTCAATACTCACCTCTTGGCGAGGAGGAGGGGCTTTCAGGGGTCCCTGCAGAACATGAATGATCCCATTTGAAGCCACAATGTCGGACGATGTGACAAAGCGATCATTAATGTACCATGATGACTGAGGAGATGTAAAAAAAAAGATGCAAATAGAAATGTATCTCTAAAATTAAACTATTTAAAAAGATGTTTCAAGAGAATTAAGATTTGGGATGTATATACCAAACAATATCCACAGCTTCAAACTGAAAACACTGCAAAGTATTTTAATACGTAACAATAAAGGGCTGCCAGCTGCTTGATTCAATTAAACAACAAAACATAACATTTCCTTCTAGAAATGCTTAATATACTGAGCAAAAATATAAACACACCATGTACAGTATGTGTAACTCAACATAGCCAAAATGTGCTCATGATGTCTTAGAATTGTAAAACGTGGTAAATTCCCTTGACTTGTAAACAAACTTTGCGTCCATCTCTCCAAGTGAGCACTTGCACAGTGGTCTAGTGATTCCACCCCCAACACAGGTGTAGCATGTCTAGACACTGCTCAAACAGCATTAACAGTATTCAGGCCCTCCTTATACTGGAGATAATAAAAGGACACCTCAAAATGTCACATTTCCTCAGATGTCACCATGCCATAGATGTCCAAATCATGTGGGAATGGTTCTGGATAATATCCCATAGCTCCGTGTAGCCCTCAAAGAGGAGTGGAATAACATTCCACAAGCCACAATTGACAATATTGTCAACTCGATGAGAAGACAATGTGTTGCTCTACGGCAGGGGTGTCCAATCCTGGTCCTTGAGGGCCCGTATCCAACACACCTGACAGTGGTTATCTGGCTTCTGTAGAGCTTGATGATAGGCTTATCATTTGAATCAGGTGTGTTGGAAGAGGGATACATCTAAAACATGCAGGATACCAGCCCTCGAGGACCAGGATTGGACACCCCTGCTTTATGGGAAGCCAATGGTGGACACATGAGATATGGAGTTGTGATTTCTTTTAACCGGCCCCCACCATGTCCTCACGATTGTCCCTGAATGCCAGACGCCACTATCATGCTATCATGTTCTAATGGACAGTAATCTGTAGCACATTGATCAACAGAATAAACTGTGTGTGATTTAATACATTGTGGAACACCTATTGCTATTAAAATGATAAAGTGTCAATGGTGCATTTACATTTTTGCTCAGTGTACATTTTTACACTAACAAAGCAAAAAGAAACACTCTAAGTGTTTCAGTCTGATAAGGCAAATACAGACTGAGCCACTGTAAGGGGCTTCAATGTGTTTAAGGACAATTTGCACCTTATTGGGGAAATGTGGTGTTTAGCAGTATTATTTAGAATGAAGAACAGCAATGTGATCACCAAACTGACCAGGAATTGAACCTCTGGTCAGATGAAATCAGGAAGCAGTATGACATATGATGGACTGGTTTATCACAACAGTGGACACTGTTTAAGTGACTGGTAGAGACAGAAAACAAACTCTGAAATGGAAAATAAGAGGTCTTTTTTTTTTTTGAGTAATTGCTAAAGAAGCATAATTATGATGTTGGACCTTGCTGTGGTGGAGAGTGGAACTGAGGCTGCACGGGGCATAACGCAGAGTATTAACCACTGTACAATCACAGCTACACAGAGGACTTCAGGTCTGTTCTTACTCCAATATAGTCATTGGGTGTTAAAATACACAATACAATGACATCCCATAAGTTACCAACAGTGTTCCAAGATAACCTATCTGTCATTATAATGCTGAGCTAAGGAGAAAACAGGTAGCCATTAACAAAATCAGAAGTTGGAGAAAAGATTATAATAACAGGATGAACTGGAAAGTGCTGTGACCCAGATTCAAACCGGGGTTACTGCGGCCACAATGCAGAGTACTGACCACTATACGATCACAGCTACACAGAGTAATCAGGGTTTGTCTTTGTCCTTATGGAGTGGTTTGGACTCAAGCTACACTAAATAAAATGGTCCAGTCCCAATGTTGACCCTGAGAGACTCACAGACTCTAAGGCTTGTTCTGGTAAATCCCTGGGGGTTTAGGACTGTCACAATGACAAACAGTGAGGGTGCCGAGGTCTTGATTGTGGATATTTTGAGTCCTTTTACAGCCACTTTCCATAAGTTAGCATCTCCAGCAGACTATATTCTCCTGTGTTATGACATTAAACTTTGGGTTACCAGTAAAAGCCCTGAAGCATTAAAAAAAAAAGTAGAAGAAAAGTTTAACTGAACATTATGACCTCTCCGTGTGTTGGAAGCAACTGGTACCAAGGGCATTGGGTGCAAGGAATTTTCTTATCACTCTGCCCAATTACACTTTGTTTTTCATTTTCTTCGCTGACTCTAACAATTTATGTGAACTGTAGGGGTGAGTGAGCTTCTCTACCCAGATAACAGATAATGATGATGATGGACTACTGCATAAATCACTCCTCTAACTTCTTTTCGATGACGTTTTGATTACTGTTTTCACTATACTTCTCCTTTGCTGCAAACAAGTCAACATCACAAAGACAAACTCTTGTGCTTGGACAGTATTTATGTCTCACAAACCCTAACCCTAATCAGAACATTCAAGTTTCCATGACAACATAAACAGAACATTTGCCAAAATTTACAGAAACACTACATTTACAAGGATTTAAGATGGTTTATAGAAACACAACAAATGAGGGGAGAACATGATTTGATGACTCACCAATTCATCAACCATCTCTGTTTCATTTTAGTTTTACTTTTACTTTTTACTTACTACTAGTAAATTGAATATTTGATAATAAAAAAGTCCCAAACACAAACTAAATGTAGGTATTTAAACCATTATTTAGGTATTTATACCTAAATAATGAATTGTGTAATTTAATTTTATTGTATTTGATGTTGAGCTGTAGTGTGTGCCAGCTGAATTTTCCTGACAGGATTAATAGTTAATCTCATATCTTTATCTCTGGTGTGTTTGTGTCAACAAGGTGATGTCATGTGACATGTAGGAAAGTCATTTCTTTCACATGTTTTTAAGCTCTAATGCTGACCAGCTGATGTCAGCAAAGTCTATGAGCGTTATTGATCAAGATGTAGGATGGACATTGGGATTGGACCAAAGACTGCTGGTTGGCCAGGCCTCGAGATCCTCTTTGTCGGCCCCTGGTCCTTGGAGGGGGTCCAGTTGTGGTTGAATGGCTGTGTGCATCACTCAGGTCACCTCAGTCTCCTTGCCTTATTCTCTTTGC
The DNA here is from genome assembly GCF_902148855.1 of Sphaeramia orbicularis. Lineage (NCBI taxonomy): Eukaryota > Metazoa > Chordata > Actinopteri > Kurtiformes > Apogonidae > Sphaeramia > Sphaeramia orbicularis. The sequence continues at coordinate 46,881,912 of NC_043968.1, read as the reverse complement.
GTTGCTCTGATGCAGTCACTTTGTCACGAAAGATTAATGTGAACAACTGATGTTGTGTGAATTTGTTGCTGGTATGATTTGGGTGGTCGTTGTTTGCGATATTCTGTTCAGGTTTTCTTTTTTTATATTCCTCATTTAATAGGTCTTATTTATTTTATTTTATTATAATTGTGTTTGTTTGTTTGTTGTCTTTCTGCCCAGTTTATGCAGTGCTTTTTCTAGTTATTATTACCATTATATTTATCACCATGGTTGTTATTATTAGTATTGCTGATATTTTCTTGTGAGGGTCTTCGCCTTCTTCTTCTTCCTTTTTCTGCCCTCTTCACTCTCTCCTTTTCTTCTCCTCCTTTCCTCTCCTTCTCCCTCTCCCTGTTCCTTCATGTCAAGTCCAGCATTGAAATGTGGTTCAACAAAACTCAGAATAAAGACAGTAGAATATCAAGGGGAGCCTCATATACTTTATGAAGTTTCCCTTGGCAAACCAAATTTGTTCAGCACAAAAAGGCAGCCCGAGCACCATTCTGCTGGACAAGTTAAAAAAAAAAAAAAAAAAAAAGGGACTGGACCAATGACACCCTATAAAAACAACCAACTGCGATATGATCAAGTGATCTTCTGCATCAATATAATGGGAAATAAAAATGACATGACAAAATCAGAAGCTGACGAAAGAATCATTGTGATTGAGGAACAAGTTAGATAATTCCATGACCTGAATTGAAACCAGGTTTGCTTTTTTCAGTAGTTATTCTGTTCTCATTCTCCCTGCTGTTGTAAACAGGGAGCAGTGAGACACACAGTGGGCTGGAATACTACAACAGTGGACCAGCTGTTGTTAAGTACAGAAGACATCATTCAAATGACCAGAAAAACAAGCTCCTCTAAAACAAGTTCAATACTGCTGTGACCTGGATTCGAACCAGGTTTGCTGCAGCCACAACGCAGAGTACTGACCACTATACGATCACAGCTACAGGAGGCTTGAAGATCTGTCATTATTGTTATAGTTGGTGTCACAAAAAAACAACATCCAAGAACATCCTATCAAACACACCAACTGCGCTGCAACCAAGTGTGATAAGTCATCTGTTTCAATACTGAGTTCACAAAGAAAACTGGATAAGAGAGGCAAAACTACTAATAACCATGAGTCAGTGAATGTCACAGTTGTGGTGCATGTCAGCATATTTAGATCTCATTTCAACCCTTTAAGGTTGAAATGCATGACGACAGGAAAGAATATGGAGAAAGACAAGTGAGAATGTAAATTAAAGGAAGGATTGAGCTAACCAAGAGTCAAATCTACAAGTTCCGGATCTGTGGTCAGATGTGTTATCCATTACACAACTTGTCCTGTCGTTGTAAGTATGGAGCAGAGTGACACACAGTGGACGGGTCTACAGTAACGGTGGAGCAGTTACAGTAAACTGCAGAGCTGAAATTTGTTCAAATGACTGGTAGAAGTGGAAAAACAAGCTTTTCTAAATGGAAAATTAAAACTGTTAAATAAAATCAGAAGTTGGAGCCAGTGTTATGACATTTGATTCAGTTTGAACCCCATGTTACTCAAAACTTTTTAAATATTTGTATGACATGCTATGGTGATTTTCCTGGAAAGATACACAAATATATGTGTGATTTAAGGTTATGAGTCAACCAGAGACTTTTTAATAACGTAAACACTCAAGTCCTACTAAACCTTGGGTACATGAAGTGTTAATTTTGACATGATTTAGTGGTGAAAATTACACTGGGACCTTACCAGAATTGCTGGGTTGAGTAGGTTGGAGACACCAAGGGCAGTGAGGGACCCAACACGAGTTCTGATCCGAGTGCCATTCTTGAGCCGGTTAATTGGTAGAACCTGACCATCTGACAGGTGGAACTCAATGTCCCGCTGGGTCAGAGTCTGTAGGGACACAGACATGTGAAGAGGTAGAAATAGTACTGTGTTTTATTCTTCTATTTGAAGGTAAATTATGTGTGTAATGACTCACATCGTTTTCAGCCAGCCCGCTGTTGTCAGGTACGAACAGAGTGGACTGGATTGTCAGGTTACTGAGACGCTTCATAAATTGCTTCCCTGATGCAGACACCTCAGAATAATTCAGAATTTGCTGTAGACACAATAAAAATAACAATAAATCTTAACAGAGGATTCCATATGCTTTAATAGAGGTTTGATATTATATAGAAACACCTACTGACAGCAGTTTTGAAGAACAGTATAAAAAAGTAATGTAACCAAATGTGGTCATGTGACTGTAATGTAGCCAAAACTAGTCACTTATATGTAAATAAATACAGTCATGTGATAGACTCACTGTGAGGAAACTGGAGAAGCTTGGTGTAGATTTAAGGACTTGCAGCAGGTTTCCTGTACAGGTGAATCCATCTCCAATATAGCCGACTTTACACTCACACTTTACCTCTAAAAACACACAGCTGATTAATGCTAACAGCCAACCAAGGAAGATCGGTACATCAGAAACCCTGTAAATAATCCTAATATACATATTTTATCAATAATCATATCATTAAGGCACAAATAAATCTGACTAAAATGACAGGTGGTACAGCTGTTCTGAGGCCTTCCTGCTGTTCCCTGTGTGAAGCCTAAGACAAGGAGAGCATTGGCAGCAGTAGACCCAGATCTGAACAACCATTAACAAAGATACAAAAACTCACATTTGGAGTACTGCTCAGGTTTGTACTAAGTAAACCTAAGATGCATCCTCTTATAAGTTTCCTATTACTTTACTGTGATAGCAGAAATTCCACACTTAAAAAATGCTTAGTGAGTGTTTTAATATTAGGTTTTACCAATATGGATCCACCCCAAACAGCCTTGTCCTTATTTATTCTCACCCTTCATCCGGTAGCAGAAGGTGTCCCAGGTCTCACTTAGGTTCTTGCGTACACCATAGTCCACAATACCCACATGCCCAAAGCCACAGTTGGGATTAGCGTATGTGGTGGGGTAAGACACTCGAGCCTGGTCTAACCATCCAGCAGCACACATATTCAGTCCACCCTACACAAGAGAACACACAGAGGGGTTACGTATTATGGTCTCACTATGATGTAGTGTTCTCAACTGTTGGAACCGTGTCCTCTTCTATTAACCCTAAGGTCTGTAATATTAATATCTGTTTTTCTTATGTCTGCTTATAATCACCTTTGTAGGTACTTTATATAACCTGACCTGTTGGATTTCGAAATGAGCAGGACATTCTCATCTATCAGTAGAGTAAAGACTCATCTGTACTGGAATAGTGAGATGAAAATGTTGGGCCCTGAAGCTGCAAAATTAGATTTTCAATTTTGAAAAAAAGTAAAATAACTTGTGAAAACACAATTTTACGATGTGTAAATGGAAATTTGGAGATTACAGATTGATTTTGCAGTTTGTTTTGTTCACAAAAATAGTGTGACATGAAAAGTAGCCAAATAAATAGATAAACAATGCTTAAAACAAAGAAATAATTAAAAAAAAAAAATATTTGGAGTTTTTTACTTCACTTTCAAGAAATGTAAAAGTGACATGAGATGACAATGAATAATGACTAAATCACAAAGAAAGCTCTAACAAATGGGAACTCAGAGGAGGGACATGCTGCCTTCACAGACTGACTGGGGGCTCTGTAAATCCTGAAACTCACTGCATATAGAACAGACATCTTGTAATCAAAACAACAATATGAATTAATATATAAATCATTTCTATGCATCTTTTTAGTGGAGATATTAGAAATGTGTTTTTTAGGAGCGATGAAACAACAACTGTAGTTAATGTGATCAGTGATCACTGCCTTCATTGCTTGTGTGTAAGTGGCATAACCGGTGGAGTGAATGACATTGATGCTACAGCAACATCTTGTCTCAGGCAGCTGATTCAACAGAAGTGAGATACAGGTAACTAGAGAATTTTACTAGCTGACTGCTTCTACTCAATTACCCTTCATCTTGAGAAATATGGCAAACTCTTATACACCTTCCTGAGTTCACGTGAGCATGACACACAGAGACCACATAGCAAAAGACAGAGAGAAATTAACTGAAAGAGTGTAATGTTAAAGGCAGAGAGTAATGAGGAGATGAGACAGATGAGTGATTCATCACAATATTTAACCTGATTCTCATATGTTACTGCCTAAGATTGCTACTGCCCAGTAACACAGCAAAGTTACTTCTGTACAATTTGCCCAACATTTTTCACTGGACTGTGCCCCCTACCCTGCCCAAGCAGACTCAGACTATGTATCTCTGTGTATCTAAATAAAAAATGCCTGCATTCCTAAAAATATATGGACACAATAGAATGAAAAAGTACGAGTCTGATCCTCCCACACTACAGCTTTAGTTCTTAAAATTCTGCCCCCTGAGTAAATGTTTAAAAATCATACATATAACATTTAAAGGCAAACATATATTCAATACTAGAAGCACTTGGAGAGCGCAGACCTCTGCCAAGGCTGATCAGTGGGCCCCCCCGTGGGCCCCCCCACCCCCGATCACCCCCAAAAGTTAATCATTTCTTCCTTATCCCATTTCCAACAAACCCTGAAAATTTCATCAAAATCTGTCCATAACTTTTGGAGTTATGTTGCACACTAACGGACAAACAGACAAACAAACCCTGGCAAAAACATAACCTCCTTGGCGGAGGTAATTAATGGGTGGTGTGTTCACTGACCTGCTGAGCATAGGACAGTTGCATATATGTGGCCAGGGTTCCTCCCACTGCACTGCAAGCCTGCTGTGCTGCTGTGTAGTTCAGTTTGTACTGACCTTTATCTGAACGCAGGTGAAACACGCCAAGTGTCGCATCTGATTAAAAGAAAAACATGTCAAAAGTGTTAATTTCTTATCTTTTGCATTAAGGGAACTGAATATTTAGAGTCAAGTCCTTGAGATGTATCATTATTGTGGTAAACTATTAAAAACTTAGCAGACCTCTGGAGCAAACAAATGATGACAAAGTAGAAGTTAACATACTTTTACCTCATCCCTTCCTCGGTACCAAATAAGACTGAATTTTAGAGGTTAAAGGTTATCTTGTTTTCTTATCCCGTAGGGAAATTTGGTCTCTGCATTTTACCCATCCTAATACACACACAGTACCTAGCATTATAAATTAGAATCAGCTACCACACATTAGGAACAGTGAGCATTGAAGGTGCTCATGGACCAGCTCCAGATCTTCATCAGTGCCATGGTCAGGGCCACCGACAGGAGAATGAACCTAAATGTGCTTGTTAAACTGATCAATCACTCTCCGTGGAGGATAATTTCAACCAGATAAAATCAATAACCCTATTTTTATATAACCTTCAAAGTGGAGGTCAGTGCATTTGGCATCCTGGTGACATAGTCCGTTGTCCTGGAGACAGCGGCTGATTGGCAGCTGTTTGACGTCACAGGTAACTCCATCTCCAATGTACTTGTCCTTACAGCTGCACTTCCTCTTGCCCTAATGTCATCAGTGGTTTCCATAGAAACACAGAGAAAGTGAGAACAGCTGTTGATGCTTTAAAATGTTCTATTAAAAAACATAAGTGTGAGTTTGTCCTCACCGGTGCAGTCAGGGTGCAGATGGCGTGTTCGTGGCATCCGCCGTTGTTCCCGTCAGCACAGGGGTCGATGGGCAGACAGACGTAGCCATCTCCTGTGTATCCTTTAGGACAGGTACAGCTCACCTGTTCTCCTTTCTGAGAACACTTTGCGTCTTTAGCACAACCACCATTCCAGACCTGACACATGTCCACCACTAGATGGCAAGAGAGGGGTATGAGAGTAACAGACAAATAGACACAGGATGAACTAGAAGCACTCGGAGAGCGCAGACCTCCGCCAAGGCTGATCAGTGGGCCCCCCCGTGGGCCCCCCCACCCCCGATCACCCCCAAAAGTTAATCATTTCTTCCTTATCCCATTTCCAACAAACCCTGAAAATTTCATCCAAATCTGTCCATAACTTTTTGAGTTATGTTGCACACTAACGGACAGACAAACAAACAAACCCTGGCAAAAACATAACCTCCTTGGCGGAGGTAACAAACAAACAAACAAACAAACAAACAAACAAACCCTGGCAAAAACATAACCTCCTTGGCGGAGGTAAAAAGAAGCTGGAGTAAGCAGAGAGAACCCACTCTGACACAGGGAGAACATTTAAACTCCAATTCTTTCTGGACACTATGGGCGTCTGCATCTCTGATGGTATGAGGGTGCATTAGTGCCTATGGAATGGACAGCTTGCACATCTGGAACTGACAGATATATACAGGTTTTATAGCTACTGATGCTCCCATCCACATATCTTTTTCAGGTAAGGCCTTACATACTTCAGCAGGACAGTGCTAAACCAGATGCTGCATCTATTATAAGAGTCTTTGTAGTACAAGACTGTTGAATGGTCAACTTGCCCATCTGTAGTCCAGACCATTCACTAAATGAAAACATTTAATCCATGAAATAAAGAAGCATGACAAAGAAGACTCAGGAGAGCTAGACACATATAGTACAGATATAGGTATCTTTGACATACAACAGATTTTTCAGTTTTCACCTAGCTACATACCTCTAGCTAGTCGTCATCTACAGCCTACTACTTACTACTTTTAGTCAGAATCAATATGGCAGTAGTATGTAATAAGGCAGGGGTGTCAAACTCATTTTAGTTCAGGGGCCACATTCCCCCCAATATGATCTAAAGTGGGCCGGACCAGTAAAATAAAAACAGTGAAAAAAGTAAAATTACAATATGAAAATGTTTACATCTACAACGTTTCCTTGAAAATCTGAATAACATGAACAACTTTAAATGTCTTAAGTGATATTTTAACAATATTCTGCCTTAGTTTGTCAGTTCATCATTTACACATGCGCATTACAACTTATATTACAATTACAAATACACAAAACATTTAGTAACAGGCAGTATATTAGTAAAATTGCATTTATTTTTCTTAAGATATTTCGGGTTGTTTGCATTTGTTCAGGTTATTCATATTTTTTGTGAATGGATAGTTTGTTAATGTAAACATTTTCATGTAATTTTACTTTTTTTTTTACACTAAAACAAAGACAAAATCTGCAGTTGTCATTATTTATAGGTTATTATGATAATATTTTACTGGTCTGACCCAATTGAAATGTATTTGTTCTGTATGTGGAACCTGCATTAAATTGGTTTTTGCACCATTGACTGTTAATATCTTCAGTGTAATTTTTGCATTTCACAAATTCATCCCATGGGCCGGACTGGACCCTTTTGCGGACCAGATTTGGACCCCGGGCCGCATGTTTGACACCTGTGTAATAAGGCATCTCAAACACAGCTGATGTTTTATAAATGGGAAAACCTTGGAGACAACATCTAAGGTGGCATTCCACTTCAAGATACAGTGAACCCTCACAGTTCGCGGTCTCAGCAATCGCGGTCTCAGTACATCGTGGAGGTTTCAAAAATATTCCCCCTCGTACTCCTGCTCGCTCATCTCCTCCTCCTGCAGCCAGTACGCCTCCGCCAGCCTCTCCTACTCTCTCGGAAGGGGAGTTGGTCGACGATCTGTCTCCTCTGCCCATATTAATAGCTGACGAGGAGGCGTCCTCAGGAGAGCAGTAAAGCTCTCCCTCAGCACCTGTGCAGGTATCACATTCCATACTTCACACCTGCACAGGCAGTCCATCATCTTCATTACCATCGATCATCAAGAATCATCGTCATCATCGTCATCATCAAGATCTTCGTCAGCCACGCACAGAGGAGAGATCGTCAAAGTGAGTGTACATTCCGTAGATTTTGCAAATGCGCGTACATGTACATGTACATATACTGTGTGGTACGCCACATCGCGGTTTTTCACCATTCGCGGGGGGTCACAGCCCCCATTAACCGCAAAGTGTGAGGGTTCACTGTACTCCTGCACTTCTTCAGCTTCAATCTCAACCCTCAATTGTTGCCCTTTGGCGTTTACCTGTACAGGTGAGTCCATCTCCTACATAGAAGGGGCGACACACACAGGTGTTGTTCTGTTGACAGACAGCTTTAGGGGAACAGGCAGGAGAACACTGATAGACTTCAGCTGGAGGACAGACAATCCGAAAAAGAGATACAGTATAAATTTAACAAATCCCCATAAAAAAAGTGCGGACAAAAGCACACACTCCTAAGGATAAAATATGCTGCTTTTTCAGTGAGAATGTGTGTATGACACTTGTAGCTAGTGTGTTTTGCAAAATATTAGAGATGATTTTTATGAATGTTGGACAGATGGCAGATTTCCCCAAAAGTGAAGACAGTCTATCTCACCCTGTGGTGTCTCACAGCGCTCTCCAGTCCAACCTGCTTCACAGAAGCATGAACCCGTCCCTCTGCGGCCGTCGTCACATGAGCCGTGTTCTGAACAGTTACAGGCTGAAAAGAAAAAACTGTCAGGAGGATGTAAAGCTCCAGATCATGGTGTCACAGTGGAAACCAATCTACGTGTTGCTTACCTTTGCAGGTGGGTCCGTAGAAACCTTTGTTGCACAGTTCACAAGCCACACCCCCAAAACCTGCATTGCATGTACAGGTACCATTACCGAGGTGGCCGTCGTCACATTTACCTCGGTTATTGCATGGAGAGCCAACACCGCCGGGACAGACTGGACAGAAGACACACAGAAAACATTTTCAGTAAGTGAGAATTGTATAGAATATAACATGCTGCACACTTTTAATGCCCCTCGGCTAAATATAGAGATTCTGTTGAAAGTTACCGCCCTACAATTTAGATTAGATTATCTTTGTGTCAAACTTATTACATACATACAGTATTTATATGTGAAAGTAAACAGATATAACTGCACAAGGTACAAGGCCACTGGACCTTGAAAAAGTAGGTCATGGTCACCAATTTTCAACAGACTTCTGCTCTATGTCAAGATGCATTCACTGTATAAATTTTGTGCAGATATCTCAATGCATTCTTCAGATAATGTGATTATGTTGCTGAATGGACAGACAGACAGATGGACGGACAGACAGACGACAAAACAATTACAATACCCCTTCAGACAGAAGTTGGCTGAGGGGTAAAAACTACTATCTATAAAGTTACTGCCACATTTTAGATCGAAGAGCTCAGGAAAGTTATTGTAAGATGTAACACTTTGGTATTAATAATCTAATAACATTGACATTGTCCTACCCAAGCAATCTCGTCCATAGTATCCAGGGCAACACTTTGGCTGCCAGAAGTTGACAGTACAGGTGCTGCGACAGCCGGAATTCCTTGTGACAAACATTGTTGGAAGATCACATCTCTGAACCTCCTGAGATTGAAAGGACAAAATTTCAGAGAATATCAGAGATAAAAACCCAATACAGATGAACCTGAAGCTGTTTGATGTGATGTTTTGAAACAGGAAGTGGATGATGACACAGACCTTTACTTTTGAACCTCTTGGGCAGCGGCTCGCTGCTGAGGAGCACACTCCACAGCTCATCTGCCACAAAAGAAGAAACACAAACATTAATCCAACCTCAAGATTTAATTTTTCATTTCATAGATGCAGTTAAGATATAAATGCTCACCTGGAGCTCAAAAGTCGACTGTTCATCACATCGACCTCCCAGGCTGGGCGGAGTCAGCAGGCAGTCAATCCCATAGGCTATACCCTCTCTGAAGATAAGGTGTCTTTGTACAATCCGACACTTCCCATCATTAACGAAAATATCTCCCTGTTCATACACAAAAGGTCAGAGGTGACACTCACTGCTGTTTTTCTGTGTTTTCTTGCCTCTGTACTCACAATGGCGTCCAAGCCTCCACAGCTGAATGAAAGCGGAGAGCCCTGAATCGTCCGAGGTGAGTCCAGATGGATCAGACCTTCAGCATAAACCTGTGGTGGAAAACATGAAGAGGACTTCAAGCCTGAAATGATCATCAGAACACTAAGTCTAATTCATTCAGAGTGCCAAATATGAAAAAGCAATGCTTGATAGCTATTTTGCAAAATTGGACAAAAATCCCATAATGACCTTTCAGAATACTGTAATTTAAGTGTTCTGAGAAGACAGTCCTGCATCTACTCCCTGCCTGTTATTTCAGGCTGAAAATCTACCTCATGATGGCCTGACTTTGTGTAATCACAGCTGTTTTCAGACTGTTGGTGGGAGTTAAATACTTGACTGGTAACTGTAATTACCAGTCATTGATCAGATTCTGTCAGACATGACCAGGAGAAGACCTGCTCCCCTCCAAGTGGCTTGACTTTTCCATACAGGCATGAAATGACATCATGTTATTACCCAGCCCCCCTGAAGGGGAGGCAAGGGGTGTTGTTTTTGGTTCGTTTTTTTTCTTTGTTTGTTTGTTAACACTTTAGCAGCAAAACTATTAGTTAAATTTATATCAAATTGCCAGCGACCCCAAATAGATGTGATTACATTTTGGGAAAAGTAGGTCAAAGTTCAAATTTTTTAGGAATTTTTATCATCTTTTTTCCCCATGCACTTATAATGGCTGAAATTTGTCTATGCTGACATCAGCACACGCAGAGACATGATGACATCAGCTGGATCGATGCCAAAATAAGCTACAATATGTGTGAGGGGTGGGGTTTGTTGTGCCTGGAACCACTTGTTTAAGTTTTTTTTTTTTTAATTTGGACTAAGTAGCAAAAGCTGCAAAAAAGTTAAAATTCTGTTGTTTTTTTCTCCTTGGTTTTAAATCTCATGAATGCACAGTGGAAAAAAATTACTGACTTTGCGCTTCGCAGAAGTTGCCATTTTTTCCCATGACAGCAGCTTCTAACAGCTAACAGCAGTAAATAATACACTCAAGAATATGATACTTCAACCATTGGTCCTTTCATTTCTATACTCTTTGTACCTCCAGAACTCAACTAAAAATCATCATCAACATCGCAGTTTACCAGTGATCCGAGTTGTCTGTACCCCCACGTGTACAGTACAAACAGGTCCGAACTGCAATGTAATGGTTTCACCTGCAGCTACACATCGTAAAGATGATGGTAACCTCACACACTAATACATTTTTTTTCTTAATTTTTGTTATACTTCATGTTCACATTGCTCATATATAAAACACAAATGATGAAACATAGTTCTTAATTTCATACAATATATATATATTTTTTTAATATTTTTACACTATTTGTCAGAGTTGTTAGAGAACACTACACTAATATTCAACATTATAGTTTTGTCAATCTAATATTTAATATTATGATATTTTTGGCACTACATGTTGTCGCCTTCATCGGACGTAAGTAAAAGATTTGGATGTTCCTTTCAGTTTAATTCGTGTTTGTGTTTGGAAACTTCAGACTAACTGTTCTATTATTTATGTGGTTGTTATTCAGTGTTATGTGGTTCTATTATTCTCTGACCATCCAGTATATACAGCCCCCTTTGTTCTTTATCTGTTCAGCCAGTTGATTTCTTAAGTTACTTTGTATGAACCTGAGTTCAGTTCTGTTTGTTTGACCTCTTTTATGGCCCTGGAAACAGACTTTTATTTATTTATTTATTTACTTATTTTTAAGTTAAATAAAAATCTAAATAACTCCTGTGTCCTCAATCCTAGCTGCAACTCAACAGACTTTTGATAGTAAAAAATGAATAAGAGTAATGAATATGAATAATCCCTATAGTATATCAATAAAGGAAGCATGGACTACATTTTTATTCAAGTTGAATATGATTATTTCAGCGTGCTGACCTTCTGGCTGGGTAAGATGTGGTACTTCAGGTATTCCTGCAGCTGAGCTTGGTTCTGTGGGTTAAACAGGAAGTCTTTCTGCTGTTGTGGCAGCGATGCCATGGCGGCATCAGAGGGTAGGAAGATTGTGATTGGCTGGTGAATTGCATCCTGCACCAGGTCTACCACACCCGTGTCCTGAAACACATAAGTATCATCCTGCAGATAAAAAAAACTTAAGGAAAGAGTAAATAACTGGTTTAAAGATACCACTTTACTATGATTTAAGAGTGAAACAATTTCTCACCACCAATAGTTTATAGAAAGTTTTGTAACCCTGGTGTTCAGCCACATCAGTCAGGTTCAGCTGAAATCAGTCGAGCAGATGAACAATGGGATTAACTTTCAGGTAAAACAATAAACAGTAGCGTCTGGGTCCAATGTTTTAAGTCTAGGAGTTGTTAAATAACACTACATGGTTAATTAATTAGTCAAAGAATGATTGATGGAAAACTTACAGGGGTGTCTGGCGGTTTTTGTTTTTCCACATCAGGAAGAATCAGAAATTTGTTGATCTCATGAAAGATGCCATTAACACTGACATCATCACTGTAGGTCACATTTGCCTCGTTTATGAAAATGCTGCCCTAAAACATAAATATCCACAAACTTAATAAGTATGAACATTCCCCAGAACATTTTTAATGAATTAAATATTAAACAAATTCAACTCCACACCAAACAGCATACTAAAAGTGATTATTAAAGAAACAAAAATAAGAAATAAGAGGAAATGTAAATTAAAAAAATTAAAAATAATTATATATCTACACCAACTTCAGTAAAATCCGGATAAACACTAAGATTGAAATCATTTTTCCTTAAAGATCTCATGGGAGCATCCTGGTTTGAGTTTGGTGACCTGGGAGGAGCGAGTGCTGAGGATGACTCCGGACAGTGTGGTGAGGTTTCGGGGTTGGCTGAGGTCGGCAGCAAGCAGAGTGTGACACATGACGATGTGGGAGCGCAGAAAGGTGCCAAACAGATCTCTGTATTTGTCTGACATCACAGGCTTCAGCTGAAAATACATGAAATATGTTTAATACAAATTCAGAATTTCACATCGTTAACTGCTTATTACTGACATCTGGGGTGCCAGTAAGGGGAGGGGTGTAAACATGACAAATTCATGGGGCCCAGCATTTGTGGGGGGCCCATAGGGTCCAGTGGGTAGAAGTTGTGAAAATTTCATGTAAGGTCCGCTGTATAAGAGAGGCATAAAAGTCGGGAGTTGGACAACGTTTACCTTTCATGGGGCCCACAATTGGTAGCGGCGCCCCTGACTGACATTACTGTGACGATGAGTAAGGTGAACATTACACATACTATGAGTAAGTTACTACTACTACTTGCACCTCTGGAACAGTACTTGGCTGTCTTGTTTTTCAAGTCTAAATACTGCCTAATCATGGATCACCAGTAGTTACTGCAGAGAAAAACTGTCTGTTTTCTGTAGCTTCAGCTCACTGGCAACAAGATAATGTGAAGCTCCGTGACAGTATGACTGCAGCTAAAATACACAGCGAGAGTTGAAGGCTAACACAGTTGTTTATCTTTTAACTCTTGTATGTTTCTCTGTAAAGATCCAGTTTTACTCAAGTGATTTCCTGCAGTCAGGTTTTGAAAGAATTGCCTTAATTCTGGGACAGAACCTGTAAGTTACAGTTTTGCATTAAATCAGTTGTTACATCATTATGCCAGTTCCTACTTGTGGGTCCAATCCTGTTTATTACTCAGTATTCAATCTGCTGTGCTGTGTTCCTGAGTCTATCAATCATATCCAGTTGTCATTCTACTATTTTCTATGTTATGATAAAGATCAGAAGAAGTGAATGAAATTGATGTGTAAAGTTACAAGTATTCATCAAAAAAGAATAAAACAAACTGTGAAGTGATCTAAAATAAGCATGTTTACTAATTAGCATTAACATTAGTTCCTAATGCATCTGCCAAACCAATCCTCTTGGTTTGGCATTCTTGGAATTCTCTTCAACTGTGCAATCCAGTTGAAGAGAAGGTAAATAAAGTGAAGATTTCATGTCAATACACAGCTGAGCATAAAGTGAGCCTCTAGTGACCATCTGAAGATCTGCAGCTTTTGGCACTTCATATTGGTTTCATTTTTCAGCCTTGGAAGGTGCCACTTATCCATAGCTATGGTAAATTCTTGTTGGAAAGTGATTTGAGGTCAGTCTGTTCATTACCTTCTTGTTCTCTTCCCTTGCGAAGGCCTCTGAGTTTGGGATGAAGACAGTGAAAGGGCCACGACCTTTCAGGGAGATCTCCAGCATCTGAAAGGAGGGTTCACATCAGTCAGTGTTTCCTGCTGCAGGACATGACAGACATGACAGACATCTGTTCACTCACCAGCAGGGACAGGTAAAAGTCTCTGTGCTTTCTGGTCAGGAGTTCCTGGGAAAGTGCAACAGGTAGATTAACATCCTGCTTTAATTCATTTGACTTATATATATTTATGGTTTGGGGCAGAAGTGTCAGCTGCTTACTTTCCCCACAGTGCCTTTGCAGGTCACCCCATCTCCGATATAGTAACTCATACACGTGCAGGTGCGAACACCTGGACCTGTCATGTTACATCTGGCGTATTTATGACAGTCTCCATTTTTCTGAAAATACACATGGGGACATGAAACGGATGACTGACGCTGCCAAATGGGACTCAGTCACTGAATAGTAAGGAACCACTATGCTGTCAAAACTTAACAAAAAAAAAATTATTTAATTGACTAACAAACAATAGACCAGTAATGAACTTTTTTCCTTGCTGATGGCTCAGATATATTCCAATATGACAATACCATCATTAGTCAAAAAGGTAATTGTGAGAGAGTGGTTCAGAGAGCACAAGACATGGCTTTCACACATGGACTGACCACCACAGAGTCCAGACCTGAACCCCACTGAGAATCTTTTAGATGCGATGGAGACTTTACACAGTGGCCTGACTCTACCATCATCAACACAAGATCTCTGCAAAAAGTGATGCAAGTCTGGACAGAAATAAATATTGTGACATTTATTGTGATATTACAAAAGAATTTTGTGGCATAAATGATGTATTGAGCCATTGCAGAAATACCTGAAACTGCAATACCACTGATGGGCACTAGATGCTAACTCTTAAAAGGCCTAAAAAGTCTCATAAACTTACACTGACACCATCCATTGTCATGGTATTGGGAAACAAAATACATCCATTTGTTATCCTGTTCACAAACCATTCTCTGCTAGTACTTTTATAAAACATGTTTTGTTTGGTTGTCAGTTTTGGTGGGAAATTAACTTTGTACAATAGGTCTGATGAAGATTAGGTGTGATGAAGAAACTCTCCGTTTAAGGTAGTTGTACTTACATTATGTGTCACACTTTCTGATTCATGCAGATATTTCAGAATGTATTTCTACAGTATTCACATTTGGGAAAGTGTAAAAACAAAACATTCAGAGCCAAGACAAACGCACCTTTCGACACAAGTCAATCATGTTACAGGTCTGTCCATCACCTTCATAACCTTCACTGCAGGCACAAGACGTCTGTAAAAAATATGATGATTATCCGACCACTAATCAAAGTTTGCTGGACTGTTTAAGTCATGTTGTTCTCACCAAAGCTGCAATGTAAAATAAGTAAAAACAGTAAACTAAGTTTTACCTTATTTGGCCCAACATGAACACAGTCTGCGTTAACGTGACAGCCCCCGTTTCCTTCCAGGCAGGGATTTACCTCTGGAGAAACACATAAAGTCCTATAACATTAAACGCATCATGCACATTTTCAAAAGCTCTAATACAATGTAGTTATTAAATGGTAAATATATTATGGTAGAAATGATTGATTAACTAACTCGAATCAATTCAAAAAAAGTATTTGATTACAATTTTCGTGAATCGAAGGTTCGTTTCCTTAATTTCGCTGCTGCTAAATATTGATTCCATGCTTATTGTGATACAAACAACATGGAGCGTAGCTCAGAAGAGATGAGGACAAAAAGGCAGAAAATGTCTGTATGTTCACTATTCGTAATTGGAACCATCACTTTCTTCTTTAAACTTTTAACTTTTAACACAAACATTAAAATTACTTGGCTTTTTTTTTTTTTTTTTTTTTTAAGTTTTATGTTAGTTCCAAAGTTGTTAGTAAGTTGGATCCAAATGTGTTAAAGGCTACAGTGCACATATTGTTTGTAGATGTCACTTGACTTGTTTGTTGTTGTTTATGTAAAAAGATATTTTTATATATATGTTTATACTATTGTTAATGTTATTTCTTTATAGATATTTTTATATATCCTGTCATTTTTATAGTTTTTGTGGTTGTTGTTTCATCTGGTTCTGGATTAAAGGACAAGTTGTCATCTTCAGACATGGCGGTTTCACATTTTAATTATTCTTTTCACATATTCCAACTGTTTTAATCAATTCGAATCAAAGAAAACAATCGATAGATTAGTTGATTACAAAAATAATTGACAGCTCTAAAATTTCTATTTAACTTAAGTTTTTTGGAAATGTGTTATCTTTTTTTAAACTTGCTTGTGTGACAGAAGGCAAAAATATTAAATAAATGCTTCATACCAACACACACAAGTCCATCTCCTGTGTAGCCACTGTTACAAACACACTGCCGTTGGCCAGGTCGAGTTCTTTTACAGACCGCATACAGACTGCAGCCTCCATTATCCCACGCACACGGGTCCTTAGCTGCACACAGTCATTACCATCACCATCTTAGTCATCATTAAAAGCAGTGTTGTCTGTTTGTTGATGTTTTAGTTTTGTCATTACCTTGACAGAAGGTTCCGTTGCCCTCGAACCCTGCAGCACAGAGACACTGAAGGCCTGACGGTCTAAACACACAGCTGTCAGAGCAGAAAAAAACAAAGGACTGTTTTCAAGATTCGAGAGTTTTGTTACAAGAGTTTTATTTGCCATGTGTGCACAAACACCTAGTCTTAAATAAAAACACCGTACAAGAATAACAATAAAAAAAACTGTCATAAAGAAACTATGAATGCTGCAACAGAGGATTAATGACATACTATTTGTTTAGGATGCTGTTCATTACATAGGGAAGGATGGTTGTAATCAAGACCACCTACAGGCCAAATCATGACTGAGACAAAGTTTACTGAAACCAAGACAAAACCCAAACTTAAAGGAGTTGAGACCAAGACCAGATCAGATACACAGTAAAGGCCTAAAGGCAAACAAATAGGTACACAAGAATATGACTGATAAGTTATGACATGGCCAGAGCAGGTCATTTTCATATCAATACTGTAAGAACAATCATTTTTAAAGTGATTTAAGTTTCATAGAAAGGGATGTGTATCGTTCTGTTAAGTATCTAATACCCAGAACTGGAAGAGTGACTCTGCATGTCTTACATTACTTATTTAGTAATATTACTTCATAAGATAAGATAAGATAAGATAAGATAAGATAAGATAAGATAAGATAAGATAAGATAAGACTTTACTGGTGCCACCATGGGGAAATTTCACAATTAACAGCAGACACATACCACACAAAAGTGCAAAGAAAAGACAGGTAGAAAAAAAACACAAGTGAGAAATGAAATATAAAGCAAAATGAGAAATTTGGTATTTATATAAATAGAGAATTAGAATGAAACATTTTTAAAAAATCTAAGTATTGACATATTTACATTATTTACACTGTGGTTGCACATGTATATGATGTGATATGGGGGCGGGGGGAGGGTTACTGTGAAATACTACGAAGTCTGCTGACTGTGGGGAGGACTGAGGAACGACATACAGAATCGCTCCTTCTTGCACAGGGGGTGTAAAAGTCTGGTGCTGAAGGAGCTGCTCAGGGCCTCTACAGGGCCTCTAAATTGTGATTATGTTGACATGGTACATGACAACACAATAATAATGCTAATGAATAAATGTGACAGTGAAAAGGTACATTTGTGATAGCTCTGATTATAATCTTGACTGTCGGGATATATAAAGACTATATAGAGTCAAAACTTAATCTAGAGACTGATCTCAAGGCCAATACCAATCTTAAGTACTACAACACTACATGTAAGCTTCTGCATGGAATAGCTGGTACCTACAAACAGTTACATAAAAGCAGTGTTTAATGCTTAATAATATAATATAACAGATCAATGTTATCAGACACAGACTCTAAATACTCACTTGGCACTGCTGTGACACTTCACAGAGCCACACAGCTCATCAGCTTTGGATTCAATTTCTGGCAAATAAAGATCATAAAGACAGAATGAGTTGTTTGCATTCAAAGTGGAATGTTTCTGCGGATCTCAGGTCAGTTTCCATACTTTCATCACATAGGATGCCTCTCCAGCCGACATCACACTCACACGTGCCATCGCCCTTCAGTCCTTCGTTACAGCGGCCATTTTTACACTTGCACTCTGCACAAATAAATCACAGTTATTATATTTAGATATACATATATGTTTGTAACTTTAAATATGTTTAATGCATATGCACCCTGATCACAGTGGACGCCATATTTTCCGCTCTGACAGGTCTCACAGGCTGTTCCATTAAAACCTTGGAAACAGCCACACACTCCAGTCCCATTTATCCCATCTGAGCATGCTCCGTTACCAAAGCAGGGCTGACCCTTTGGGCCAGGACATGGCTCACAGTGTTCCCCAAAAAAACCTGCACAACACTTGTGGATCTGAAAAAATAAATTATATTATCGCTGTTATTGTTTACAAAAATACAAAAAAAACCTTCAGTCTATACTGTTTGTGTTTTATCAATAAAGACTTATCTTGAAAAACATACAATGTTGGTCTTGTAACAGGTGGCTCTGCAGCCAATGGTCAGCAGCCGCTCCTCCTCAAACACTCGACTTAACATACACTTCCTCTTCCTCACTAATTTCTAGGAAAAAAAACAGAAATTTTAAAAGCCTGTTTTGTGTTCAGTTTGGTTTTTTGAACAGCTAAATCATTTCTGGAAAGTGAATTTTCATAAATTCAATCCCATCATCTGAAAATGAACTGAAGTTTCAAACATCTTCCGTTTTGTCTAGAGTCTCTCTTTAGTTTGAAATACTAATAAATTTTTCACTCAACATTATTATTATTATTATTATTATTATTATTGTTGTTGTTAATGTTATTACTTCTAATGTGCAATTTCTACTACTGTTTTTTGTACTACGGTTTTACTACTATTTCTATAGTTACTGTTATATTTTCTTATTCTCCTTCTAATTTTTCTTATACCTGTCTGCTATTACCATAAAACGGTGCTGTGCTGGAACCTGTCAATCAATAAAATTCTATCTAACCTAATGTAATGTAATTTTTTTTTCAAATTACAAGTTTACAAAGAAATAGAAGGGACAATTATGCTCTTTGAGCTAGTTTTAATGAAAACATCAATGCAGGAAGTGTTGTCGACTTACTACAAGAAAATTACATATAATATACCTATATTATAATATTACATGTAAAACTAAACAAAAATCATTTGTAATAATGATCTTAATCTTACGTCTGGGACTGTGTTGTTTGGGCAGATCTTGCTTCGTGGGAACAAACAGTCCTCACATGGTCCCTGTGAAGAGAAAAATGTAAGTACTTATTCTTCATACTATATACACTATTCAGTGGGTTTAATTATGGTATTATTTATTTATTTAGATACAAGACAGTGTGTATTGGCATTAGTTACAAAGAACAATGTGCGTGCACTAGATTTAGCAGAGGAGCTCATTTCCATCTGTTGTCCTGGACAAATGACCAACATAATAAAACATCACATGGATTACAAAGTACTAATATACAGGAATAGTGGTTGTTGATGTTTTATTACCATGACTTTCTGATATTGTGCCGAGTCGCAGCGATTCCTGTTTATCAGCAGAACAGACGACAGAGTGTGGATCACACCTTTACCACAGAGGATGTTGGATGAGTTTATCTGAGCATCATTAACAAACAGCTGGAGGAAAAAAAGATGGACATATAAATTCAAAGATACTAGAAACTATTAACTGTTAAAATATTACATGCTAACATTAGGCAATAATGATGAAACCTGATTTTAATAAATTAACACTAAAACCATTTTACATCAGTTCTGCCTGTTTGGGACAATGAGGCTGTTTACATGCACACTAATACTTTGATTATTATCCAATTTCTGGAATTATCAGATCATTGATACAATCATGTAAACAGCATAATTTGATATGCTTTATCAGATAACAGTAGTAAACTAATTATGAGAAATCGGATCAATACACCTGGATTTCCCCCCAGTACTTTGATGTCTTCATAAATGCATACAGGTTAATCTGATTTATTTTGTCCTTTTAATATGTGTTTGTGTGTTGTGTAAAAAAAAGAAAGAAATTGTATTAAATAGAAGTGACGTAGTCATACATGAGCAGAGGAAAGTAATAGGAAGTTTAAGTCCACAATCACTATGTACATACATACTGACATATGCACATAATGAACTAGTGTCTAAACCAGGGTTTTTTGATTATCGCATTTCTGAATTGCATATAAATGCATCAGATCTGATTATTATAATTATCTGATAACCACCAGTTATCAGATATTCAGCGCTATTCATCATTTCTTTCCTTATTTTATTATTCATTTATTTATTTCCCAAAAAAATACAAAGACATGACTGTGACATCAGATTGTTTGACAATGTTATTTATATCAGATTACATTATGATCACATTTGATATCTGACCTTTCCATCTCGGGGGAAGATGCCGAGGTGGAAGGAGAAGCCGAGCAGCGTGGGTTTGTATCCACCCTGTTGCAGGTCAGTTTTCAGCAGACTCTCTGACACCAGCACATGGTAGCGAGTTGTATTCACATCCTGTTAATATCAAAAGCCATTCAGGAAATTACTTATATTGAAACAAATACTCATTCTAAAGTCAAGGGAATAGTTCTACTCCAGGAGCAGAAGCACAAGAGTTTGACTGATTTAATGTATCTATGTTCATATTTTAGGCAATGAAAAATAATCAAAAGTCAAA
Source organism: Sphaeramia orbicularis (assembly GCF_902148855.1). NCBI lineage: Eukaryota > Metazoa > Chordata > Actinopteri > Kurtiformes > Apogonidae > Sphaeramia > Sphaeramia orbicularis. The sequence goes on along the minus strand of NC_043968.1, from coordinate 46,861,092 downwards.
TAGGTCAAGCTATCAATCCTGCCCCCTTCCCATTGTCTTTGTATACCAGAGCAGCTGCACCAGTTTCCTTGAGGTAATTGTTGACTGCATCATCTGTTGGAGCGAAGACTGTGAACTCACTCGTCTGCTGGATCTCGTCAGTCAGGTTGTATTTCTGGAAAAAAAAAAAAAAAAACAGAAAAATATGCATCTCATATATTTAAAGAGTAAAATCTGAATGCCATAGGTGTGTATATTTATTACATACGATGATGTACGATCTGAAAAGAGAGAGGTCAGGCCGCAGAGCTAGCGTTGCCAACAGACCTTCACTTAACTTCCTGTCAGGAACCAAAACCTAAAACATAGAAAAACATAAAGTAATCTTTCAGACTCAGACAGAGGAAAGTCAGCGTTCACTAGCTTTGTTGTTATTGTTGTACCTTATCAATGATGTGGATCAGTCCATTAGTTGCAGCTATGTTAGGTGTGGTGATGGTGGCTCCCCCTACAGTTGTCACCTTACAAGTAAAAACAGCTTGGGTAAATGTAGTGCACATATTTCCTGAAGTTTACATCCACAACCATTATAAACTTTACTGATATGAACAGTATGCACATAATGGTAACAGATGCATATTTTACCTGCCATTTGAACAGTTACAAGACCAAAAATATCCTTTATTTTCTTGTTATTTGATAAAAAGACAAATTGAAAAAGGAATTTAATGCTCATTCCAGACAAATCAAACATAACACACGAAACACACTTGACAAAAAAAAAAAGTCCTATTTCTGAAAACTCTAACAGATCTGTCTTCATAACTTGTTCCTTTCTTTTCCAGGGTTTCAGTGCATTTGTTCAAACAGTTTTCTGCAGGTATCATAGACATATAAACAACGTGAACTCCAATTTCTGCAGAAAATCTCAAAAAAATTACAGTAAAAGAAAACATCTGGGTTATGGACAAATGGACAAATGCATTTTCTCACCACTCCACCAGCTTCGGTTTGTCAAGTTGCTGTCATTTTATGATGACCCTGAGCTTGTGTGAGATGAGGTTTGTTATGAGCTATTAAATCTATAAACAGTATGATCCCTGAAGACAGTTTGATAGGAGCTGATTAGAGCTAAGAGCAAGAGTTCACATACCAGTCGACCTCTGACAATGTACCTCATTGGATGTTGAAACAGGAAACGAGGTCTTTAGAAGTGAAGTCACAGAGGAAATGGCACTGATGGAGGATAACGGATAATTTCCTTGAATGATATGATTTCTGTCAAATAAGAGATGGATGACGGATCAGACTGCATGTATAAAAATGTCAAAATTAAATTGGAATATTATTCCACAGTAGATTTGTTCAGTGCTGTAACCTGACGAGACTTGGCAGGTTTCCCTTCGATGTCCAGAAGTTTCTGTCATCAGTGGACATTTTAGAAACAGCATCTGATGACGGGACAAGAAGGGTGATGTTCACCTCAGGCAGAGACCAAAACATACCAGACTCCTGAAATATAAACAAACAAACAAACATAAGGTCCTGAACGCTTCCTACAGGTGATACGGGTCATTACACTTACAAACATTCTGGTGACGTAAGTTTGTCCAAAGCTCTTTCTGTATAAAAGCAGTGGACAAAGTCACTGTGATGTTATCCAATGGGTTTTCAAGTTTACATTTGGACCATGTTGGCTTTTGGAGCCAGTGGTGATCCTATTTGGAGAGGGTAGAGATGGGGAAAAAGGATCTGGATGAACTTAACAAACTTAACTTAGCAAATATATTTTAGTTTTTAGTATTGTTTACATATTTGCTGTATATTCCTGTTGTACATGTATTACTACAAAGACAGAGAAATGTATATGTAAGTCATGCAATTCAGAAAAAAATATGAATGTTGTAGAAGCTATATGGGATCATATGGACAAAGAAAAGGCTAAAAGATCAAGAAAGCTGGGATATTCTGAAGGTGTGTAATATAACACAAGGCTATTTAAGAAAACATGCTGTTGGCCCAAGAGAGTTGAAGATTTACTGAATCCAATGGGAGGTCACACTAACTACTACCTTTACCTGCAGAAGCTGTTTAGCTCTTATTTATTTATTTTTGTGTTTCAATACTGTACATGTCTTGTTAGAAAAAGACACATGGCTATTACAACCCTAAAATAAATAAATAAAATAAGGGCTGCCTTACTGTATTTGTATGTCTGGCCTTTTCTTTACAAGGTCACTGCATTGGCTTCAGTTCCCAAGCTGACACTGTTTGTTTTGCTGCCTTTCAGGGCAATTTTACTGATGGATTTCAATAGTTCATGTATAAGATATCTTAATATGTTTCTGTAAATATTGTACATAGGATCTATAAGAACAAAACTACCACATAAAACCTGAGGTGACTCACAGTGGTCCATGTGTAGAAGTCAGAAGCCTCTGGTAAACTCATCAATTCCTGAAAGCATCAGACAAAAGCACTTAAGAGTCTCCATGTACAATGCATTAAAGCTGTGTAACATCATCACTCACCTGTTCCACTGTCCCGTAACAGATCTGTCCATTTCCAGTGTAACCATCATCACAAACACACTTCCACTGAGAGGAGATGAGGCGGCAGCTGGCCTGAAACACAACAGTCACCTCAAAATCACAAAAGTAAAGTCTGAAAGCCAGAGAAGACAAAGGACAAGCTATATGTGGATGTCAGAACTAAAAAGCAAAAAGTGACTTTATTAGTTTGCCATCCAGTGACTGTAAAAACAACATTGTATTTGACAGAAACCAGGACCACAACTTTTGTATTCTATTGATTTGATTTAATTGTGTTAAATAATAAGAATACTGGGTACTCACCAGGTAATGACAGCCTCCACTGAGCGTCACACACTGGTTTATAGCTTCACAATCTCGTCCGTTTCCTTTGTATCCAGATTTACATGAACAGTCACTCTGATGGTTCATAGAGAACAAAAGCAGAAGGGTGAATACTCACTGTGGCTGTTGAAATTCAAGATTCAAATTAGTGACCTAATGATAATTGGTATAATAGTAATTGAACAGATTATTTTATTGATGCTGCTACTGATGAATTCCTGCAGTCAACAAACAAACAAACAAACAAACATAAAAAAAAACCTATTACGGCAATTTGCAACAATATTCAATAAGCGGTGAACAGCCTGTTGATGGAAAAACCATTACTGTAGCTGTGATGCTAACAGCTGCAAAAGAGAGTCAAAGTCTGGCTCCTTATGTTTGTGACCCATGGGAGCTCATTTTATAAAAAAAAATGTAGTGCAGTCACTACAAAGAGAATTAAAAAAAAAAAAAATCATCCCATTTGAATAATTTCATCATTTACACATATGTTTGTCAGTTTAAAAGATGAAGATGATTGAAGATGGTGATCTGTCCAGAACTGTAGGCGATCAATGTGATGGGACTGTAGCAGGGGCGTAGAATTGCGTAGGGACGCTAGGGACACGTCCCTACCAGTATCCATCCACTACTGTGTTGTCCCTACCAATCCAACCACTGTCTGTAGTGTTTAGTCAGTGATTATGGCACACAAATGGTTATCAGTTGGTCTCTGCTAGAAGGCCCGCCTCTAACCCAATTATCACTCTCCGATTCTGCGGTTTTGCTATCGTACAGGGTGGGGAAGCAAAATTTACAATATTTTGAGGCAGGGATTGAAAGACAGTGTATGACCAATTAGTTTATTGAAAGTCATGAGAATTTATTTGCCACAAGAAAATTTACATAATAGAAAATGTTTTTATTCTATGTGTTCTCCTTCTTTCTCAATAACTGCCTTCACACGCTTCCTGAAACTTGCGCAAGTGTTCCTCAAATATTCGGGTGACAACTTCTCCCATTCTTCTTTAATAGTATCTTCCAGACTTTCTCCTAATAGTTTTGCTCATAGTCATTCTCTTCTTTACATTATAAACAGTCTTTATGGACACTCCAACTATTTTTGAAATCTCCTTTGGTGTGACGAGTGCATTCAGCAAATCACACACTCTTTGACGTTTGCTTTCCTGATTACTCATATGGGCAAAAGTTTCTGAAAAGGTATGGATAATAGTGTTAGGTATGATTATGACATCAATATATGTTTGGTTTCAAAACAATTGACGTAGTGCCTGCTGAGAAAAAACAACTAAATGTTCATTGTAAATTTTGCTTCCCCACCCTGTACATGTGACTGGCTGTCCCCGCTGTTACTCCATCTACTTGTAAAAGCTACAGTTACCCGCTAGTAGATGAGTTTCATGTGATGTATGCATACATTAAGTCTTGGAGGGGGAAGTCAAGCTGAGTTTGTAGCATGTTAAACGATGGACCTGCTAAACTCCTGTGTGCTGTTTATTACTTAGCTTTCACCAATTATAAGTTAGGCAGAAAGATCGCTCAGTTCCATTGGTGGCAGCGGTGGTTCTGTTCTGCCGACCGCTGTTTATAGTTATTACCGTGGTTAGCGTAGCTTCTCAGTATAGTTAGCCTGCGTGTCTGTTGCAGCGGCGTGGAAAAAAAGAATTGTCATCATGTGGTATGGTGATGCAGATCCCTTTACACCTACCAGGAGGGCTTCCCCTGACCTATCACCCTATAGACAGAGTGATTGTGGATCTACCTGCTCCCTTTGCCGGCAATGGCAGCCAGAGTTTCCTCAGCTGGAAGTGGCAGTCGGAGCTACGGCGCACAACACCGGTGAGTTAGCGGGGAGCTGGTGACAATAGTCCCCACCCATCTGTGCAAGTCTGCTTTTCTACTATGGGACAGCCTTCCACATGCGGTCAAGTCAAATTATACAGCCATAAAAGAGAAGATGTCATCAGCTTTTGGACAGAGACAGTTAATGGACCATTTTAGAGCTAACATATCGGCTCGTTCATGAGTTCTGGGGGAGAGCCTGGAGGTGTACGTGGCTGATGTGAGCCGGCTGGAGCTGGGACTACTGTTTTTGCCTCTGAGATGTACGCGCATCACTGTTGTTAGTAAACATTGAAACTCATCTGTTGGACAGGACAGGAGGCAGTTCGTATCTCCAACCGCTTAGTGTAAGTTGTCAATATCATGTATGCATTTGTTCTGCCTGGGTCACGTCAGCTAGATGGATTTGAATATCAGGGTGTCATTTACATTTACATTTGTACATGTGTCTGTTTGCCTGCATGTGTATGCGTGTCCGTGCGTGTAGGGCCGGTTAGTGGCATAGGCTGATAACTGATAACATGATAATTTCTCATTAATTGTTTAAAAATGAAGAAATGAGAGGGAAAAAAACAAAACAACAACCTCCCCTGTAATTTCTCAGGTGAGCTCTCCCAGACCGGTGCTCACTGTGTGTGTGAGTGACAGAGACAGAATGGAGCTGAATGACAGTCAGACAGGTGTAGAACTAAACATCCAGGTAAAGGATGGAGAGTTTATCACCATGAAAAGGCCTTCCAAGGCTTTAACTGCACAGTTTAGAAGAGGAGAGAAGAGGAGGCAGAAAAATAATCCAATTATAGAGGGATGTAACCTTTTATAATGTTAAAAAACATTTGATGTTACTAGCTACAGCTAGCTGAATTAAAATGAAGCAAAGTTTGCTAATAATGGAACTGCAGATGATTAAGATATGAGATATCTACTAAGGTGTGTGGTTTACTGCTGAACTGGTTTATACATGTTTCCATGTGGTTTATATATGTTTCTACATGGTTTACTGCTGGTTGGCTGGTTTATAACTCTATCTATCTGATTTATTCATGTTTCTATATCAGTGGTTCTTAACCTGGGTTCGATCGAACCCTAGGGGTTCGGTGAGTCAGTCTCAGGAGTTCGGCGGAGGCCAAGACACACACTCGACTCATTAGTCGGGTGTGTGTGTCGGGCTAGGTCCGTGTATGTAAACAAACGGCTTCGGAGACTCTTTCTCTGATTGACATCCAATATACGCGGTGTACTGTTGTTGCTTATAGCACTACAACACATCTGGAAGTGTTTATAATCTCTTCCACTCGTCTGACGATGAATTATTTGAGTATTTTCCACATCGTTGTTATGACTTTTGCTACTTCCTGTTAACCACGGATGCAGCCATGTGTAGCGTTTGTTTACATTTTTCGGTCACCGCACTGGTCAGTTACAATCACGTGACGACCGACACACCGTCATGGATGGAGAAATCGTATTACGCTAAAGCCGAGCTAGTGCCGTAATAAAACAACGATCACAAAAATACTGAAGGAGTATAACGAGAACTTTTTTTTGATACACTACATGCAATTATCTTTTTTTTTTATGTCAAAATTGCGTGGTTCGGAAAGTTCGGAGCGAGATGAAATGAAAACTGGGTTGAAAATGATAAATAGCATAAATACAATAAGTTCATTATTGGAATACATAAGGTTAAAAATTAAAACCATTTCAGTGTGGTAGTATTAAAAAAGGTCATGTCTTTGTGAAAAAGTATGTAATTTGTTGTGAGTTCATGCACTGTATTGGTTTTGTTCTTTGAACACAGTGATGTTAATGCACGGTTCATTCTGTGCACCAGTAAAACATATACCTTTGTCTTGAATTTGAAAAAAAAATCATATTTTATTCTTTAATAAAGAAGGGTTCGGTGAATGTGCATATGAAACTGGTGGGGTTCAGTACCTCCAACAAGGTTAAGAACCACTGTTCTATATGGTTTACTGCTAGTTGACTGTTTGATACATGTTTCTATGTGGTTTACTGCTGGCTGCTTTGTGCATCTCCTCTCATGCTTCATGTATCTCCTCTTCGTGCCCCCCCCCCCCCCCCCCCCATGTGTGTGTGTGTTTGTGTGCATGTGTGTATTTTTTAAGTGGGGGGGGGGCACCAAATTCTATCTCGCCTAGGGTGCCAAAATGGCTAGAACCGACTGACTATGATTGTTTGCTTGTTTGATCAGCTCTACATGACGTGAAATTATGATCGCAAATGCAAAAAAACATCAACTTTCAGGAGTGCTGCCTTGGAGCACTTTTGTGTCCCCACCAATGTCTGAATCAAACCTACTCCCTTGGACTGTAGTGATCACAGTTAATCCTTAAAATGCCCAAAGGGAACGGCCATGTTGGTGTTGATGACATGTATGACGTGCAATAACAGATGTAGTCCATTCAGCTGTTTAACACAAAACCAGTGCTGAGCTGGAGGTCTACTAGTTCCTTTTCTATTTTTTCCACCTACTGTGACTTTCTTGGCTACTTTCTACGACAAATATCACGTGTAAATGGTGGCTCAAACAGGATCAATAAAGTATCCATCTCTAGCCATTGGCTCATCACTCTATAATGTTATGATAAAAACTCAGCAGCTCCTCATTAAACTGAGAACAGAACAGTTTTGTATCCAGTAGCAGCTCTTAGACGGACCCTGTTGAAGACACTGAGACGTCACACCTGTTCCTGTGCCCTGTTCTTAAAAATCTTGGGTGATCCTTGAAATACTGTGATCACGTCACCTGTCCAGGTCCAACATAGATGCAGGTGGCGTTGGGGTGGCAGCCCCCATTGTCTGGAGAATCGCAGTTGTTGATTGGCTGACAGTCATCTCCATCCTCCCTCCATCCACTCAGACATTGACATGTGTGAGTCCCCACTCCTGTCTTTATACATTTGGCCTGCAGGAGGCAGAAATGAGGCTGCGTTAGCGAAACACCTGACATAATTTGACAGCATGTTTGTTTTATTGGACTCTGTGACTCTGTAATGGCTTACATTTACACTGCAGCCGCCTCGCAGAGGCGGAGCACATGGGTCTGATTCCACACATGTGATTCCATCGCCATTGAAACCAGGTTTACATACACACCTAAAAAAAGAACAAAACACAAAAACCAACAGAAAAAACAGATGTAGAGCTCTCCATTTGTATGGACTCATCAACTTGTTAAATGGCAATTCAGAGCCGTGTCTGTCCAGACTCATATAATATACTTTAAAGGAGTTTAATAAATGTTTTTTTTTTTTTTTTGTTAAATAGAAGTTTTCATCATCATCATACATGACAACAGAATATCCTTTAAATGTACGTTTCAGTCATAAAACCTCCACTGATTGAACTTTAATGTTATCTATGAAGACCGTAATCTGTTTGGGACTGACACAGGTAAACTCACCTGGTGGGTGTTTCACTGAAGTCACAGACGGCATGGGCGTGGCAAAACTGGACATTGGTGCCGCAGGCCGCCGTTTGCCGCTCACAGAAACGACCAGTGAACCCGGGTAAACAGGAGTCAGGTTTACAGCTACCGTCTGAGTTTGGACGGTTGTCGCACTGACCATTGATGCAAAGACAGGCTGCAGACAAACCGACAGACAGACAGACAAATAGAGACTTGAGGGCTGACAGTACCCTGACGCATCACAGACAGGTGTGATGAGCCTCTCAATTACAGACTTACTTTTGTCACAGTTTAGTCCATATTTGTTTAAGGAGGAGCAGTAATGGCAGCGTGAACCTCCGAAGTTTGGATCACAGACACATGTGCCGTTTCCTGACAGACCATCCAAACACTTAAAAATATTGTAAAAATGTATTTATGTCCATCCAAACACTTACAAAAACATGAACAACGTGAATCCAACCACTTAAAAATGACAATCACTGAAATAAGCCTTGTTAAAATTGATCAACACAAATGTAGAAAATGAAAAAAAAGGAAAATATATAGATAAATAATTAAAACCTTTTGTAAAACGGTCTAAAACATATAATTAACACAATAAAATGTTATTTAAAGGTTGCCTTCTCGATCAAGGACTAAGCCAACATTTTCACATGTTTTTCATTAATCACGTAGTAGGCTAACATACAATACTTTACTCTAAAAGAGTGAATATCATCTTGTTGAATATCTTTGTAAATATTTTCCTGACCTTTCCATGTCCAGAGCATGGCGTTGTGTATCCTCCAGGACATGGGCTGCAGTCCGCACCAAAGAACCCTGAACAGCATGCTGCCGTCTGAAGACACAAATACAACAAGTTATACACACTAAAAGGTTATGTTAATACAACAACATTTTTATTATTTATTTCAAGTACATTTTGGCATATTATTCTACTATATATGTATTTTAGAGTCTAAGAAAACACAAAATCCAGTCAATTAGAAGTAGTGTGCTGTGAAGACTTAATATTAAGAATAATTCAGTAAATGTAAGTTTATAATCTTCATGTATTTACCGTGACAGTGACATTGCACTGTGGAGAGCAGCCGGTTGCTGGTAATCTGACCGGTGGCTGGCCAAGTTTGAAAGTGTAAATACAACCATATGTAGATATGCCCTGATCACCAAGAAGGAAAAAGGTGAAGGAACATATTTACATCATGTTAGTATTGATGTAAGAGTTTTCATTAAATGAAATACTGAGTCGCCTTACTGTGGAAACTCCCGACGAGCACTGAGCCAGTTTGACTTTGGAGCAGCTGGTGCATTCACCCTGAAAAACACATTGAAGATTCATGCATTTGATCTAAGTGAAAAAATAGTATTTAATGGATTCATTTATATTCCTACAGGGAGACTCATAGCTGTCATGGGCAACCTCTCTAATCCACTCAGGAGAAGGTTTAGTCATACATTCATAGAGCCACATATCAGAACACATGACCCAGACCTCACATCACCACAGCAGCCACCACCTCCACTCTGCACTGACACACACCCTAAAACTGTCAAGGCATATGTATGTAAACAGCTGTATGCCCAGCACTGATTTACTTTGTTACCCAGCAAGTTCCAGACAAACGTGGTATTGTTTCTGCTATTGACCATCTGCGTGCATGTGAGGATGTGAGAAAAATAACATCAACCACGGTCAGGGACACAAGGAATTAGAACCACTGAAACTACATTTACACCCAATATTTTTAAATTTGTTTCATGAAGATGTATTCAATTATTCAAGAGTCTTATCTATTCTCTTTATTTAGTAGCTTCTCTCTTGGCTGCACTGCTTCCAGCAGTGTATGTGTCTTTTAGAGCGTTTGTCCAAGCATTATTCAGTCTTAACCAATCAGAGTTTATGTTTGCCATATGGGGACGATTGAACAGTACAGTAACATATAGCTGTTTTCTCAACCCATAATGGCTGACAGTAACAGTTTTGGTGAGTATGGGGCATTTAATTAACATTTTTATGTTTTTGTATTTAATGATGATAATTAAGATGGTGCATGTGGTGTAGCTGTGGCTGTAGTGAAAGGACACCTGTTGAGTTGTGTTCATTGCATTTCTTGATTTAGTAATGACATTCGATCTTATTAAGTGAGATACCTGTCTGTGATGCAACGCTGTGTTATATTGCATTTTTGGTATAGTATTGATGATATTGTAAAAGGTGGATTATGTCAGGAAGAACAACACTGAGGGCCTAGATGTGAAATACACTGGTACTATATCTCAACCAACAGTATTTCTACCTTGATCTCCATCTAACTTAAGACACAAAACAAAATGGCAATTGAAAATCCATTGTTTACTCTGTAAAGCTATGCTAATAAAAGTTGAGAGTGCACATTTTTGGGGATTTAAATGCATACATAGACTATGATATCAGTGGTGGATCCAGAAAAAATGAAATGGGGGCGTTATATATACATACCTATGTGATATCCTTCTCCGAATTATCATATTCCTGCACAGCAGGACTGCTTTTTTGTTCAACAGAACATGCTGTGCATCACAGTCATACAGTCTACTCTCGTTATACCGCCAACTTTCGTTCACGGCCAAATTGGCGGTATAGCGAAAATGGCGTTACAACGGGTTGCGTCCATAATGTGCATGTCTTTACTATATGATGTCTATGCTGCCTCTGTTAACCCGTTCTAATTGCGTTTCTAAATAAATCTTGATTCTGTTATGTTGTAAGGGATCATTTAAAGTGGGGAAACATTTTAAGCATTATTATACCGTGTCGGGAAATGACACCCCATCATCTTGAGGCTTTGGCTTAATCCCACGTCCTCTTCCCGACATCCTGACCTACTGAGTGTTCTGTGATAAATGAACGGTGGCCGTTCCGTAGACCTACTCGTAGCTTGTCGCGATCAGCGTCTGGCACATTTGTTTCAGTGCATTGTTAAAATTTATGTGTACTCGATGGCAATCACACTGGCAGTATAACGGTCGGGAAATCAATGGTATAAGTGTTGTTTGTGCATGGAACTGGGCTGGCGGATGGCGATAGGCGGAAATGGCGGTAGCTAATGGAATAATGCATTGGGGATTTTTGTGCAATGGTTTTGGTCGGCGGTGAGCGAAAATGGCGGTATAACGGCGGGCAGTTTAACGAGAGTAGACTGTATTTCACAACACAATGTACACTTTAATCTTACTTATCCCTGAGGCTAAGATGTAAACATTGCATCCAGAAAAGTACCAAGACAATCAGATAGCAAATAGGTCCACTTCCAGGACAACTGGGATTTGGCTCAATAGGTAATGCTTCAGACTGCGGGGCGGAAACCAGGGTTCACTCTCACATTCACAGCCTGGTGGTGGTAAACTACATCTGTGGCCACAGCTGCCCTGGGGCAGGCTGACAGAAGCATGGCTGTCAATCCAATTTCAGTGGAAAAATAAGGCTTTAATAGTGTAATGAGGAAAATGGAATATCTACGATGAAGGGTGATTTTAAGTGATCTGCATTAAACTCATATGATGTACCAAACATCTGCTCATCTGTCGAAAAATAAAGTCTGAAAGCGGAGCACACCATGATCACTTTGTTTTCTGTGACGTCACATCGGTGGGGTAGGATGGGTTCAATGGAGGGTGGAATCAACACACCATCCAGGACATAGAGGCGTCCATTCCTTCCTTCCACAGCTGCCTCCAACACGGCTGCATCATTAACCTGAATCTGACCCTGAAAAGGAAACACAGGTTAAAAAAAAGTAAATAAATAATTATAGTGAACAGCACAATTGAAAGATGACATCAGACTACAGATGAATAAATATGAAAAAGAGAGTTTCTTATAATGTAATAAAAAACATTTAAGTATGAAAGATGTGACTGTTTTCTATCCCCCAAAACACCAGTAGGTCTGATGTTTTATCACGTTTTAAAGACCATGACTGACTGTAAAATATAGAAAACATATTGAAAAGGTTTTGAAAACAAGAAAAGAAAATATCTATGAACCAAAGTAATCAGTATTAAGTGTGACCTCCCTCTGTACTGACTATATCTTGAACTATTTTGTGCAGAAAATGTAAGATTTACTGCAGTTTTCATCCAATGTATGTCACATGAAGACCCTGGTGCTAAAAGTACTGAAGTCACAAAAAAAGTCTGTTAAAAATATTTATAGGGTGGACTTAGCTAAACAAATGCAACATGTTTATATACTCAACTTGAATTGCCCAAAAATATGACCTCAGTATTTTTAGCACCAGGGTCTTCAAATGTTTCTTACTGTTTGGGCGACCATTTGTCATTTACAAATATAAATAGAGACATTTGCCTGCAGGAGTCATTTACATCTGATTTTGTGCGTGTTGTGAACATACTCATGCATATATTTGTTATAGTTTCTTGTTACTTCAAAAGAGACTGATAAATAAACACTTATGCTATTTACAACCCTGTAAGAAGAACAAAGTTAAAGGTGGCATAAGACCTTTGCAGAGTACTGTATGTGGAAGATAAAATAATTAAATACGTTGTACAAAAAAACATTCCTGACCTGTGTTTTATGCAAATCATTAGGAGAGAAGAGAGTGTTGTACAGATTTTTGTGCCAACACTTACATTTTCTGTCACATTAATCGTCAGAGCCTGATTGGCCATTGTCACGATGCTGGGACTGGAGACGGCATTGAAGACCTCCAGCTTAACACACACAAAAATGAATGAAATAAAATGAAAAATTATAAATATTTTTGCAGAATTAAAAGCAGATGCTTGTACTCACAGAGATGGACTGGACAATGTGGTGTCTGAGAAACTCTACCAACTTGTTGTGACCCTGGAGGTTGAACAGATTTATTTTCATTGAAGTTATTTAATATCTACTTGTTGTGGTTATTTTACCACTGAATTATTCTTACATCAGCGCTGTTCAGGTACTGCAGTTGTCCCTCCTTCATTGCATCAAAAGCAGCGGTGGTCGGAGCAAAGACAGTCAGCACACCTGGTGAGTCTATCACAGACGTCAGGTCAGCTTTCTGGAAATAAAAACATCGAATCATTCCATTCAGTAAGAAACTTCAAATAAAAACATGTAGATAAATAGAAGGAAAATTACAACAGATGTATCATAAACTGTCCATGACAGTACTGCTAAATTAACATAGCATAGTTGTCAAATTGTGTGTGTGTGTGTGTATATATATATATATATATATGCGATATGTGTAATATGTCTGTATGCTTATATAGAGACGGCTCATATGTATTCACTTTAGTTACAGTTCATTTATTAAAACCACCTCTTAAGTTTTCCTTATGTCTGTAGAAAAAATGTCATCATATTACAAGTATTAAGTCATAATATTGTATGACTTCATTTTATTATTTTTGCCATTTTGAGGATAAATAAATATTATGACAATAAAGTTTCAATTATACAAGAAAAACATCTGACTTATTCATGGAAGATGTGATTTTATTTTTTTTTGTCAATAGGAATTCACTGCACAGCTGAACCAGATACATCACCAGCTGTTTTTTTCTAGAAACAGTATGAGATTACTTGTGTATACTATGACTCCTAATGTATCAGATTATTTTTGTCCTCAATGAGACGTGAAACTCATGTGGTTTTGTTTTGATCAAATTTGAACCAGATTCAGCATCTCTAAAGTAAATATATGAATAAAAACAAAGTAAATATAGTGATAGTTTTCAAGATACAGGTGCAATTACAAACTGGTAAATAACCGCCATACTTCTAATAAGGTTCTGAAAGTATCAAATTTGCTGTAGTCAGAGAGGATCTTCATCAGGTTCTCCTGTGAATAAAAGACACAGATAATAATGCAACATGGATAATAGTCAGCCTCATAAACTACATGCAAATAAATGACCTAAACAACCAACCAGGCTACATAATAAATAAAACTCAGAGATAAAATGCCTGTTTGCACCTCTGTATCACTGTCCACAGTGGGTGAGACACTGTCCATCAGTTTATTGATGAAATGAATCATCCCATTGGATGCAACTACATCTGACTGGATGATCACACCTTTCTTCCTGCTGCCATGGATGCGGATTTTAGTCTGATAGTCCTGAAAAAGAAGAAAGTTAAAAAGAAGCCTGATGGTTCAATGTTTGGACAAGTTAATTCACATTCAAATCGTGTATTCATGGTAAAGTAGCAGTAATGTAAAGTACAAGTACTGATTCTACTTCTGTTCTCGAGTCAAATGGGAAAAGTGCAGAAATGTTCTCAAAAGTATAAGAGTCACTGTCTCAAACTGATTTGACTTTATGGATAGTGTTGAGTGCACTTTTCTCATTGCTGCTTCCTGTTGCACTTTATCAGTTTACTCAGTTTAATACTTTAATTTAGCCTTAGAATGGTCCATTGCGAGTATCTGACATTTCCTTTGCATGTTTGAGCTCCTCTCACCCCCTCCGAGGTGTCGGTCTCAGCTGATTTTCCCGTCAGAGTGTAAAAGACATCAGTTTTCTTCAAAGTCTCAAATGGCATCACCCCGGCAACCAGGTGCATCTTACACAGGTATTTGGCTTTGGCTTGATTGGCCATCAGTGTCCTCACCTGGTGAACACATACATTTTCACCTGTAAATATCAAAGTCTGCCAAGCAAAGCAGATCTTTACGCATCAATTTCTCACCGAGCTTCCTCTGAAGGCTTTATTAATCGGGACAAAAACAGTGAAAGGACCCAGGTTCTGCAAAGGCCACGACAGAGACTCTAGAACAGAAATAAAGAAGAATATGAAATCCACTGAGGAGGGTGTGTTTTCATCAGCGTTTGTGTGTTTTTCTATCTGTCAACAGGATCACACAACCCCCACAGTAACCCCCCCCACAAATCACACCATGTGCATGTGCAATCACAATGTAGATATGCAAGTACTATTGAAATCTTACAATGTTTAATTCAAATTCTCTATTTATATACAAGTTTATATAAATACAAAATTTCTCATTTTCTTTCATATTTCATTTCTCACTTGTGTTTCTTTTCTACCTGTCTTTGCACTTGTGTGTTGAATGTTGCAGCTGTCAACTGTGAAAATTCCCCATGGTACGATCAGTAAAGTCTTATCTTATCTCATCTCATCTTTCACAAAGACAATTTTGGGAAACAGAGAAGGAGGTGGAGGATGGATTTGTTTTGGTTTTTTTTCACTGTCTAACATGTCAAGTGAAGCCGGTTGAACTGAGCTGATTGAACTACTCGAACTGTTCGTTAATGATGCATTGGCCATGATGGAAGCAGAAGGAAACTAGCAGCATTTAACAACATGAGATGTCCTCACCACAGAGCCGTCACTTTTAATACATGTCTGTTAAATATTCAGTTGCGATGTAGCCTACTGCTGCATTTATGATCTATTAGAGGAACTGTCATGTAAACCTATGATTCACTTTGAATTCAATTCACAATTTAGCCTTATGAATGAGTAGGTGATGTAGGGATATCAAGTTTTATGTAACACACACAAGTAGATTATATGCTCGATTATTACAAATAACAAATACAACTTCAGATTGAGGGAAATATTCCTTTAATAAAGTCTTCCTCCAGTCAGGGTTTGTGTAATTCAACCATGTCACACCTCTAGTCACGTTATGGGTTTGATCAACTCATTGACCTCTAATATTTTGTAGGATCTTCACCTTAGATTATGTCATGTATTTATCATATCATCATTTCAGTAAATTTATACACATTTATTTCCTTTATTTTTATTTATTTATTTAGACTTGACCAACTGAACCAACCTCAGATCATATCACTTGCGCCCACACACTTGTACTATAGGCACTAGGTATGATGGGTAATCACTTCATCCTCCTCTCTTCTCACCCTGATGCATCCATCACTCTGGAACAGGGTCAGTCTGAACTCATCAGACCATACAACCTTTTTCCATTAAAACACAGTCCAATTTTTTAGCTCTCTATCAAACTGATGGTTGTTTAAGAAATTAGAAATTATTCAGTAATTTCTCAATAATTATGGAGGTCTCTTATATATTTGCATAGTTAAATGTCGGTGGTGACTTTTATTCAAGATAATCTCAATAAAATTGAGTGTAAAATGACAACGCCAGTATGATGGCTGCTCATCATCAGAAAAGCATCAGTTAATCTGAAAGATCTGGGGGAATGTTTGACAGAAAAGCTATAGTTCTACAATAGAAAAAAAAATTATATCATGAGAATAAAATCAAAATTTAACAAAATTATGATAACTCAGTTGTAATTTTATCTGTCTGAAGAATTTAAGCACTATTATTTAACCTAAAAAAGCAGTAAACTTGGTTCTGCAGCAAAACTCTATTAAGACTGCTGCGTTTGGGTCAGCTGGGATTTCAGATTTTAACTCTTCTACCTTTAAACATTTTTTTCCCTAAAAATTATGACTTTAGCTCACAACATTACAGCTTTGATTTAATAATATTCTGATTTCATTTTCAAAATATCAGATTTTTTTTCATTGGTGTGGGTCCAATATTCTGCATACATTTCATACAGTATTATGGAAAAAATACAAATAATAATGTCATGCAGGACCTATTAATCTGCAATATAGTTGTTTTAGATTGCTTCTTGTTTGTTTCAATGATAATTTATGGTGTCTTCTCTAATCTAGTAATTCTATTATTCTTTTTACAGAGTATTTTCTTTCAGTTGTGGACGACGTTTGTGAAATGTATTTGATGTGGAAAACCTCTGAGTTATGGTTGTACCGAACAGAGTGATGGCACTGTTGAGCTGGCTGGCCCACTGGCTGCCTGGTTCTGTGTTCAGTTCATTCAGACGCTGCATGATGTTTCCATAACAAACTTTACCATTACCAACATAACCCTGCAAACAGGTGCATCTGAGGAAGAGAAAGACAGGAGATATGAGTGATGCATTAAACATCTGAGACTGGATTTCATTTTTCTTTCATTTTGTTGTGCAGTGAACAGGAAGTAAAGTGACTCACTCGAATCTTCCTGGTGCCACAGTGGAGCAGTTGGCATTTTTGTGGCAGGAATCTGGTCTGCAGACATCCGTCAAACTGCAGACGCCATCCACCAGTTGTTTAAAGCCAGAAAGACACTCGCAGTGAGACTACAGAGAGAGCAGCAGAGGTTAATGCTGTCTGAATGTACAGTCATCAGTGTAATACCTTGTGTAACGTGAAAATTCAAAAGGATTCTGTCATGCAAATATTAGATCCATATAAATTTGAACTGATCTTAAACCTAAGCTTGCACTTTATGTTTTTTTTTTCTCTTACTTTTGCTACTTCTGTTGCTACATACCTGTTTTTATCTACAATAATGATTTTACTCTTGTTTCTGCTCCTTGCGTTGTTCTTCTTTCTGTAAATCTCTAACTTATCCCAACCTTGATCCCAAACCACATTTTACTCCAGTTCATTCTCCCAAAATCCTCTCTACTAGCCTTTTATTTGCTCCTGATCTTGTCCAGTTTCCTCTTACCTTCCCTGGTTCATCATAGACACAGTGGGTGGAATCAGCGGAGCAGCCCCCCCTATTGGTCTGACAGGGGTCGATGGCCATACAGACGTGTCCATCTCCACTGTAGCCTTCGTTACAGGCACACATGTGCTGGTTCGGTCCGGTGTGGATGCAGGTAGCCTGGGCATGACAGATCCTCTGCAGACATGGGTTGATGGCTGAGGAGACAGAAGACAAACAAAATAGGGTCCAGAACAGTTTATTTAACTAATTATTTTGGGTGACTATCTAAATAACATTGAGTATAAAACTATGACACCAGTATGATGTTGTTAGGGCCACAATGAGCAGAAAAACATTTGTTCATCTGGGGGAAAATTCATAACATTTGAGATTAAAAGCTGTAGTTTTACAGTACAATAGCAAAAATTTATATTATGAGAATACAGACAAAATTTAAGGAAACCGAAGAATTTAAGCTTCATTATTTAACCTAAAAAAGCAGTAAACTTATTGGTTCTTCAGCAAAGCTCTTTTAAGACTTTTATGTTTGGGTCACCTGGATTTTAGATAACTCCTCTACCATTAAACTTTGTTTTTCCAAAGAAAACAATTCCTTTATCTCATAACATTTTTTTGTCAGTGTGGCTCCAATACTGTACATTTTATATATAATTTTATACATTTTATAACATTTTATACAGTATCACAGAAAAATAAAAATATAATCTCATGCAGGCCGTATTGATCTACAATATTTTGTTTTACATTGCTTTTTGGGCGATATTATTAATTACTATTCTTCTTATAGAGTATCTTCTAATGATAATTATTTTTTTCTTTTTTGCTCATGAAAACACAGGACACAACTGTTAAATTAGATAACAGTTTGGTGCAGTTTAATGCTGGAGTTTAATGCTCATGTAGTAAGTGTTAGAATACAGTTGAAACAGATGCATTTTGTGTTGTCTCTTAAACTTACAAAGACATTGAGCGTTGGGACTGTCTTTTCTGTAACCAGGCATACACTGACACGCCAGCTGCCCTGTCGCAGCCTCCTCAATGCAGCGAGAGTTGGACGGACAGCTTAGAGCCGCACACTCCGGCACCTCTGCAAACACAGGTGAGAATGTCACAGAAGACAGGTGCATTTAGAGGTGACAGTTACTAAGTAAAGGTGCAGGTATAAAGTGCGGGTAAAGAAGCAAATGTAATGGAAGTAAAATACAAGGCAAAAGTATCAGCTCAAGAGAAATCCTTGAAGTAGTATTCACTATGGTTTCAGTTTTGTTTTCTTTGGTGGCCCCTACAGGTGATAAGTGATAACTGGAGTTTCGTTTTTGACCTGATCTTCAAACCACTTGTGACCATCACCTATGTAACATCATTCAGCATCATCAGTCAGCTGACAGATGGAACCTGTGGCCACGCCCCCATAGACATGAAAGTGTTTCAGACAGAGTTATGTTTTGTTTGGGGTGTTGTATCAGCTCTGTCAGCACTGAAAATGTGAGTCCACTTTAGTGAATGAAGCTAGAGGTTTTTTCTTTCTACGACCATTCAGGGTCATAGAACTGGATCGTGAACTCACCTTGGTTACAGTTTGGTCCTTTATACCCAGAGAAACACATACATGTACCATCACCATTTAATCCAGCGTTACACAGACCATGGACACAGGTGCATACTGGGAGGGAAGAACCAGACCAACATAGCTATCACTTTCATACATCTATATATAATCAGTGTGATGCTTTGTTGTTCAGATGCAAAGGAAACAGTGAGTCATGATGAGTTACCTGAGCTGCATTTGGGCCCATACCGACCAGATGCACAAATCTCACAGGCTGTACCTGCAAACCCTTCCTGAAACCAACACACATGTACTGAGGTGTTTTTGCTGCCTTTAGATGAGTGTTTCCTGTGCTTTGGTGCATCATTTTTTTGCAGGTGTGTTACCTTGCAGCTACAGGTGCCGTTTCCTCCCACTCCGTCAGAGCACACCCCATTGTGGCTGCAGGGTCGGCTGGCCTCCTCTGGACACTCTGAAACACAAAGAGGAAGCAGTCAGCACACAGTATTGTTTTGTTTTCTGTGAGGAAATAGATTCATTCGTTGACTTCCTGACTTCTTCTCTTCGGTCTTATCTGTTGTTTTCCTTTGTCCCTCTGTAATGTCGACAGGTCATCAACTCATTAAAACAACCGCTGACAGACTCTGCTTCCTCTTTGATGGAAACTACTCTTTGATGGAAACTTTATAACAGTTTGCATAATTTAATGAAGTTGTATCATCTTTGGTCATTGTATTATCTACATGTTATTTACATGATGTAAAGTTAACATGTGAATATCTGCATGTAACAGATTCATCTTCATTGAGTTCTGCAGAACAGGAGATTATGTACATTTTATAAGTAATTTGATTGTGTGGACATTTTAATATTTAATCTATATTATTTATATTTTTACACAGCTCATTTGTAATGATTTTCATGTAGAAATTATGTTAATTCAGACTGCAATACATAAACTAAATAAACTAAATATCTGCAGTAGATATACTTTACTTTGTCACCTGAAGGTGAAGCTACTCATATTAAAAAAGTCTGTAATGTTTTGATGAGTTTCTCCATTGGAGAAAAGGAATCCCTTCAGTAGAGATGCTGTGCTATACATGAATCTCGGTGGCTCAGTGGGAGGTATTTGGGACTCAGGGAGGCCTTTATGACAGGACATCAGCATTTTCCCATCCTGCTGACTGGGAGATCTGCGGCCAGGAAGGAAATTCTGTTTTCTGCAGGCAGAGATGCTTCCTGTGGGCCTGAGGGTTAGAACAGCATGTGACAGGAGTCACCTGGAGGCCTGTAACGGTCTTTCAAGAAGGTCCAGGAACACTGCTCAAACAGTCTAAATGCTACCCTAATGTTTCACCAACACTCCTGTGACAATGTTGTAATGATCCTGGAATATATTTGTAAGACTGAGAAGAACAAAAGAATTAATGCCATACACAGATGGGTGGGGAAAAGGGGTATAGTAGAGGTAAACTAGATCCAGTGGATGTTCTATACTTCACCTTTTGTTCTTCAAAGCCACCAAACTCCTCAGATAAAAACATGTCTTGTCAGCTGGTGCATCTCTTGTGTGGTTGTGGTTAAATCTAAATAAGGCTCTGGCACAACTTCACCTACTTCACCTACACTACATATACTTCACCTACACAGCTGCTTTAACGTCTTTCAGTCAGGTTTTAGACCACATCACAGCACTGAGACAGCTCTGCTCAAAGTATTTAATGACATTCGCTTAAACACAGATCATGGCAGATCTTCAGTTTTAGTGTTACTGGACCTCAGTGCTGCATTTGACACAGTCGACCATGATATATTACTTGATCGACTGGAAAATTGGGTGGGACTATCTGGCACAGTTCTTGATTGGTTTGCATCCTACTTAAAGGGCAGGGATTATTTTGTGTCAATAGGTAACTTTAAATCTGAGCAGACCAAAATTACATGTGGAGTCCCCCAAGGCTCCATCCTGGGGCCCCTTCTGTTCAACATCTACATGCTTCCACTGGCTCAGATCATAGAAAAAAACAAAATAGATTACCATAACTATGCAGATGACACACAGCTCTACATTTCAATGTCCCCAGGTGACCATAGTCCCATACAAGCACTGGGTAAATGCATGGAGCAAGTATCTGAATGGATGGGCCATAACTTTCTTCAGTTAAACAGAGAAAAAACTGAGGTAGTCGTTTTTGGACCCAAGGAGGAGCGTCTTAAAATCAGCAAACAGCTCCAGTCACTTCAGTTAAAAACCTCAGACCAGGCCAGGGATTTGGGTGTTGTCATGGATTCAGACCTGAATTTTAAAAACCACATACAAACAATTACAAAGTCAGCTTACTATCACCTCAAGAACATTTCTAGGATTAAAGGACTGATGTCGAAGCAGGACCTTGAAAAACCTGTCCATGCATTTATCTTTAGTCAAGTTGACTACTGTAACAGTATCTTCTGTGGTCTCCCTAAAAAGTCTATTCGACGACTGCAGCTGATCCAGAATGCTGCTGCTCGAGTCCTAACTAAGACCAAGAGAGTGGACCACATCAGCCCAGTTCTGAGGTCTCTACACTGGCTCCCTGTCTCTCAGAGAATAGACTTCAAAATTCTCTTACTAGCATATAAAGCACTGAATGGTTTAGGCCCAAAATACATTAGAGACCTTCTAGTCCAGTACGACCCATCCAGACCACTCAGGTCATCTGGTACAGGTCTGCTCTGTGTTCCCAAAGTCAGAACTAAACATGGAGAATCAGCGTTCAGTTTCTATGCTCCATATATCTGGAACAAACTACCGGAAAATATCAGGTCTGCTGAGAGTCTGAGTTCTTTTAAGTCCAGGTTAAAGACTCACCTGTTCACTGCTGCCTTTGACTAAAAGGCTTTTGACGTTTTAAATTTTATATTCTCTTTGAAACTCTGCACTGCAACTTTTACTTTAATATGTGTGTTTTTTATTGTTATTTTATTCTATTTTATTTATTTATTTTTGATTTTGTGTGTTGTTTTCTTACTTGCTGTTTTTAATCACCTTTTATATGTTTCTTTTATAATGTTTTAAATGTGTTTCTTTTTGTTTCTTTTATTTCAATGTCCTGTGTGAAGCACCTTGAATTGCCTTGTTGCTGAAATGTGCTATACAAATAAACTTGCCTTGCCTTGCCTTACTTTGAAGGTGCATAGAGCAGAAGAAAAACTAGCTACAGATCAAGAACTCCAGCAGTACTTGTCATATAGAGCAGCTGTATTTTACACTAAATATAGACCAGTGAATTTCAGCTTGTGGCCTTCCAGTGGCCATCTGCATTTAGATGAAATAAAGTTCTTCTATCAGACAGGTGCTGTTGGAGTTCTGCACTGGTTGTGGTTAAATGACTGTTTTTGCCAAAGGAATCTTCTGACTTTGAAAAGAGTGTTGTATGCATATAAACACTATTTAGAATGATACAGTGGACATACTGCATCCTGAGGAAGGTAAATGTCTCTGTGAACTTCAACTGCTGAAACTGCTTCATCAAGATATAGTGGGTTAAAGTGAGAAGCTCATGTTGTCCACCAGTTAGTGCACTAGGTGCAGTAATACAAATTTCATTGTATTATCTGCTAATGAATACACAATGAAACCTCCAATAACAGCTCGACGTAGGTCCATATATCAGCGTATCTTTTCTCTTAATATTATTTCTATGCCCCTAACCTAAACATTAGCTCTACTTCAACTTCTTCTCATGTTTAACTGAAGTCGGATTTCACGTTACAGTGACTCACTGGCCCACTGGATGTACAAAAACATATAACAGGATGGGACTGACAAATGGAGCGAAGGCTGTGAGTGGTGATGTGTGAGATAATGCTAATGCAAACATAGTGACACAGTAAAAAGGTGAACTTCTTTGACTTAATATTCTTAATAGTGCAGTTACACTACAGCACAGCTACAGTCAAAGTATAAAATATGTTTCATTCTTTAAACAGAAGATTGAAAAGTCAGACAAACAGAATCAAAAGCCACACAGCAGATATTAAGGCCTGCTATTATGCACAAAACCTTAAGACAGAGCAGTAATTTACAAAGACAAGAATCACGCCTGAAAAACATAGATTCAGTAATTTGTGAGAGAGAATGCTTCAGAGGCAGCATCCGGTGGCCATCAGTGGTATTACACTTTACAATACTTCAGCACTGGCCTCAGTTTCCTGCGCAGTAGATAACACTTCCCTCCTTAAATGTTTCTGTAATGCTGTAAAATTTCTGCTCTTACATTTCAATAATTTCCTCTGCAGCTTTTCTAACACTCCTTTTAATGCACCTCAAAGTCTCCTGTACCGTCTCAGACTTTAAAATCAGTTCATCTACCAACCTTTAACGATTCTTGACCTCTATATTCATACTCACCAATGCAGTCTGGACCCCAGAATCCTGGACAGCAGCTCTTCGCCTCCACCTCCTTGTAGCACTCAAAGGAACAGCCTTTAAGGGCCAACGTCATACTGGGCGTCCTGATGTGGTACCTGCACACAGGTGAATGTGGCTGCTCAGACCAGAGTCATTAACAAAAAACAAAGATAAGAGATGAAACTGGCAATGACACAACATGTTTAGTAACATAACTCAACTTCTAAACTAACGGTACCTCTTTTTGTAAAGAGAGAAGAAGAAGAGTCTCATGTGACTGTAAGGATTTCTGTGAATAATCACATGTTATGGTTGTAGGAAAATAAAGAGAAATAAAAATGAAGGCAAAACTAGTCTCATAGTTCACAGTATTAATGATTAATATACAAGAATAAAGTGGCTTTACACAACAGATAGCTGAAATCCTGCCCCATGAGACCTAACTTCAGAAAAGATATGAATGGTGGTCAACGGAGAGACAAATCATTTACTGATCCAGTTTGAATAGTGTCACTATTTACTAGGCCTGTAACGGTACACATACTGAACCGAACCATTTCGGTACACACCTGTTCGGTTCGGTACACAGCTGTACCGAAACGGCACAGTATGACTAGTAAAAGAAAAGGAAGGAAAGACGTTGTTCGATGCGGAACTTCAAATCTGCGCAAGTTCCACACGGACATACTGAAGGAGCGCACATTGACCCGAAATATGAAATAGCAGCTGTAATGAGGTTAAAAAAAACAACTATGATGTCAACCTGGAAGAAAGAGATTGAAGACCCTCCGCCATCATTACAGTCCTGTTTGGGATCATTTCAGGTCCCGGTGAAAGACAACAACGAGGAAAGAGACGTTAATACGACAGACGTTGTTTGGCCCCTATGAACTGTAGTACTTCTAAAGCACTTACACCAGCTCTGTCTGTCTTTCTGACTGTCTGTGTCTCTCTATCACGCACACTGTATAATAGAGGAATAGAACCTGGGAGTTGGACGTTGAAAGATGTAAAGTTTCACTTTCGTTTCCTGCCAGCGTTACATTAGTTATGGACCGCGCACCACCACCCCCCCTCCGACAAAAATCCATCAGTAGTATTTGCTCACTATTATAAAATTGTCATGACTTGATCAGGAGCAGTTTGTAGGTTTTACTGGTCACACAAGCCGCTGCATGAATGGAAATGTATTCAACATGAGGCAAACATAGGATAACGTTAGCCTTTCAAAACGTTAGCCCTTCATAACGTTAGCCTTTCATAACGTTAGCCAACTGGCACAGTTGAACTATTGGTGACAACATCTCTTCTCTAAATGTGCAGTCCTATGACCAGTAATTTAAAACAGTGACTCATTCTGAAACCACCTTAAAACTTACCTCAGAATTATGTATTCCATGAAAGTAGGTTCTCTGAGTATGTGTCACTCATTTGAAAGACATTTATTCTGCCTTTCTTGTTCGTTTCCAATAATTACACATCTTTCAACGTGAGGCGCAGTGACCTGTCAATCAACTGGGGTGGCACAGGCACCTGAGGTGTCCAATCAGGTTCCACAGGTGGACAGTGCTAAGCAAAGCTCTGGTGCTGCGTCAGCAATATTTTCTTCGGCATAGCCCGCCCTACTCTGCCTTTGATTGGCTCATCAGTCCTCATGCCTAAAGTTAACCAATCTAATCAGTGAAGGTACCAGGTACTAGCCAATTAGAGGCAGAGTAGGGCGGGTCTTGGCTTCACCATCCTAGGGCAAAACATGGACAATGGGCTCTATGCACAGCCCCACTACTTCCTGAACTTCAGGTAACTCCTTTATTTCCTGTCTTTCATTTTTGGGCACACTGATTAATCCAGGTGTGTCTGACCACAGCAGTCACAACAAGAAGTAGCAGACACACCTGGATTAATCAGTGTGTCCAATAAGGAAAGACAGGAAATAAAGGAGCTGCCTTAAGTTTAGGAAGTAGTGGGGCTGTGCATAGAGCCCATTTGGCTCAGGTACTACTGAATAGTGTGCATTAGAGGATTTAGAAGTGGGTGTATGCAATGCTGACTGAAAAATAAGTAGGTATACTCTGTATACTGCCGTATACCCTGGACTACGCCAATGACCATGTGTATAAATGATGGCATAATTCTCCATTGACTGTAATGCATTTTTTTTTCTTCAAAAGTAAGGTCACAGCATACAACTGAAATAGTTAGTACACCTGGGCCAACTTCGGCCGAAGGGGTATGTAATTGTTTTGTCTGTCCATCTGTCCATGCATCTGTCTATCCATTCAATGACATAATCACCTTATCTGAAGAATGCATTGAAACACCTGTACCACATTTATAGTGTGGATGCATCTTGATATGGAGCAGAAGCCTATTAAAAACAGGTGACCTTGATCGACTTTTTCAAGGTCAAATGGCCTTGTGCAATTATAATATCTGAGTACTTTCACATATAAATGTGTAGCCTATGTAATACGTTTTGCACAAAGACAATTAATCTAAATTATAGGGCAGCAGCTTTCAACAGAACCTTACACTATATTTGGCTGAGGGGGATTAAAAGTGCCCAGCATGTTTTTTACCTCCGCCAAGGAGGTTATGTTTTTGCCAGGGTTTGTTTGTCTGTCTGTCTGTCTGTTTGTCTGTCCGTTAGTGTGCAACATAACTCAAAAAGTTATGGACAGATTTGGATGAAATTTTCAGGGTTTGTTGGAAATGGGATAAGGAAGAAATGATTAAATTTTGGTGGTGATCGGGGATGGGGGGGCCGACGGGGGGGGCCACTGATCAGCCTTGGCGGAGGTCTGCGCTCTCCGAGTGCTTCTAGTTTTGTTTTGTTTTGTTTTGTGTTTTTTGTTAAAAGGCTTGTTTTCTTACTTGCAGTTCTGCGCTGTGGAGCCAGGGGTCTGTTTGAATCCAGACGGACACGGTATCAACATGGTGATGCTGCAGGAGTGACAGGCAGTCTGAGTCCGCACAACTGTCGAATTTGAGCAAATGTTCTGCCAAAAACCAACAGATTTAGTTAACGATTTAATGACTGAAGCTTTAACAGCTCTGCCCTCTACAGGCAGACAGCAGCAACTACAGGAAACATTTTCAAACTCACAATGAGTGTATTATGTATAATGTTTTTTCTAAATGCCATTAAATGCAGATGATGGCTTTGGTTAATCATGATTTAATGCACTCATTCTGAATTCTCCTGCATATAACATTTATATATAATAAATTTAATTTTAATAATTTTTATGAATTATATGCTTTATCACATGTTTTACATGTTTGTCTATGTATATGACTATGTTATCCTGGATAGAAGAGATATATATGAGAAAGGTAAAAATTAGGGAGATTTATATAGAGCTAATTCTTTGCCTATATTTGACAACAAGCAAATCATGTTTTATTTAACCCTCCGGTTTCAGGTGTGTTTTTTAGGCACACTTTGCACTTCGCTTTAAAAAACATCATATTATTTTTCACAATTTAAATAAGGTTAGAATTCAAAAGTTGTTCATTTTTGCATGATCTTTAAAATTCTGGCCACCAACTAAAATTTGCACATTGTAAACAAAAGAAAATTACAAGACTAGCATCTGTCTCCCAAGTGTGCCTAAAACGCACTATTTCTTCCATGATAACCACTGTTTTTGATCCGTAAGCCATTAAGGCATAAATCATGCTTTTACTAATATCTGGGCTTCATTTGAGAGGTGAGGGTCTAAATTGATTTATTAACATTGTTAATGTTGCTGTTAATCATTGACATAGGCCAGGCTGCAAAAATCAAATAATATGTAATCGAATTTTTATGTCGTATTTTGAAAAAAAAAAAAAAAAAAAAATATATATATATATATATATATATATATATATATATATATATATATATATATATATATATAGTGTTTTTTGCATCAAAAAATGTAGTGACATCATGATGAAAAGAGATCGTTTAAAGGGTTAAAAAAAATCTAGAATGATTATTTGATATGTATGATTAGGGCTGACCTTGATTTACAAAAATAAAATCGAATTAGAGCAGAAAAATAAATCAGTATATAATATTTAATAGTATGTTTTATATGTGTGCATTTTACACACACTTGGTGACAGATGCTAGTATTTTTGAACATTTGACCTAGCGCCAAAAATAATAATGCAAACTAACCAATGCTGGAGTTAATCATTGACATATGCCAGGCTGCAAAAATCAAATAATATGTGATCCACTTTTTATGTAGTATATTGAAAAAAAATATTTTTTTGTGTTTTTTGCATCCCAAAAAAAAAAAGGTTTGTTTACAATA
Source organism: Sphaeramia orbicularis (assembly GCF_902148855.1). NCBI lineage: Eukaryota > Metazoa > Chordata > Actinopteri > Kurtiformes > Apogonidae > Sphaeramia > Sphaeramia orbicularis. The sequence goes on along the minus strand of NC_043968.1, from coordinate 46,833,175 downwards.
CAAATATGGCATTTAAAGGGTTAAAAAAAATGTGACAATTATTGAGTATTTGGTATTTTTATTTATGGCTCAAGTTGATGAAATAGAAAAAAGTGTAAAAGAATTAAAAACAAACTGTATGAAATTTTTTTTGACATTATTCCACAAGTGTGACAAAAAGGCACACTTGGTGCTTAGTAAGGGTCTTGCTGGACGGGATACCGGAGGGTTAGTACAATGTGATTCAAAAACACAGATTGGTTTGAAAATGCAACTGGTTAACAAGCAAATGCAATTTAATTTTTTTAAAAAAAGGATATAGATTACACAAACATGCAAATTATTTGTTGTACCACAAAATGTAATCAGAACTTAATTAAAATTGACCCATAGCACCACCTGACGCTGTAGACATATTTGATTGGGTTTTAGATTTCTGTTAACAAACCAAACTATGTTTCTAGAGAATTATAGGACATTTAGAAAATGTGTTTTGTTTTGGCAGACCCTATATTGGTTTAAAACCACAGGAGCTGATATTCAGTTGTTGTAGCTATAAAGAAAATAAACGAATAAAACCACTGATAAAACTACACACATGAAACCAAACCCATCTAAACATCAGAGGTTTGTGTGGGTCTGAGTGTGATGGAGCATAAACAGGAAGTGTCTAATAGCTCCATCTGATCCTCCCAGGAAACACACACATGCAAGTTCTGAGAAAACAGTAGTTCAGTGCTGTTTGGAAAATGTCCTGAACAAAATAAAAGTGATGATGATGTTACGTCTGTGTTTTGTAATTGTTGCCATTTTTTTCAACTCAAAACACTTTTATTAATTGAAAGCCTCTGATCCTACAGCACTGCATTCAGACATTTATACAATTTAAAAAAACAAGGAAAATCCTAACTTGTAAAATCAATCATCTCCTGCTGATTATGTTCACCCCAATTCTAGATTTACATGAGATATTGAGATATTCCTGTCTAACTCAATGCAGATTTTAATCTCAGTGGTTGACTTACTTTCAGCACTTTAAAGGTGATGTCTAATGTGGTTTTAGGACAGAGACGACTGTAACTAATGTCTATTTAATGGTGTCATCACAGGAATGATCTGAACCTTTTAGTACCACTTGAACAACCACAGAAACACTGAGAACCTTCCTAAAAAGAACTTTTTTTGCACAACCACTACAATGTTTTTCTTAATTAGTCACTAAATCCTTGTAAAAACAAAAACAAAAAAACAAACAAACTCAACAAATGCCCACATGTCTAGATTCCTGTCTTTCATGAGGACAAACTCAAAAACATCTGTTACTAAGCAGTGTGGTGCTAGAACCTCATGTTGGATGCAGAACTTTTTGCGGAAATCCTGGAACCAAAGGGACCAACTTTAACATTTTAACAAAAATAGAACTGCCTAAAGAAATGTTTGTGCACATTTTAGATAAGTCATCACCAACACAAGCAGCTGTTATTATTAAAATTTTGCTTGTCTTCTCTCAATATCCTTTATAATTTCACATTAATTTACCTCCGTATACACCAAACCAACCTGTACATTTTTTCCCTGAGTTTTCCAGGACAAAATGACCACTAGAAGCTCAGAGAAGCATCACCAAACCCAAGTAGAATATCATTATCATCATCACCATCACCAGCAGCTTTGATCTGAACTGGGTTTACATATGTTTTATGTTTTAGATCTGGATGAAGACATTTGTTTTGAGTTCCTGCTTTTCAAATGAAATGCTCAAATCTATTCTTTTACAGTTTACCATGGACAGAAACAGTGATAAAATATTGACTGCTGAGTAAAACAAACAGGAGCTCAGACTCAACATCTAACTTAATGAACAGAGGAATTGATCCGTCATCAATTGTGGATGTTTTACCTGTGGCGATGCGGCCGATGTCTCGTCGTTCAGCAGCAGCAGACAGAGAAGCAGCAGCGGGAAGCTCTGGCAGGACTCCATGCTTCAGTCCTCCTGTGAGCCCAGTGTCAGAGCGTCTCTTTAACCATCACAGCACTCAGCCTCTTCCTCCTCCTCCTCCTCCTGCTGCTGCTCCTGTTTCCTGCAAATCTCTACTGACCCTCAACAAAAACTGCTGAATCAAACTGTTTGTGAAACATTTTTAATCTGACTCTGCATAAGTTAGACTTTTCAGTAAAAGTATTAATACTGCAAAGTAAAAATAGCAGCAAGGTTAAAAAGATTTTCTTTTTTTTAATACACCATCTTCTAAGTGCAATTTAACCTTTGGAACTATGTAATTCTGGAGGTTTTTCATTATTTTAATAATTCTTTTGTTATCATTTTATGTACTATTTACTGTATTTTATAATTATTATGTTTTAAATATCTCCTATTGCAGATGCACTTTGTTGTTTAATATATTAAACTTATTTGTTTTATATCAGACTTGAAAAGAAGACTATACATGATAAATAATATGCACATAATATATCACATAACTTTCTAGTGTCACTAGACTCATTGTCTGTCTCTAGATTTTCAATGTTAAGTAACTGACAGATTTTTTTTTTTTAATTGTTTAAAACTTAGGACAGCCAAGACAGTGTGTGCAGAGAGAATGGCAGGAAATCCTGGACTGTAAATACGATTTTGTCGTCCTTTTCACTTCCTGAAACTTTCTGCTCTGTCATCACACACTGCTGATAACACACACACACACTGTCACTATCTTTTTGAGGACCCTCAGTGACATAATGCATTACTGTAAAACCATGTCTTACCCCTAAAACAAGCCACAATGTCCTCTCAAAAAGACATTCAATAATCAAAATGTACCTTTGTGACCAGAGAAGCATACATGCACATGCAATTTTACCAACATTGTGATAACTGATCTTTGTGTTTTTGTTCTAAATTTTCATGTTAAAGAATGTGTCACATTATATTGACTGTTATACACTGTTGCCCATAAAGTTGGAATAAAATATTTTTTACCTCTTCACATGAAATCATTGTGACAATGTGATTTATGCTTAATAGATCAAGTGTAACTGGGACTCAGTATGTAATCATTGTACCAGGTTAAAGGTGATGTTGATGTATATGAGGAATTAAACGGGAGGAATAAAAATAGGAATGTATCTGAAAACTAAAGTATTCCAACTTTATGGGCAATAGTGTATATCATCATTCAGCTGTCTGGGAACATTCAACATGTCAGCCTTTCACATCTTTAACTGCATGAATTATAAAGAAATGATATAAGCCCAAGAAGGAACATAACATAGAGGAAATATTCTGTCAAAACATATAAAACAAACAAGTTTTACAAATATTACAATTTTACATTTTGAAAACTAATCACATTTTATACAAAGCATCTTTTACCTTTTTACTGCCCACTTAAATATTTTATATTGATGTTTTCTGCCTGTTACTTTCATATAAGATCATAAAAGAACAAAAACCATGTTCATTTGTAAATCATGTTATTCTGAAACTAAACTGAGTCCATAGAAACCAACTTTAACAAAATGTTACAGAATGTTTACAAACAGAACAAATTTCACATATTCTGCCATTTTATACATAAATAACAATTTATTGTGAAAAAATATAAAACAAATTTCACTTGTTTTCTGTTGAGGCCATTATTATTGAATAGAGTAAAATCAGTTAGAATGAAGATTTCTCAGTTTCAGGTACAAACATTTATATTTTAAGTGATTTTTATTTTTTGTGATCATGCAAAAGGTTAAAACAAAAAACAAACCTCGTCTTCCTCTTGAAATAACAAAGGAAAATGACAAAAATTAATGATTTTAAACCGAAAGTTTGATGTATCTGAACAATTGCCTTTTTATCATTAATAATCAGCAAATAAACAGGTTCATTTTCACAAGCAGTATTCCATCTAAGTGCTGTAAACAAGTATTTTCTACAATTTTTATGCATGTAATTTGTTTTGGTTTTTTCTCCAAATGAATTCTACATTTGGACCAGAATGTCCATACAATAAAATAAAACACTTATGGATGTTCAGATGTGGTGCCTGGGATGAACAGCAGGTGGCGCTGATCCTACTTCAGTTTCTGTCTCTGCATGGACTGTTTTATCTGTGTTACTCAGATTCTATTTCAAACCATTTCCTATTTATGTGCAAATAAAAATGTGTATGAAACAATCAGTTTATTTAGTCATTAACTTATTTGCTTTTCCTCCATGTCTTTGTTTTCTGTAAATGATTAAAGGCACTATGATCTGTTCAGTTAAACATGTGGTTTGTTTTATGACTGTCTGAGACAGAGGAGTTTGATACAGTACAGCGCACATGTAGCTTTCTATTTATAACTAATAAAAAACAGTTTTGAGGGAAACACAACACGACATAAACATTAAAGACATTTACAGACACTTGTTACATGGTTTTACTGAATACTTGATTCTGATCAGATCTGTCGCCATCTGTCATTGGGTTCATGTTGGTTGCATGGGATTTTTAAATCATTAAAATACATTTTAAATTTATGTATATAATCAAATTATTGGTTGCTTTGAGCTTAAGCAGGACCATTTATTGTGAGCCTGTCATTGTTATGAAATAAAGACCCCTCCACTTCTTATCCTGCATCACCATGTCAGGGTTTATTTCACTGTAATCTGTGCATCATGACTTAATTAGGCTTCGTTTACACTGAAGGCAAACCAGGCCCAAATGTGACTTTTTTGCCCATATGTGATCTATGTCTGATTTTTTTTTCATCATAGTCTGAACAGCAAAAATCTAATTTCTCCAAATCAGACCCAGGCCTCTTTCATATGTGGTCCTAAACTGGATAAAAATTGAATGTTTTTCAATGCGACTTCAATCTGAACAATCACGTCACATTTACTCTGACTTTTATGTCACAGAAATGTGACAGACATCACAATTCTGTGCTGTGTGTGCTGCGTGTGCTGCGTGCGATGTCACTTCAGGGTCATAGACTGTTATGATGTGAACAACCACGCAAAAAATTGGATTTCAGAAAAAAAATCATAATTGAGCATTAAGACCTGTAGTGTGAACGTAGCCTTATAGATATTCTTTAATACACTATAATGTGTTTGAAACCATCTAATTCCTGATTATTAATGATAAATAGGCAAAATTAAATGAAAATTTGACATGCAAAATATGAGGACAACCCCTTTCACATTTTGGTAAAATTTTTAAAAGTCAAAGGCTTTGAGAATAGAGCAGGAGGTCAAAGGTCATCCAGTCAAGTCTTTTTACCACAGTATCTCTTCTCTCCACTGGTCAACCAATCACAGGGTGTGAAATGTTCAGGATGACCAGACACATGTGTAAACTCCCACTGTAAAGTTGCAGCTGAACATCCGTATTAGTTCCAGTTGTGCTTGTTATTTACAGATGTGACTGTTGTTATTTACAGATGTGACTGTTGTTATTTACAGGTGTGATTGTTGTTATTTACAGGTGTGCATGTCATTCATGCTCTCACAGCGCCTGCAGCGAACATAGCAGCACCACACAAACTTGCACTCGCAGCGTTCAACATGTCGCACTACATGAGTGTTGTAACCTCTCCCACAGCACAGCAGGTTGCAGCCATCGGAGCCATGTGAACTACGATTGCAGCGGCGTCCCCTGGTGCCTGCCACCCCTAAGCGCCGGTCCTCCAGACAGTAGTTTGGGGATTTGTTGAAGTGGATGAGCTTATATTTATCAACAGGAACGCGACGGTGCTCACGCTCCTTCTTCCTCACCTTCTTCCTTGATCGGTCCAACACCTGAATGCTGTGCTCATAGCGGTCCTTCAAATATGCACCAACACGCTCAAAAGGCGCCATGGTCCGCCAACATGTCTTCACAGCACAGGAACCAGAGACGCCATGGCACCGACAGTCAGTGGACATTGTCTTGTCAATGGCCTGAGACACAGACACAGAGATCTTATTGTTGGGATGAAAACAAACAGATTTAACATGTCAGTCAGTGTGTGTGTTTTGGACAGAAGCTCCCATTGTTTTCAGTGTTCGTGCAAAGCTAACCCTTTTAACTTCATATTTACTGTGAAGAGATTCTACTGAGCTCATTTCCTGCCTAAACTTAACAAACAAATTATATTTTACAAATGCCTTGTGATTCAGTAACAAATACAGGGTGATTTCTAAAACCTTACTCACAAACTAATATATCCTATTTTGTTTTACATATAAAAATCACACCTGTTAAATCAATCAATACAAAACATATTATTCAGGCTAACAACATTCAACTGAACTGTATGTTTACGTGGTAGAAACAGTTAATGAATAATTACATAATGAGTTTTACTGATGGATAATCAACATATTACAATTTGAGGAAGGTAAATGACTCTAGTGCTTCCTCAAGATGTGATTTATCCACAGTCACAGAAAAAATTATTAGACCACCCCTTGTTTTCTTCAGTGTCTTGTTCATTTTAATGCCTGGTACAACTAAAGGTGCATTTGTTTGGACATAACAACAAACATAGCTCATAAGAGTTTAATTTCAGAGCTGATATCTATCCATTTTCCATGTTTTCTTGATAATAACCAAAATCACTTCACTTCTTACGTCAATAGCTATGGCATTGTACTGCCAAAAACAGTGCTTTTAGGCATTCCATGTTTTCTTTTCTGTCTGTTTTAGTCACATGATATGTACAGGAGTTAGTGCTTCATTGCATAACCATTGTTTTTGATGACTTTTGATGGTGTAATAATTTTTTCCGCGACTGTCAGTGGGATGCTAATTTCAGTTATTGCATAGTGCATTACTAGTTGCAGTATTGGCACATGTACGAATGCAGTACCAGCTACTAAAACAAACAGGACATAACAAAACATCAATCACATCTGATCCAGTCTGTCAGTCACTTTTATTTCTGTAAGAACTTAATACTTCTTATGCCTAGGAGTCTTTTAGTGTGAAACACAGCAGGAAGTGGAGCTATGGGCGTGTCTCTGACCTGCCGTCCAGCCTCGCTGTTGTGCTGGTTCATGGTGTCTGGCGTGTGTCCTCCACGGGATGACGTCATGTTTTTGGAGGAGCTGTCCATGAACTTTCGGCTGAACCAGGTTCCGTACTGGATGTGGTCCGAGCAGCCGCCCCAGTGCCAGCCCTCTGCTGGTGAGCCGAGGCCCTGGAGCCGAGTGTCGCAGCCGCACTCCGTCATGTTCCCCTGACTGCAGGAGCGTGTGACGGCATGGACGAGCCCCGCCGCCATGACGGCGTAGATGAACGCTGTCTCTTTGGTTCCTTTAAGAAGACATACAGGTTTGGTGTTTGACAAAAGAAATCAGAATTTAGTGTTCTAATAATGTGAGTTATCCAGAGTTTGAAATTAAATCTGGAAATTACGTCTAAAGACGTCTAAAAAACTCCACAAGGCACCTGAGGCCTGAGGAATGAAAGATGAATGTTTCAGTAAAAAATGAGTTGAGTTTAACCCAGACTCAAAGCAAAGACCCAAACATCCACTGGCAAGCAAAATCATCTACTGATCTAAAATGCTGAGTAATTTCTGAACCACTAATCCTATCAAAACATGTAAATAACTGGTATAAAATACAATCGTCATCTTTTCATGGTCATCAGATATGACCCATTTGGACGTTCAGAGGCTCCATAGTTACCATGGAAACACCGTCATCTTCTACAACATTAATTCACCAGCAAAGTCCATGGAGTTGGATCAATGACAGTGGATGGACACACTGGGTTGAAGTTAAGTTAATGATATATTTGCTGAAAAGGTCACTTTTTCTTCAGTTTTCTTTGTTTTTGATATGATAACCCTCAACTTTAATCTGACCTTTAATGAACATCTACATGATCAGTAAATTAAATATAGGAAAATTCACTGACAAAATACAGAGGATAATACTATAATAAATGGTGATAAATCATTTAGAAAGGTGAAATCCAGAGTACAGATAATTTGAGAACTGCCACAGAAGTAACACTAGGTCTTTATGGGCAAGTTTTTGCATAATTTGCTATTCATTGTAGTTATTTATTATTTATTTATTGATTTTTTTTTTTTTTTTTTATTAGAGCAGATAATTAGTAATCCTATGAAAATATCATAGTTTTTGGAGCAAATGCTAATTTGCAAAACTGGTTCCTCAAAGGGCTTTAGAAAATCACAAAAGTAAAATATGATGTATGATCTAAGTATGGTTTGGAAGAAAAAAAAACAGCAAAATATTGTATTTCTAGTTTAAACTGATTCCAACAGGATAACAGGAATACACATTTAAAACTAGGCATGAGTACTGGGTTGTTACTGAATAAAGCAGGATTCAGTGTCTCTCTTCTGCTTTACAGAATGTGTCTTTGCAGTTGCCACATGAAGCTGCTCTGGTTGCCCTGCTGCAGCTTTGTAGTTTATCTCTGTACTTATTGAATTCAGCTGAAAAGAAAAAAAATGGAAAGAACTGGACGAAGGAGAAAGAAAAAAGCACGGTGAGTTAAATTAGAAGTGTCTTGCACATGAAGTTCTATTATGTCCTGCCAAACATACTTTTTACCAAGGGAGACCTCATACGTAGAAACTGTAAACCTCAGAGGATGTCATAATATTATTTCTTACAACTTTTTAAATTTCAAACACAAGGTTAATAAAAAGGTAAAAGGATGTGTGCAACATATCAATCACACACTATCTGCACTTACTGTTTTACAGAAGAATATGTTAATGACTAATGGACAAAAATGAATTAAGATTAATTAGTGAATGAACAAACCATGACCACACATAATGGTTTCTAAACCGACTGCATGGAAGTTGTAGAAGTTAGCTTTTTTTTCCCTGGCTTTTCAGAGCCAGAAGTGATCACATTTGGACAGAAGGGGTAGAACCAAAAAATGTCATGCTATGAACTACTTTACTGATATAATAAAAGGCAACGTTTGATCAAGCCTTTGTGTAAGGTAGTTGTTAGATGGCCCTGTTTCTGGAACATATTAACTACAGCTGACCTGTCTGTCAAGAAAAAAGACAAAATGTGTTATTAAATCAGCAGAAACTATGAACATCCACTCAGCAGGTGAGTGAACTGTCCTACAGAGCTGTCAATCAAATCTCAACACTGCAGGTGTTTTACTCAACCTGAGATCTGATTGATGAAGGATGAATTTACAGATGGACCATCAGATCTATTAGACTGTCCTGATGACAGATATATTACAGCCTGCAAATGACCGACTGAAGTTTAGAATAAGTCTGTGGGAATTGTTTCCATCTGTGGTATAAGAACTTTAATATTCTTCTGCACTGGATTAATTTTGGAGCAGTAGGCATTGCCCCTGGGTTTATAAATAGTATTATGAGTTAACAGGGACCTTGACCTTCTGCCTCTAAAATATAATCAATTCAGCATGAGTCACAGTGAACAACTGTACCAATTTTGAGGATATTCTGTGAAGTTCCTGAGATATTGTGTTTCTAAATGTAATGGAGACTGACAAACTGAGGGGCAAAACTTCTTATACACAGGCAAAGAGTTGGTAAACAAGGAAGAAAAGAAACTAGAGGATGAAAAACAGAAATATCATATTAATTGTAATGTTCATGAAGTCTCTATGTAGACAGATGAAGTTGTTGAAACAGATAGTCTATACCTTCATCTACAATCGAGCTGTAAATACAGTAGACAATCATAAGTAAATAAATGTTTCATTGCAAATTCAGAATACAATCTGACCATTTAAATGCTTTAAAGTGTGTTTTTTTTTTACTGATCTGAAGTGTTGGAGCGAAAAAGGTCGACCAGCTGGTGGCGCCACATGAAAAGTCATGTGATTAACAACCTCTTAAAGATTGATCGCTGCTTGTAGGAGGTGAATTTATCCAACCATTTTTATAAAATCTCATAACAGGGTCATGAACTTTTGCTCAACTAACTTCCTCAGCTTTGTATTCTACTTTAATTATTCTCTACAAAACTGAATCCAAAACATTATTTCCACACAAAGCATTTCCATAAAAATATGTCAACTTGTTAAACTCAGTAAATGCAAGTGTCTCTGCAGTTCAGTCTTAGTCTATTTGTTCTGATTTATGATCCCTCACATGCCTCTGATATCCTGATCTAAAACATGTGATCAGTAACATTCAGGGTAAAATGTGACTCTGCAAAAACAATGCTATCTGTACATCATCCACGTGGATGGAGACTGATCTTATGAAATCGCGTTGTATGTCATGACAGTTCTTATGGCATTTGGTGTGCTTTACATACACATTTTCGACCTTTTGCGTGTTACTGAACGTCATTTGATCGCATGTCAATTTATGCCAAGATGTCCGGTTCACATAACCCTAACTGTCAGTGCGTGGTATTTGACACGGCATGAACATGTACACAGAAACCTTATAATGCATACAAATAACACACCAATCAAAAGTGACGTGTACATTTACACAAGTCATGATATCACACGTTGGGTCCACTGATTTAATTATACACAACGCCATTCAACTTACTGTGTAAAAGGTTATTCTATGGCGGATATTTTGTGAAGGGTGTTCCTCTGGTTTACTGGAATTATAACTCATATAAACCAGTTTGATTTAATTAAAGATAACAATAAAAAAAACATATCTGCAGTCATGAGACAATCTGTCCTCAGTGCACCATGGTCAGTGTGGCCTGGTGAACACTCACACTGGATTTTCAGCATTTTTCATAATGAACAAAACCCTTTTAATCTTCAACTGCAGGAACATGTTTAATTCTTGCATATTATCTAATACCTTAAAGACACAATAAGACTTTAGATCATTTTAAGGCTCATATTTAGGGTCAGCTTGACTTACATTCAATTACACTCACGCTTGAGTAAGTACTAAGTCATGTATTAAATAAGGATTAGCTCTACTTACACTAAGCCAATACAACCAAGAGCTTTCTATGGTCAGTAGCCTCATTTCACCCTCAAACTTATTGTACTAGTATCTCCATAAATAGCATAAATACATACACAGGCTCCTGTTTCATATCCACTACTTGGACTACAATACTCACACATGTATTTAAACATAGAGAGTAAACTGTAAAAAAAATTATTTTGGGGGGTTGGTAAATACAAACTATGGAAATCAGTTACATTTTAATCAACACTAATAGTTAGCCAGTGAAATCTATTATTACTGGTTAAATTCAACATACACTACCTATTTGTTAACAGTAACAATTGCTACTTAAAATAATGTAATAAAATCTACCCCATAATTTGTTGATGTGTTAGAGGAGCAGCTGAGGGGAGTTTCCCAGCATGCATTGGGACAAACTATTTGGGACAGTTTTTATGTGTTTTACAGTGTTCTGAGTTGATACGAGGTGTTGTTCTTTTTATATAGCATGTTATGGTGTGTTTTACCCTTTTTGTTAGGTTTTTTTTAAATTTTGTTTTGTTTGAATGAATATTTTTATTGAGTTGCATATTCTTGCACCATGAACTAAGTTGCTCCTTTGTTTCATGAGACTCTGGAATGATTTTCCATCAGTTAATAAAAGTAAAATGTGAGATTAAAGTTTTCAGGTCTAAGTTCTGATATACTCGGTAGGGTTAAAGATTGAAGTAGAAGACTGACTGTGACTGGCAGTTATTGAAGTAAAACTAACTTTCCTTGGATAACTAAAAATTAACTGTGTGCTAATTAATAGTAACAATTAAATAGATGAATATACTCCAATTAAATATTAGGAATTGTTAATACAATATATAATTTGTTGTGTAATCTATTGGGATATGTTAGGTGGATTTTACCTCATTTCTTTTAGTGTGTTATACCTGTTAAATTTAGTTACATTTTACTCAAAATATAGAGTAAAGTCTACTCTTTGCTTTTACAGTGTTACTGCATTGCTACCATTGTTCATTTATGCAAACCACACACACATTTGTGACCCAAAAATATGTTTTATATCAACATGTATAGTGCACATCGACTTTATAGTGACTTTGACACCAGAGATAGATATACAGGGTGGGGAAGCAAAATTTATAATGAACATTTAGTTGTTTTTTCTCAGCAGGCACTACGTCAATTGTTTTGAAACCAAACATATATTGATGTCATAATCATACCTAACACTATTATCCATACCTTTTCAGAAACTTTTGCCCATGTGAGTAATCAGGAAAGCAAACGTCAAAGAGTGTGTGATTTGCTGAATGCACTTGTCACACCAAAGGAGATTTCAAAAATAGTTGGAGTGTCCATAAAGACTGTTTATAATGTAAAGAAGAGAATGACTATGAGCAAAACTATTACGAGAAAGTCTGGAAGATACTATTAAAGAAGAATGGGAGAAGTTGTCACCCGAATATTTGAGGAACACTTGCGCAAGTTTCAGGAAGCGTGTGAAGGCAGTTATTGAGAAAGAAGGAGGACACATAGAATAAAAACATTTTCTATTATGTCAATTTTCTTGTGGCAAATAAATTCTCATGACTTTCAGTAAACTAATTGGTCATACACTGTCTTTCAATCGCTGCCTCAAAATATTGTAAATTTTGCTTCCCCACCCTGTACATGTAAAAGAAGAAGATTGTGGTTTCGTTTGGTAAATACTCAATCCATTTTGAGTTTTCATCACATCTTTGTGGATGTGAATATTGAATATTATATCTCAGAGGTCTGCCACCAAAAGAAAGAAAGAAAGAAAGAAAGAAAGAAAGAAAGAAAGAAAGAAAGAAAGAAAGAAAAAGTTGCAGTTATGGGGCCAGATGATCATCTGTAGGTGTCTCTTATGTTTTGGTGGGGGTTCAGTCTCTACCACTTCACTGTAAAACTATCTGTGGCTGCAGTCTGACACTATAAATGAACCATGGAACTGAAATAAGCTACAGCTGAGACTGTGAAATGGGCCTGAATAAAATGTGTCTAAAATATCCTTAAATGGTCTCAAAAAACCCTCTGGGCTCTCATCTGATCGGTACAGTTTTTAATCCTCTGTTGAGGTTTTTCATCCTGTTTGCTGGTGTAACATGTAACATGAGAAAAGAAAAGAAAAGAAAAGAAAAGAAAAGAAAAGAAAAGAAAAGAAAGCTCTGTGCGTCCTGTGCGTTGGCCTCACCGCTGGTCAGCTCGTGGCCGAACACGGACGGTTGGTCACTCGTGGAACAGTTCCACCTCTCGTGTCTGAACTGGCTCTGACACTCGCTGATGGCGAGGCGGGCTCCGTCCTGGATGCTGGGCAGCAAGAACGGCTTCTTCCGGCACAGGTCCCGCTGTTTGGGGCTCAGCGGCGGGTTGGCACAGCCCAGTTTCTCGGGGACTCCGGCCGAGGTCAAACCGAGCCACCTGGACACAGAACCCACGGGTGAGAGCGCAAACCCCACAGGTGCGCCTCCACGGGGAGGGAGGAGCACGTCAAACTGATGAAAACAAATAAATGGTAGGCCTGCGTAAAAGCATCACAAAAGGACTGTTGGCGCGTTTAGGTTTTCACAATTGTTTGTAAAAAATAAAAAATAAAATCCTGATATTTTATTGACAAAATCGCCATTTAATAAAAGTAAATGAACTGTAGAGATGTTGTCCCATTTAATTCCCAAAGACTGGTTCGTGACCCATAGGTGGGCCGCAGGAGATTTTACTTTGGCCAAATAAATGTGCACTTAAAGTACTTTCCCAAAGCAAAATGTGTTTAATAAGCATGACTTACTGAATGTTCCTCTTATTCTGAAAACTGTAAAAGCCTAATGTGATGACAAAAGTGAGAGTTTCCTTTAGTCTCTATTAATAAGTAACCTATTTAACACTGTGGGTGAGTCAGTGTATTTTCAATGACACACATAAGATTAAGTTATGTTTTAAAAAAACATAAATCTGTTCACAATATTAAAAATGATCTAGAAACCTTAATTTTGATTAACTGAACAAATTTACTCAAAATTTAAAAATGACTGATGTCTTTTGTGAACTGGGTCGTGATCGTTTGTGATTTAAAAAAAAAAAAAAGGTAATTTAAGATTGACTGAACAGAAGGATCGGCCTCAGATGGAGAACTCCTCTGTTTTTAATTATTAGACATTGTGTTCAGTTAAACTGTAAAATTTAATATTTGACTCAATTAGGTGCAGGGTATTTCTTCTTGGTGTGTGTAAGAAAATACTGAATAAACAGAGGATCCAGAAAACATTGCAACCTGGATGATAGTTTCTACCTTCCTTCCAGAACCTTTATTAAAAAAAATATCTTAAGGGCTGTTTGGTTGAACAGACAGGCAAGGGATGAACTGATGTATTTAATTAATTCGCCTTTAAGTGACTTGTCTCATGGGCAAAGACGCTCAATCGACGAGAACGGCCTCTCTTTAAAATGTATCTAAGTATATAAGCGCGTCCCAGTCTTACTTTTAAAGTCTGAAGTGTGTGTTGTTGAAAATGGATTAGATGAACGCCAACATGTGCGAAGAATTAAGACGCACTCCCAGAGGATGCAGTCTATGTATTAGAAGCTATAGCCTGAGGTGCGTGGTGCGTTCCTGATCCATTACGCATGGACGCATTTACGGTGAAATCTGGTTCGATCCCACCCATGAAGAAACTGCCTGCTCGTACATCCAGTTGTGTCTGCTGAAGCGATGCTGATTTCATTAAGACCTCCCATGCATCCTCTAAACGCAGAATTTCCACACTGTTTTCTTAACAGTGTGGCTGTGGGCTATGTTAAAACGGAAAACCGCTCTGCTCCAGCTCAATAAATCCAACTGGAAAATTAAAGTGTGTGCCAGATTAAAGACATTGTCTCAGTGTTCCAAAACATTTAGCATCAACATAACTAGTCTGTGAATACCTATGCGTTTTTGTTTTTTTTTTTTTGTTGTTGTTGTTTTTTTTGTTGTTTTTTTTTTTTTTTTTTAACTTGGCACCGTCATGGATCCAGGAGCTGGTTCAGAAACCTGAAATCTAGGCCTATATTGTATCAATGCCCGGAAAATAGACCCACTTATCTATTTTTTGTCTCAAAATAAAAGTTTTTATGTCACTATTTTAATTGTGCTTGAATTAAAAAAGACATTGTATTCCTCCACGCGTTGTCTTCTATGGCATCTGATGTGACGTGTCTTTAAATGGACAGTTTCAGCTTCTCCTGTTGCGTAAAACCGGCGCACCTGGATGTGCGCCTAGACATCCAGTTGGTTCTGTAGGGCAACCTGGAAACCCAAACTCTTATAAAATCCCGAAATATGGACTTGACTTGCCTTCGACTGTAAAAACCACATGATCAGTGACAAGTCTGCATTTAGTTACACGCTTATTATTATGTCTGGTTATATTTGCCGAATGATAGAGTGGATCCGGTCGTTCCAGAAGTTGCGGTCAAATGTATCCGAAGCATGAGAAAATACGAGAAACAGCCTTAAAGTGACGTCTTTGTGAGTGGAAATCGGCCTCAGTGGTTTGTCATACTCACATCCAGTTGGCTCTGCAGCACAGCGGACACACGGACACCAGCAGCAGGGTCAGAGTGCACATGCGTCGGACTCCACAGCTCCGTCTCTCCATGTCCTCATCTACCTGAGCCTCTCAGTCTGTCCATGAGCAGCAGAGGCTCCGTCTCCTACTATAAAGCCGGTCCAGGAGCAGGTTGGTGAACACTTAGTCCCAGGTGTGTCAGTCCATGGATGACCCTCCGGTGCAGAGGCGGCGGTGGCGGCCTCCCTCCCCACTGTCCCGCTCAGGATGTCGGTGATGAGGTGATGAAATCCCGCCTGAAGACGATAGAGACTGATGGAGGAGAAGCAGCACTGACTGGACCAGTGTGAGCCCTGGTCCAGGACGATCCTGATTGGACCAGCCTGGAGGACGTCAGAGCTGGGCGCTAATTGGTCGGAAGGTCCAAAGAGACAGAAGGAGTCCAAAGGAAAAGAAAGTTTGCAGAGATGTGATAAAGACACGTAAATATGTGGCGAGCAGGGGTGTAGGACAAAATTCCAGGTCCTGCACATAAGAAGCTTCTGTGGGTCCATTTCTTCTGCTGATCCAGGTCTCTGAGGCATTTATTTTATTATTTTTACTAAATAATTGAACTAACACCAAACATGGATCTGTAGTCAGTCATGAACTCCAATCACTTTTACACAAATCATATTAAGCCATAAAGACCCAAACAGCCGCCAACGACCAAAACCACCCACTGATCTAAACTGTTTAATACCTGTTGATCCATTAATCCTATCAATACATGTAAATAATTGGTGTACGGAAGAGGATTATGAAAAAAATGTTTTTTAAATTATTATTCTGTGAAAAAGTCATAATTCTGAGATCAAAGTCATAA
The DNA here is from genome assembly GCF_902148855.1 of Sphaeramia orbicularis. NCBI lineage: Eukaryota > Metazoa > Chordata > Actinopteri > Kurtiformes > Apogonidae > Sphaeramia > Sphaeramia orbicularis. Next base: position 46,816,879 of record NC_043968.1, on the reverse strand, counting down.
TTCTGAGAAAAAAGTCATAATGCTGAAATAAAAGTAATAATTCTGAAATAAAAGTCATAATTCTGAGATTAAAGTCAGAATTTAATCTCAGAATTCAGATTTTTTTTTTCTTTTTTCTGACATTCAGGGAGAGTGTCTCTTTTGCTTTATGGCATGCAGGAGGAGTACAATAGAGTGACATAATGACAGACATAGGTGATTTTTTTACGCAGAATTCTGACTTTAATCTCAGAATTCTGAGATTGGAAAACAGATTGAACGTCAAATTTTTTTTTTCCTAGTGGCCCTAATCCTCTTCCATATTGGTGCAAAATACAGTTTGTCATCTTTTCATGGTCATCAGATATGACTCATTTGGACGTTCATGGAAACGCTGACTCTTGGTTTATGTTGTTAGTGATATACTTTGCTGAAAAAGTCACTTTTTCTTCAGTTTTCTCTGTTTCGGATGATTAACCCTCAACTTTAATTTGAGGTTTTATGGACATCCACATGGTCATTAAATCAAATATGGGAAAATACCTGATTTTTACTGTAAAAACACAAAATACAGAGGATAATATTGTAATAAATGTGGATAAATTACTTAAGAAAAGATAATATAGGGGAAAAAAATGTTTTGGAACTGCCACAAATTGTAGTGGGTCTTTATGCGTTAATCTATCACATGTACTGTATTTACACACCACCATAAAAATGCCATTTACTTCACTTAAAACATATTTGATACTATTGGGTATATTAAAGACATGAAAGAATGAAAATCAACATTAAAAAGGTAATCACATGTGCTCTAAAAATAACACTGAATAAAGAAACATGTATAAGTTGAAAAAAGCCTAAAAAAAAACCCAAAAACAGCTGATATACATAATTTTGCAACAATTTACTCAATAGGCTGAGCCAACACAAGCAGCACAAAAAACATTCCAATCAACCAACAGATAGTTTCACCAAGTCATGAATAAAACTATTACACATTTGCATTTGTAAATATTAATTTTATTTCTCTGGGGATGTCCTTCTGAGGACTTAAATAAAATAATGATACATTGGCCTGAAATAGAGGAATTTTTTAAGCCCTGGCAAGTCAGAAGTCTCCTTCTTTTAGAACACATAAATGAATATATAAAAGATTTGTAAATTATTGATTAACCCATTATTAAACCATTAATTACATCCTATATTACATTTCTGAATTTTGTTGCCTTCAACTTGTACATGTGTAATGACGATAAAGTTGAATAATCATATCTAATCTATAATTGTCTTATGTTGAATTTCTCATTAGAAATTTATAAAAGTGAATTTGTTCATTTCCAGGTTAATGAGCTTGAATTCTGTAAACATGTACTCAAATAAGACAACATACTTTAACTTCAACAATGTGATGACTATTAGATAAAAATTATCCAAAACATAAATAAAAAAAAATACCTGAAATGAAATGTCTCTGAAAGCTGAAAACCCGAAATTGATACAACTTACAATAAATTTTTTAAAATAGATTTATTTATTAAAACATATAAAGTCACATTTACATAGTTTTAGCTTAAAAAACAAGAATTTGTAAATAGTTTAGGTAAAAAACAGATTTTAAAGGTGAAACATATATGGGTCAAAGAGTAAGTTTTAATTTAAAAAATAAAACAGATTGTATTTGTTCACAGTGGATTTGTTTTAAATGGTTTAACAGAACAAGGAAGAATAACATTCATACATAAATATTCGTATATGCCATTTTACAGCATGTAAACATGTTTAGGATGAAGGCAGAATCTGTAGAAAAATATAGAAAATATAAGCACAGAATCAGAACTAAGACGTTTTCTCACATGAACAAATTTATCATCTTGTCTTCTTTAGTATTTTATACTATTTCATATTCACAATACTGGCTGAGGTCCATATGCACACAATAGAACAAAAATCAGAAAAAACCCATCAGAAATAACATCAGATATTAATAACTCATCTGACAATTGCAGAAAAAAGTGTCAGGTGCACAAACACTACCTGCAGCTTATTAAATACTGCAGCAAACGCTGTTAAATTTTAGTAAAAAGTGGAGCTGTGCAACAAAAACTGAACAGTACAGAGAAAGGAACAGTTGTGCAGTGAAAATTAGTATTAAAATAAATAAACAGTTAAAGGTTAAAAGGTTTACTCTATTATCCTGGTCGGAAAATTCAGCCTCTGCAATTTACCCATAATAAACACGCAACACCTACCATTAGCTTCTAGCATAAGCACTTAGCATTAGCACCTAGCTTTAAGGAAGGCTTTTATATATATAGAAGGCTTATTATAGCATCTTCTTAAAGCACCAGAAACTGTTTGACAAATGGCAGAATAAGGCTGGTGTGGAAATTAGCCATGGCACATTAGAAATAAGTAGTTACAAAATAGTCAGCGTGCAGCAGTAAAAATATAAATGTGAAGGTCTACTTGAAATATGTGGGTACTCTGTTTAGAAATTAATTATTTCATTTGCAATTAAAAGCTTAGGTGCATCAAAAATTGTAAATGTATACTGTAACTGATAAGAAAGTATTTACTTAGCTGGTGGAATTTACCACACTGAGCTCATGTTTACAACTAGCAATGAACAACAATTAGCCGCTGTCCACTGTAAAAGTTTTGTGCATGAGAAATTTGCCACTGCACAGCAGGGGCTTGTTGTAGGTAAGCTGGTATGCATCAAAACAAGTCGCCTTTCACGGTAAAAAAAAAAAAAAACAGAAACAAAAATTACAAAAAACTATCCAATAAGCATCAGAAACTGGTTAGTTGTCAGTTACGCAAAAGGTCAAAGCAAAGACATAAATGAATGTAGTGACATGCTTTGATGCTACGATAATATGTTATATGTTCTTGTTGTAGGAAGTGATTCACTGAGCACAGGGTGGAGACTTTTTCAGTTTCATTTTCAACAATGAACAGAGCTTCACTTGTGCCCACATACACTTCTTGTGTTTTAACACTGGGATTGTCATTGACCTCTCAACAGACTGCACTCATAATATTATAGCTTTGCTCGTCTGACATCAAGATAAATAACACACAACATGTAAAACTGAACTGTAAACATAGTAAGACAAAACACAGAACGACCCAGCATGAGTGCACATGCAAAATATTTTAGCAAACAATAAACCTTGCCACTACAACTAACTTCACCAAAGCCTCATTGGTGTGCTGCATTATTGTGGACACTATGAGCGTATGATTCAACTTCTGTCAAACAGAACAAAACAGATTCCAGCTAAAAGATGTACTTTTCTATGGACCAAGTTCACACTGGTGTTCAAGGCTTTAACTCTAACTAAAATACTGTAGGTTGTAAAAGCCAATATTCAATATCTAAAAACATTCCAGCAGCCACATTCACAAGTAACATAAGTGAAAATTGGCTTTGTGTTTGGTCTGAACACAACATTAGAAATAGTAAGTACATTTGAAACTAGCTGTCTTACAATACATTGGAGTATTATACATACATATTAACATCTACAGTGCTATTAGTAGCCAAAGGTTTAAAACTAGCTGGTGATAATAAAAGAAAACGACTTACATTATATCAGATGCCAGCTGATGTGCACAAAAAGCACCAGTGAAACAAACTACCAACTAACTTTTTTAACAATAAAAATGACTTATTGCTCGTCAGAAACTACAGAAATCTCATGTACAAAAGAAAAGTGAAACTTGTCACACTGCTAATATTTCACAACAGCCAGTGTATACAGAAAATGTGTATAACAAACTACAGTATTTACAAAAACAACCAGCTGGTGTGAATAAGAAATGGTTAAGTTCATAGCAGAAACTTCCTGCTGCACAAACTAGATGGTGCACACCTGCAAGTAGACAAGATTTGATGCAAACGAGCTTTTTCTGTTTTCAAACTACAAACCAGTCAGTAAACTTTGGTATATGTATAGGATTCAGATAAAATGAGCTACTATGAATATTCTAAACGATCTTCTTGTGCTCCTTATAAGTTAAAGTGTATCAGAAACCAGTTGATTTGCATAGAGTAGCTATGAAGAAATATACAAACTGATTTTTTGTGGCACAATCTATTTCAGAAGAGTCTGCCCAGTTGAAAACATGCTCATAAGGCTGTTTGAGAATGTAGATTCTTTTGACCTAGTCTAATTCACAGGAAGTAATCTTTTGGAATAAGCCTGCCATTGTCTAAAGAGTCCAAGTGGCATTCCCTTCCCCTGCGTCAGGTTTTCAAAGTCTGCTTACAACGAGAAGCTGAAATTTTTGACAAAGATGTGGATCATGCATTGATGCTGATTGGTTCTTTGTGGTTGTGTGGTCTTGTGCAGGGATGCAGCTGCTGTAATGCCAGGGTGTGAAATACACTGCAAAAGAAAGATCAGTGAATCCTACATTATGCATCGCCCTCGACAACTGTGACTAGTTATTCATTCATTTATTCATTTTCTGCTTAGTCCTCCAAAGGGTCAGATGGGTGCCCAGAGCCTATCCCACCTACCAATGGGTGAAGGTGGGGTGCACCTTGGACATGTCACCAATAAATCCCAGGGGTGACATATACAGACAAACACCTTTCACACCTATGGGCTGCAGCGCAAATTTTGTTTTCTTCATTTTGATGTTATTTATGGAGATCAATGAAGCTGTTATGGGTCATTGTGAACATGTAACATACACTAATATAACTGTTCATATTGGGGAATTTGTTGCAATGGAAACTACAGATACTTCATGTGAAAGAGAACTAGTTAGTAACAGTGAGATGAAGCTGGTATGGTTACAAATTCAGCTGTGAATTAGTAAACATCTGCATTAACAATGAAGCGCTGATTATGAAAAACCAGTCACTGCTGATTTGAAGCTAACGCTAACATGTTTCATTGTTCATTACTGTGATGAATAATAATTAACAAAAAATCTCTGACCTGCACTGTGAAGTTATTGCGAACAGTAAAATTTTTCCTGAACAGAGGTACATCATTTTCAGGAAAATGTTCTTGTTCCCAAAGTGCAAAAATGTTATTGATTAATACTTTGGTTTGTAAATTAAGGAAGCGATGATGTTTTCACTGCAAGGTTCCGTTTTTTGTGCAGAAACCACTGATTTCTTCTCCTCTGTCTGCTTTGTTCTCTGTCACTCCTCCCAGACGGTGACCTCATGACCCCGCTGACCTCAACAGGTGAGGACCCACTGGGAGGCGTCCTGATCTCACACACATACACTCTCTCTCAGGTGTTCAGTTTTGTGGTTTTGGGACACAGGCGGCTCAGCAGAATCTCAGAGTACACCTGATTCACTGGTCCTCTCACGTGATAAGATGAGGCATTAGACCTCGCTCCCTGGTCCGTATCCAACATGGCTGATTGGCTCCAGAGTCTTGGTCCTGGTTTGGTGGATTTGGTCCTGCTGACTGTTGGTGTTGTGTCATATGAAGTCTTTGAGGAGTCCAACTTCTCCACCTGGTTCACAAAGAAAACAGATGAGAACGTTGTACCGAAGGGGGTGGGGGTGGCAAGTGTAGAGGCAACATGTGATCACACTGTGCTTTAGATCTGATTTTGATTACGTACATTAGAAACTCTTTGACTTCAAGAAGTCTCAATAGACAGATTTACAGTAATTCACAGAGAAATAAAGCAACGTTACCTCATGAAAATGGCAGGCACACCGTCCCTGCAGAAACTCCTTGTATCGACCCATTGTGATGCTGAAGGTGTCAATCACCTCGTACCCATAATGCTTTGCTATGGTGATGATGTTCTGGTTCTCTTTGTAGAGTTCCTGGACTTCTCTCTTAGCATCCATAAAAAAAATCTTAATTAACAATAAGTTTTGTTGTTACTTTTTAAATTATACTATTAGTGACAGAAACATACCAGACTGAGCGATCGTATCCCATCGACAGGAAGGTGAAAGCCCATCCCCAAAGACTTCACCACCACCTCGATGTTACTGAGTCCCTCTCTGAGTATGGAAAATCATTGTCACTGTCCCATTTGTTCAAACTTAACACTTTCGTCATAAAATTAATGTCTACGTGTGTTTTAGCACCTGTCCAACATCTCTTTGATGACCCTCAAGTGATTGGTGTTGAGCCACTGGACTCCTCCCACAACCAGCACCGTCTGGGGGGAGTTCAGTAGGGGTCGTGACCTTCAGGAAAAGGAATCTCATTAGTGCATAAGAGGTGTACAGCTTAGCAGTAAACACCTGAACTCAGAGACTGTTTGATTAGTGTTTTCAATTTGACAGTTGAGTTTTATTGTACATGTTACAATTTTATGTAAAAAAAAATCCCTACACTGTTAAATTTTCAGGTTGTCCATCTGTCTGTCTGAGGAAGACCTTGGGGCACTTTGTTCACATTTACCACAAACCTTCACTTGGGCTCCACTGATAAAACTGATTAGATTTTGTGCAAAGGTCAAGATCACTGTGAGACAGATTATGTGACCAAGATGAATGACAGACAACAAATGTCCTGTGTATGACATGTTAAAAAAGTATGTAGTGTGTAATGGCCTCTGGGTGATTTCTGTGGCCCCACTGGTATGTATTTCTCCTGTCACTTCCTTACAGTACTGTGGCGAGCGAGTTGCATGCACCGTCAGATCTAAGTCTGATGCACGTCCCTGGAGAATTCCAAAAATTTGGAAAACCTTGAGGCTCACTTGTCATCAGCTAGAACTGATGTTTGTTACCTCATTTGTGGTCATATATCTTCTTGGTGAGATATATGAGATATATAAACCTTCATACATACAACATGCAATGTAAATCTAATTGTCCGGGCGTGGATTAGCATCACCACAGAAAAAATAGTCAATCAGAGATATGCAATAAAAAGGGAATGAAAATACCTACAAAAGTTACCTGACACAAAAAACACAAAGAAAAAACACAATAGATGAGCCCCCAGTTTACAACATACACAACAAAACACAGTATGTTTAATAGGGCAAAAAAAAGACAAAATTGTCATGTTTATGTTGGTTATTTAACACTATAGTGTATTTGTCTCTTGGTACAGCTTACGCCACTGGAATAGTTTAATGGATTCATATATGTTAATATAGTTTGAAATTAGTCTTCGTCCCCCTCCTAAAAAAAAAAAAAAAACACACACACACACACACACACACACACACACACACACACACACATATATATATATATATATATATATATATATATATATATATATATATATATATATATATATATATATATTCTATGATGTATCTGTACAGACATGACTTGTATTAGGTTTAGCTGTAATTATAATGGTTTTCACACAATAGAAGAATTAAAAGTCTTAAAATCACTTACAATGCTGCAACTAGCAGAATCAGCTGAATAAAAATAGAAAATTCAACCATATTACAGTAAGTATATCATGTCTGTTTTACCCAATGATGCCTAAAAATATGCAAGTCACTTGTTTGAGCCAGTGCTTGCTTTGTGTGTCCTGGGACTTTAGCTAAGAGGATATTAACTCTGGTTTGCCCTCACACAAAGGAAGTGATGATAATGCACCCTAATGATGGATGACATTCACTCTAAAATGGAACATAGAAGAACAGTTCTGTTGACCTACTGTAGAAACACAGTAGCTCTGAATGACAACCTGTTCCCTGTTCCCAAATGTCTCATTCTAATGTAATGAAAACACAATTTTTCAGGTAATTATACAACATTGAAGACATTTACTTAGTGATTTTGGACCCATCACATAGAGAAATTTCTGTAAAATTTGGAAAAATTCTCCCAAGATGTTCCTGGGATTTAAATTCATGAGACTGGGACGAATGGACAACCTGAAAACATAAAAAATCAGTGTATCATATGTGAGTGTAAAGTCATGTTGTTATAGCTGTAAATGCAGCAGTCTGCAGTGTTTTCATCCACCTGTGCAGCAGCTGCTCCAGTGCCTGTCTGAACGTTGGCCTCTGACTCATCTCCAACCAGAACTGAGGATAATAGGAGTAGCTGATCAGAGTCCGACCCCCATTCAGGTTCCTATAGACCAGCGTGTTGTGGGCCTTCCCCCAGTCCTCCAGACTGGAGTTTACCCGCTCCATCAAAAAGTACATCATCCCCCGATTGGTCGAATCGCCAATGAACAACAGCTAAGGATGAGGAGAGAGGAGAGGACGATAAACAACAGAAGATGAAGAGGACAGAGGGAATTCATATATCACCTGACCTCATTTGTGATCACATGACCTCACCTTCCTGTCCGCCATACAGTCCTGCAGCTGTGGGCAGTCCACTAGTGGGTGATAACAGCTGTCTGGTCGCCAGGCAACCTCCCTCCAATCACAGGTCCTGTTGTCTGAGCAGCTGAGACACGGCACCACCCATCGACCTGAGAAACAGATAAGACTCCGCTTTGGTCCAGAGGTGTCCTCTTTAATGGGAAGAAGCAGTTTACGGTTTGCTTTGGAATCAGAGTTGGGAAGTGATTCGCTCAGCTTAGACAAAGGGAAGCTGTTAATGGAAAGTTGCATTTTTTCTTCATATGGTCCAAGTAACAAGTCAAAATTATGTTCACTTGTCATAAAAGCATGAAGTTTGGTGCTCTGATCATTTTCAGAAATTATGCTAGTGCAAAAACACGCCATGGTGGCCATCTTACTTTCCTCTATAACTGATCTATGTGTTTTGCATCACATGTCCTGAATTGGATATTGGGAGAAAGGTGATGTCTATTGTGTCTCTAGATACCTATGTATGTGTCACAGTGACACCATTTACAAATTCATTAACTGTTGTGATGTTGTTAAACCTAAACCTAACAAAGAAAACACAGTAAATATTAATGTTGTCAATAAACAAAAGCTCCACAACATGTGCATGTAACAGACATGATACATAACTGAACTATTCACCTGTGAAATTTATGAGTTTGAATATGGTATTATTGTGAACATCAAAACATATATTCTGTCTTATTCTTTCTATTTTCGTTTGGTTCAGGAGATGTTCTGTGTTGTTCTACTAGTACATCAGCTGTCACAGGATCATTTTGTGATGGCTCCATCTCAGAAAAGGTTCAGCAACTCAGACACCATGCATTTATGATAAAGTGAACATCTTTGTCACATGTCACACTGAATGTGGTCTCTCTGTTTGTGATAATGCAGTTTTTTCTTGTCACCAGTATGTAACAGTAATTTCTGGACTTCAATAAAAATAATGATGTGTCTGATTTTGGTAGTTATGAAAAGAAAATCATTTATTTTTCCTTTTATTCCCATTCTTTGTTTATTTGGAAAAGCAGGTCATACAATACTTCCCTTTCGGGTATATTTCAGTAGCCACACATCGAAATGAACAAAGATGCGAATCCAAGTTTTTTAGTAGAATATAGAACAAATTAAAAAAAAAAAAACAGTGGGCGGGAGGAAAGGGCTTACTCCGCTTCTTCATCAACACGTTAAGACACAATAAGGTGTGTATGTTTGCATTAACCTAAACAAAAATGTATATCATATAAATGTTTTTACTTTTTTTTTTTTTTTTTTTTAAGTAACTATTGTTAGTTATTGCCAAACCATACCCAGAATATTTAAGATTTTTACACTCACTTGCATCCCCTCTGAATGCTAGGTTAAGCTCCACAGTTTATGTTCAGGTGATTTGACTGTTTTGAACCATCACCTATTTCATACAGAATGTTTGTTTATGTAAAAAGAATAATCTGAATCTTTTGAATCATAAAATAAAATAAGGGACTGTATTTAAATGACAGATACTTGATTTCATATGCTAGCCACAGAATATTGCTGCTTGTTTGCATGTGTGGAAAATAAATCAGATTTGTGTAATAGATCTGATAATGGCAGGTGGTTTTTGTTCATGGTTTTATGAAAAACTAAACACATCTCAAATTTGTTGAATATCACCTGAAAAAATATGGAATTACAGTAACAGTGCTTAATAAAACAGTATAAATATTTTGTCACACCTGGTTCATGGCCTGAGCTGCAGGACTCTGCTGGACTCTGAGATGTGATCAGAGGTTCCAAACCACAGGGATGACCAGGCTGCACCAGCAGACCACAGTCCTGAAACCAGAACAGGAGGGCAGTTTTTATGAGATTGCACAAGGAAACCACTAATATTCATGTTCAATGAGCTTCATTCATGATTTTTTTTTTCCGTCTGAAAAATTAATCACCGATGGTCATCATAGTTGGAGATAAATCGACTCATTGTTGAGGCTTCTTCTTCTTCTCTTCCTGTCCTCATTATTTGGTCTTCTCGTCTCATATCAAAGCTTCTCCTTCTTCTTTCATCCTCTTACTTCTTTTTCTTCTCTTCTCTCTTGTGTCTCTCCTGGTCAGAGGTCAGAGGTCAAATAAACTTGACCTGTTCAGCGCAGAGGCCCCGTGGGAGCCGCCACGTCTGGCCCGGAGTTCAGACGCTCTCTCTTCTTCTGCTGCTGCTGCGGGGGTTTCTGCGTGGCGGCGTCACATTCTGCACAGCGGCGTCGCAGCTCGCAACAAAGTGCGACAAGAAAACTTAACAGGGATTTTCTTGTTCGTACCTGAGTTCAGTGTACACGCTCAAACAGCCGCCGCCCCATCACCTCTACACACCAACAACAAGGACAAAACGCCGCTGCCGCCTTTCATCCAGCAGGGAGTTTAAAGCAAGAGCTCAGCGCCACGTAGACGCTTTACTGTTTATACTGATTACGTCCTCAACTCAACAAGAGACAAGAATGTAAAAGAAGACAGAAAGAGGAAAAGATGAAAGAATTTGCTTTGTTTTAACAAAAGAAAAACGTCATGAAGTGGTTGCTATGCTGCTACAGCAGATCTTTAATTCTAATTAGCTGCATAATCTTCATTGACTCAACAGTGCAATATGAAGTAAAGCGAGTTAAAAAATGAATGATTTGCAGCTGTTAAATAATATGGAAGAGAAAAACACTCCTGAGTAGAAACCAACACATACACATTGTCTGTGTTTTATTTCTTCATTTAATGCTTCACAGTGAAGCGCTGAATGCCAAACCATCAAATGTCCTTTTCTATTATACTTGTTATTATTTCTAATGTATTTCCAGATATATCTGTGAACTCCCATTCCAACAGTGCACTTGGTGACAAAATTCCAAAAAAGCCCGAGTCACGTATCGGTTTGGTATGTAAACAAATGGACTGCTTGTGATGGAGTCATCTTCGAAATTGTTCACAGTGAGGGAAGTGATTCGAGTGCTTAAGGGAATACTAATGGATTAGTGATAATTAGGCTAACACTGGGGTTTTACATATTTGAAGAAATATTAGTGATGAAAGTCATACGCTGCCTTAAGAATAGAGTTAAGTAGAATAAAAAATAAAACTGGATAAATGTGAATAGATGCCAATTTACAGTATTAACAGTATGCATATGAACAACATTAACAGTATGCATTACCCATGAATAACAGTATGTACAGTATATCTATGAAACAGTATGTATCTCTATTAACACTATTAACAGTATACTGCCTATGAAAACAGTATGTATATCTATGTAAACAGTACGTATACTTATGAAGCAAGTCTATATAAAAATAGTGCATTTATTTTTGATAAACGTTGAATAAATATTGCTTTGTTATTGCAGGACAGAAGATTATTGCACATCATATAGCACATAATCCACATTTGAAGGATTATACACACATGCATGAACATTTTAAGGTGCAGGTGGAATATTGAACAGAATCAGGACAGGGAGGTGGAGAAGAGTAATGTGTGACATATTCTAATGTAATGCTTCCTGTGCCTCCTTCACCTGTCTCTGAATATCCTCCTATTTGATCAGGTCGATGTTTATGCCCACAACACATGTGAAAAGCAGCTCTATGTGATTATGTGATGTTTGTAAATCTTGAGGTATAACTTCTACTAATCTATCTATAGCTTATTTCTCCCTATTCCACATAAAACATGTAATATATATATATATATATATATATATATATATATATATATATATATATACCTTTATTCAGATTTATTACCATGCAGGGGAAAAGTGACGATGTTAATAAGGGCCTATGACTGACGGGGGCGGGGGGGGGGGGGGGGGGGGGGGCGAGAAAATAGTGGAACTCTCTTTTTTTTTTTTTTTTTCAAAAATTATTAACATATCACCGTAGAAGAATATTTGCTTCACGTACTAATAAACATAAAAAGGGATATTTGAAGGACAGAGCCACTGACAGGAATATAAATGAAGTAAAAGGCCAAGGGAATTATATTTATTTCCATCCAAGAAGTAAAACTATATTTTATTTGTATTCGTATGTCAATGTAAAATAATAATAAATAAAAATACTGTTATCATTAAGGAATATTATTCAAATGTAACAGATGGCTTCCACCTTTCTCATCAATCTTGTGTGAAATTGCGAAATCTATTACAAATTCTACTTTATCTGTCTGCACAGTGTTTGCATGGTTTGTGGCATTGAAGCGGCGGGGCCCAAAGTGAGTTTTTTTTTTTTTACAGGACCCCAAATCCCTGGGAGCAAACCTCTCAGAAATAGGGTTGTATTTCAATAGAAATAAAACCATGCCATAGAGGTTTACAGAGTTTGCTCAGTTTTGATTTTTTCATAAACACACAATTAGGGTCATCATTAAACTACATGAAGTAAATTTCATAAAAGAACACGATAACAGGATGATCAGTGAATAGCAAATATTTTAAACAACAGATAAAATGTGACTTTTCAACAGGAGGGCTTCTCTGATCAAAAATTAACTGTATCAGTTTCATACAAAGGTACCTGCATCTGAGTTCATTATTACACATATTTATGATATTTCTAATTGTATTATTTCTATTAATACCTTTTATTTACATTAGTATGACTTTATCAGGGGATATGCAAAACTTTTCAGGCATTTTAAAGAACAGAATATCATAAAATGTTACAGTTGGTGTATATAACGCATACAGTTATGTTTTTTGCTAAGCTTTAAAAAATAAATATGTGAAAGAGTGTGAAAGAATACAGTAAAAAGAATATTAAGAGTATGGACAACATCACTCTGCAATTAAGTTCTAAAACAGACTTAAATGACTGAAACTGCAGGAAAAACCACATTTTGTTCATATTATAATAAGTGGAGTAAAACGTGCTTAAGGTCTTAAAGAGGTTAGTTTTGCCAAGTTTACAGTAGAGATTTTTTTTTTAATCAGATTTAATCAGAAGCATAAAATAATCTGTGGTGATCAAAGAGGTGGCCAGATTGATCCTGATCTGATCCAGCTCTAGTGTAACCCTGGTGAATGTGCTGATCCACATTCATCAGATCATCATCTGCAGCTCATGGCTGCTGTTCACAAACTTCCTAAACTCTGCTGTCAGGGAACTCCCCTAACAGTAAGCTGACCTGAATCAGTCTGACAGTGGAGAATCAGGAATTCACAGCCGACACAAAAACTGCTGAAACACATTTCCTGTCCGGTACATCCAACAGTTCATTTTTCAGCCTTGAGAAACAAAGTGAAACTGAGGATACGTTTATTTACAAAAAGTGATGGTTGGTGCAGAAATGGAAGGAATCTGACACGGAACAGAAAATGTTTTGTGTTCTTGTTTGATGTTGTTTTTTGTTCCAGTAGTAAAAACATGATTTCTAATAATTTAAACAGTAGATTTCTAAGGATTTTTGATTAATCTGAGATTGTTCTGAGGAGAGGAACTGAAGCTGAGAGTAAAAAGTATCCTACTTTATCTAAAATTTTTATTCTCTGTTCTGATATAACAACATCTATTTAGTTTCATGAACATTAAATACAGGAAACTAGACTGAAAACATACCTATTTAAAAAGGCTTATAACTGTTGATGTTTATGTTTTTCTGGGGGATCTGTTCTTTTCTATTGTTGCACTCTGAGCTTCACTGAATTAAAAGTGCGTTATAAATAAAATATATTATTATTATTATTATTAGTAGTAGTAGTAGTAATAATAATAATAATAATAATAATAATAATAATAATAATAATAATAATAATAACAATAATAATAATAATAATAATAATAATAATAATAATAATAATAATAATAATAAATATCTGCCTATTACGGAAATATGTAGAGGATGATATTATAATAAAGGGTTTTAAATTGCTTAGGAATGGTTAGATGCAAAGGAGGTTTTAGGACTTTTTGAAAATTCCAACATGATTAATGCACTGGATTCTACAAAAAAACATATGAACAAAATAATAAAAATTCTTTTAGTCATTGACAAAATATGCTTTTGGCCGTCTTCAGCAGTCTGAAGCATTTGCAAAACTATCAAAGTACTTTCAAAATATCTCAGTGTCTTTACATTTGCGTTTCTTAAATTCAATTTCTAAAGTTGATGTCAGTGTTCCACAGACGCTCTGAGATAAAAGTTAAAGATTTAACTTAAAGCCTCTCTCTGATTTATGTGGGCTGAAAGCTGGGCAGTCCTGAGGTTCTGGCGCCGGTCCCGTTTGGACCCAGTTCAACAAAGATTAGATCACAGAGTCAGAGTAAGCACATACAGACGAACACTTCAGGCCATGCTTGTTCACTTCGTGTACGACTCATATTGATTATTACTAAATGTCTATCAGAGTGTATCATAAAAATTAAAAATGTGATCTGTTATTGGATTGAGACTCTGTGTTATTTCCATGGCAGCCACGCCACATTAACCCCTCTGTACTACCAGGATACTCTATAGGTTACCATGACAACTCCACACACCAAAAGATGATTGAATTTTTCATGCACAGAAGATTTTTAATTTTAATCTGACACATGATGGAAGAAGTGAATCATGCCAGTTAAATTCATGCTGTGACTGTTTGTCTGAATTGTATGAAAAAAAAAAACAACAACAAATATCACACTACTGATGTTTATGTGTAGACTGAACACTGTATGCTTATGGCCTGTTCATACTCCAAAAGAACAGAGACATTTGGGAGTTTATGCAGCTTGTTCTCGACACATCATCCAGGCAGAGCTTTTTTTCTCATGCGGTGTTTGGCATCTACTGCGCAATTTTTCAGTATTTTGGAGTGGGCGTTGTTCGTACATTAGGAGCAGTGAGCTTCCACTGAAGGTGTCTGAAGACCAGCTCCAGTACCTCGTTCAACAGCACTGACAGGAGAATACACCTAGCATATCTTTGTGATGACATGACCAAAGTGTAGTGATTTCTTAACTCTATTAATACATTTTTACTCATTCTTGAAGAGCAAAATAAAATGTATCGAGCTTTTAGTGCTGGTGACTTGTATCACATGAGATGTTGTCGAACACGAAACTAACTAAACTATCCTTATGGTAAACTTCAACTTTTTCACCTTGAAGAATTTTCTTTTTAAGCAACAAATATACGTATAACTGATGGGGGGGGGGGGGGGGGGGGGCATTTAGTAAGAGTAAAACTTCATGCTGCATTTCTATTAAAAAAAAATCATTTGGCTTCTTCACCAAAGAAGCACTGATTTTTGAGGGAACTACTTTTTACATGAAACAATTTAATCCAAGAGCTGCATTTTTATTCTGATTATTTATTAAAAGTGTTTGTGTGCTTTTGAAAAGAGTTTTCATTTCAGACAGTACTTGCAAATTCAGTTTTACTTATGTTCTCTCAGAAAATGTCTTGGTTTTATTTCTCTGAATAAATCCAGTTTCAACATCCTACTATATAATGCACGTTTCGGCCCCGCCCTGTGTCCCATCGATGTGTGATCGATATTGCAGCACGGGAGGATGTACGGGTACAATGCCGCTAGTATTTGCAATTTCCATTCGACCCTTCGCTGCTGTTGCCATATAGAAAAAACCTCCAACTGTCACATTTAACAAATTGTTAAATGTGGGGAAAAAAAAGATTTCATGCATAAAAATACATCCAGTGCCATACATATTAATATAAAAACGCTGCTTCATACATAACATAGAATTTATGTTATCAGGATCTGAGCCATTCTGACCATTTCCTGAACAAAATGAAGCAATAAAAAGCCAAACTGACCTGAGACAGGTGGGTTTAACCATCAGAGAACACCTGCACAGGTTTAATTATGTATTCACTTGCAGACAAAGAGCTGAGTGTTCTGCAAAAGGAGCCTCCGCTGACTCTGACCGTACAGGTAACAGGTCTGTGACAGAGGACAGGTGAGATCAAACACAGACTGAACAGGTTTTTTTTTTCTTCTCATGGAGAATGTGTTGTAATAAAAGTGAGAGCAGCTGCAGTCAAATGGCCAAGACACAAGGAAAGAATTAAAGGTTCTCCCCGAAGACAAGGAGGAATGTAGGGAAAAGTTTCACGGCTTAACCAACGAACCTCCAAACATGAAGAATAAATACAAACATGTAGGAAACAAACATATCAAATAAAACAAACAAAAATATTATATTGCAAAATTAGTGGTGGTTAGAAATACATGGAAAAATAGAAACAAAAGTGATGAGAGAAACTTCACAATTTAGCTTTGATCTTCCAACCGCAAACATGGAATAAATAATGTGTGTAACAGAGTCACAAAGAAACATGTATCATATGAAAAACTGGCATCAACATCTTCATCATCATTTTACCAAGAGCATCAATTAAAAAAAAAACAAAAAAAAAAACATCTGAAGAACATACATTTTTCCTAGAATCTTTCCTACAGTACACAGAATAAGTAACACATGATATGGAAATTTATGGAGCTTTGTGCAGAGCATTATGGGTGTTTTATTGCGGCCCTCTGCATCAATATTTTGTTCTTCCTGTGCTGATGTTGTCTTGTAAAGCTTGTTGCTGCTGCAGCTGAACATTGATTTGACTGAACAGTTTTATAGCGAGCAGTTGAGGAAAACAATACAAGAAATGAATTCACACTCACGTCCTCTGCATGTCTCAATGCTTCGAGGCTCAAGTCAAACATGCCAAAAACAAGCTGCTTTTTTACTCATTTGAATAAATTCTTCTTCTCATCACATCCACATGTTCCACCGTTGACACCAAACATGTGAAGTAAAAGCTACACTTCACTTTCTATTATCTGATTTAAAGTCCTCTTATTGTAATGTATTATGTCATTACAATGGTTTGGTTTTGACATTTTTTTTCTTTATAAGATGCTTATTAATATTATTATGTGTTAACAACAGCATCATAAAAACATTTACTTTTACATTATTGTTTTAGACAGCTATAAGAGACCAATACAGCTGTGGCCAAAAGATTTAGCAGTGACATAAACACTCTGTTCCGAGCTTTGCTGCTGCTTTTTAAAAATTTTTTTCCATGTGTTCTTGCAGTACATTGAAGCATTAGAATTAGATGATGCTTATTAATATTATTATTATCTGTTAACAATTGCAGCGTGTTATAAGTGTTAACAACAGCATCATAAAGTCATTTAATTCAGGGTGTTATTTTAGACTAATACAGTCATGGCCAAAAGTTTGGACAATGACACAAAGTTTGCTTTTACAAACTGTGCTGCTTCAATTTTTTGTGAGATTTTTTCCATGTATTCCTGCTTCACGTTGAAGAACTAAGCATAAGAATTACAAGCATTTTCTAAGTTTTAAAAACTTATGACCACAACTGTAGACTATTTATGAACATTAATGAAAAGCTTTTATATATATATATATTTTTTTTTTTAAAATAAAGTTGTTTAGAATAAATCCTACAGTCATTTTTATCAAGTTTCATTCATGTACCAATACTGTTTCTTCATTAATGTTTCTACTCTGTTTTTTCAGTTGACATCAGTATCATAAGCTCCTGCTTTACTGTACTTTGCCTAAGAATTTTTTTTTAAGAACTGGTGCTTCTATGAAACTGGTCCCTAAAAACAGGACATAGGGGCTAAAAATTCAAACCAGATGTAGACTGATGTTATGAAGCAAGTTTGGAAAAAAATAAATATTTACTGAGATAAAAGGTACACTATTTTTCAGATAAAACACATTTTTAGATTATTTTTACACAAGAACTTGCATATAACATGGTAAAAAGGACACAAAAATTGCATGCTACTATGCAAATATCTTTTTATTCTCTCACAGGTGCAATTTGGGAATTGAACCAGGTATGCAAGGCAGAGTGTTTCACAAAAATGACCCCTGTCACAAAATCACTCACGATTTATATGTGTTTAAATGGGCAGGTTCTGTATGTAACATGAGTGGACACGATGGGTTACATGTGAAACCTGGAATGAGACTAAGATTCATGAAAAACACGCATGTCTGGATTAAAAAAACCACTAGAATCCTCAAATTAAATTTATTAATTTTTGGATACCTCAGAGCAATATATATATATATATATATATATATATATATATATATATATATATATATATATATACCTCAGAGCAAGAGTATAATTTTAACATAATAATTATTACATTTACAATTATTATAATTATAACATTTATCTGAGGTCATCATTAGGTACATCCTGGGTGGAAATATGTCTAAATTTCTCTTTTATTTTTGGGTCTAAAAAGCTGGCAAAGTGCCGGGTACCAAAATGAACCCACTTTCATAAAAGCACCCAACTACCATATAACCCATATAAAGCTGGACAAATTATACAAAACAAAACTACCAAATACATTTTTCTCTGCATCTAACCTTTTCTAAGTGATTTATAACCTAAGTGATTTATTATCCTACCATCCTCTCCATATTTCAGTAATAAGCAGGTATTTTCTTGTGACCTAACTAGACGTTGTAAAATCAGAACAATGAAAACTGAAGGAAAAGACCAGTTTCATTAACTGAACCCAAACCAGCAGCTACACAGGTCTTATTTATAAATCAACATTGCAGAACATGTTGGTGTTTTCACATTCACTAGGAAGTCCCTAAACGTCCAAATGAGTCATTTCTGATGGTGCTGAAAAGCTGAGAAACTGTATTTGACCTGAATAGTGTAAAAAAAAAAAAGTGTAATGGTGGCATTAGTGGTTCCAAAGTTATATAATATTTTAGAAACATAGACGATTTTAGACCCAGGCAATTGTTTAGGTCTTTGAGAGTTAATGTTGTTTGTTTCTACATTGAAATCATTTCATACTTTATTATGAATATACTAATAGTTAACAGGGAACTTATTAACAGTTAACTATGTGCAATTACTGAATGTATAGCGAGAACAATAACTTAGGTCAATAAATAATTAAAAATGAGTAAAATAAATTAAATCCTTAATTAGATGGGTAGACAGGTAGAAAACTGATCTATAAAGCAGACAAGTGTAATAATAAATAAACTGAACCAGTATAATGCCAATTAACAAGTTTCTATAAGCAATTGTAAATGTTTATGATTTTATAATGAACATGTTTCTGATGCTGTTAATGCTTAAATGAAACACTATTTGGTTGAGTTGTCATTGCCATCTTGTGGTGCTTGTACATTACTACACACTATGGTTTGAGACATTAATGCATGTATGTATTCCTGCACTGATTGAAATTAACAAGTGAACAAAATGAGAAAAAAATAGCATCATTATGTTCATGTGGTAGAAGTGGTACAATGAAAGATTATGTTTAACTCGTATACGTTATTTGATAGACATCAGGAGTTTATCTGGATTTATTTTCTTCCCAACTTTATTTATTCATGTTGACCCAGCTTTTAATTGATGGGCTTAGTATTTCTACCATTTATCATTATGCATTTCCCCTTAAGTACACATAACTCTAATACAACAAGTATCTATGACTCATTATTTCCTTCTTATGCTTTCTGCTTTATTTTATTTTATTGACTGTTCTCCATATTTTTACTCGATGCTTTGTAAATGGTAATTAAAAGCATTTGAATGAGATTTTTGCGCCACTCCCTCTGTGTGATTGGCTGAAAACTCTGACATCACTTCCTGTCCTTCACAGTGACCCTGCCCACGCCCACTATCAGACATACCTGGACGAAGCCGCACATCACATGATCTCCAAACATGGGCAGGCTGGGCCGGCTCTCTCGGAACACGTGCAGAGTATAGATTGTCATGACGACAGGCTCCGGCCTGCTTCCATCCGTCACCAGGATGTTAATCCTGCTGTTGCCGAGGCCAACGGGAAAGTTTGCCATCCTGAGGAACAAAAAGAAACCATGAAGGAAAGGATGTGTGATCTCAAGTGTCACAGGTCAGAGGTCAGCTGAGCGTCCTGGTCTCACCTGGGGCCTCGGTGCTCATCCAGGTGAACATGGCAGGTGGAGCTCACAGGCTCTGGACGGATTCGGACCATCACTGTATCAAAGGTTACCTCAGCACGGTACTCCTTCACCCAGGGGTTAAAGGGTGGGGTCAAAGAGAGGGGTGGGTCAGTGTAGATCTGTCTAAGGTGGGGGTCTACACACACACCTGAAAAAAAAAAGAAAGAAAACATTCAATCAGCCAATGGGCAAACAGCTCCTAGACACTAGCATCATGTAGATACCATGGTGATACAAGTAACTAGAAATATAGATAATGAATCTTAAAGTAGCAATCTCAAAGATATCAGTTTTTGTTCTCTTTTGTTCTTGCCCCTATTATTGGTAAATGGAAGCTGCAGGATCATTTTTAAATTGAACCTCAGTGAGTTCAGAAAAGAGTGGTGTCATCCAACCTAATCAGTCAGCTGACAGATGGAACCTGTGGCCACACCCACACAGTGATCACAGTGATTCACATAGAGTTAGGGTTGTTAGATTTGACATGCTGTGGTGTGTAGGCTGCATTAATGTCAAAGCATAAGTGTGAAGTGAGTGAACATAGTAGTGAGAGTCTTCCCCTGACTTCTATTATTGTATTTAGGTCAGTGGGGCAGCTCCTGCCATGTAATTGAATCAGATAGGACACAGTTATGGGGATGCATTTTTGAGGATTTTAACATGAATACAGTGCATTTAATACATGCAGCGCTGTAATGAAAGGCTCTTCTTTCCAACTGAAGCCACACATGTCACTACTGTTCCCAGATGGGGATTTTTTTTTCAAAGGAATGCTACCACAGACACCCAGATCATAAAAGTGTAAATACAAAAACTTTCATACAATGTGTGTGTGACAGTGTGTTCTAATACACCCACTGATGATAGAAGGTGACTTAAAAATGTATTTATATTAAACTCTTAGAGATTGTTCCTTTAATTTTCAGATGTTCACAGATGTTCCACAGTTCGCATGTCTCACCTTTCATTTCAGCTTTCAGGTCAATGGGTAGAGCTGCATCCTGATTGGTCAGAACTTCAGTCTGATCAGTTCTGTGTGAAAACATCAGATATTCATTAAAAAATACATCATTCATTGTTTTTTTTGACTGCTGTTTTCAGGAGTTTGGCAAGCCTAATGTCTGCAACCAGCTAAAAGAAAACACATTCTAATTTATATGTAATGTGTAAGCGCACAAATTAGCAGGCAGACCATATAATTAATACTGAAACAATAAAATGATGAAAAACATTAGCTAATATAGCTAATAGTGTATTACATTTTGCAGTTGGAACTGTTCATGGTGTAGTATGACCAGTATTTATGTTGTTTGGCTCAGACATGTAGAAATAAGAGACCACAGGATGGCCAAAATAACCAGTTAATCCAAATCAACTTCATTAAATCAGAATCTTTATTAATCATTATTTTATTAATCAATAAAAATGTACAAAAGCATGACTAGTACACACCAGATTTGCTCCTCAAAGAAGCTATCAACTTTCTGGAGAGAAGTCATGTAATTTTTTTCTTTTTTTGTGGGAAGAAATCAATTATAACTATGACTTTTTTTGGAGCCAGCATTTAATATCCATTAGCAGTCGTACACTTTGACATTTTGTTTTTGCCTCAAGTTCAAGACTTGAGAATCAAGTGGCTATTATTTTTCTCACTTACCTGAAGCTGTTGTTCTTTTGCAGTTCATAATAAAAGCTGATCCTGAGCAGGAGGTCAGACACATTCAGAGGATGGGAGGAGGAGGAGGGGGAGAAAGAGGAGGTGCTAGGATAGAGCTACAGGGAGAGAAAACAAATGATCTCATTACATACTTATTATACAGTCTTTATTAATATGATTTATTCATATTGATTAGTAATATTTTTACCAGCTGAAATGCCCCGGGTGTTTTCATCTGTTGGTTAAACTGAAGCAGCAGAAGCAGCTCTTCCTCTGACAGACAGACACCGAATGTCCCTCTGCAGCCACCGTACTGAACAGACACACATATTTATAACATCAATTAAAAGATGTTAAACATTGTTATAAGACCTCATTACAAGCTGTCAGCCAACCTGGAAAAACCTATTTGCACTTTTATTTCTCACAGGATTGACTACCACAACACTCTTGACATGACTTCTTAAAAAACAGTAAAAAGCTTCAGCTTCTTCAAAATGCTTCAAGAGTTTATGAAATAGCAACTCCTGCATTCTTTAACACTGCAAAATGTAATGATTTATTTGAAAATATGGCGAAATATATTATATATTGTGTAATTGTTATTATATATATGTGTGCATATTGTGCTTATAATTACAAAATGCAGGAGATTATTACAGAACACACATGCTATTACATTATGAAGAGCAAAAATGTTACACTTCGTTGTGGTATTGATAATGTGTTTTTGTCATGAAACAGTAATCAGTTGTCTGATGATTCCTCTGATGTTTATAGGAACAGGTGTAGAAGCAGAGGAGGGGGTTTCTACAGCCTCACCTGTTGTGTCTCTGTCTTTGCCTGTGTTATCGAGGATGGGTGGTCATGTGACATCAGCAGGAAGTGAAGCGTGTCCTCCAGGATCAGGTCTTTGGTAATCTGTCCGTCAAAGCTTTCATCACTTAGAGCAGAAAATGTCCAGTCAGAGTCCACCTGGAGGCAGACAGATGGTGAGAGTGACTGCTGACCAATCACAGAGCAGCTGAGGACACACTGACCTCTGGTGGACATTTACTTGAAGAGCAAGTTAGTTGAAAATCATGAAAAATCATGCTTCATGTTCATTATGACAGGCCCAAGGTCTGACCTCTGACCTCTGTGTGACCTGTGGCCCAGGTGTGCTGCAGGTGTGTTTGTGTGTCTGTTTGTGGTAATAAAGTTTAGTTTGAGCAGCTTTACTGATCAAACAGAAGCTGATGAGCGGCAGACAGCAGAGTCTTTATCCTGTTTAATGGACCTGAGACGAGCTGCACATATCACATATTGACATGTTTCCATAACAACAGCGGAGATAATTACAGGATTATTAGGCAAAAAATAATGAAAAAAGGCCACAGAGATGCCTTCATTGTCTCATTATTAGGGACATAATAATACAACAACAGTATTAAAGTCCGATAAGGAGGGAGAAGAGACAAGAAAAAAAACCTAGAAGTAGCGTAGACCTCTATCAGCCGGTCACATTACAGTTTACATCCATTTCAGCCAGTTGTTTTTATGTTCAGTTAATGATATGTTTTACTTGAAATATTTTAGTGTTGTTTTCAGACTGTGAGATTGACAGTGGGATGGTTTGCAGCATATTCAGTGGGCCATAGTGTGTCCAGTGTGTGTCTATACCTTCACCTACAGTCATGAAGTCAGATTAATGACAGAAAAAACACCATTGCAAATATAAACAGCTTTAATGAGATTCTCTCTGCTCTACCACTGTCCCTGATCTGTTTATTATGATTGTGTTTATGCTTTAATAATCATTGAATCAGTCCTGTGTTGTATTATGTTATATTATCAGATTTTTAAGGTGGAATAAAACTGTTATAAACCTTTATAAACTGATCAAATGAAAGATTCCTCCAAATTTTTCTTTTCAAAATCATACATTTACTACCATTACTATGATTTTGTCCTAAGTGCAAATTAGGAATGATTTAGTTACCATGACTACAGACAGATAAATACTGTTTAATTCTGCAGATTAAAGTACTTTAACCTGTTATGAATCTATCTTTTATCCTTCAATGACCTCTGTTTTGTTCATGAAGTGCTCAGTGATCTTAAATGGTGAAGTCTTTTGTGTGAAATTATTTTGCATACTTTAACGCATTAGCACAGACTGTATCTTTTTCCTTCCCTGTTTTTGTTTTTTCCAGTCTACTTTCACTATGCATTAGGAAAGGCAGAAGAATTATTTATTAGGATTATTACATTAACCCATAAAGACCCAGTGCTACTTTTGTGTCAGATCCCAGATGAATTTGTCTCTCTATTTAACATTTCTTAAGTGATTTATCACCATTTATTATAATATTATCTTCTGTATTTTGCATTACTCACTGGTAATCATGTACTTTCCTGTATTTGATTTAGATATTCATGAAAACTCAGAGTTAATTCAAAGGTTGTTAGATCAAAACAGAAAAAAATTTAAGAAAAAGGGGAGTTTTGCAGCAAATCTATCATTAACTGAACATAAACCATGTGGGTCCATCCACGGTCATTGATCCAACTCCATGGGTTCTACTGGTGAATCAATGTTGTAGAAGATGATGGTGTTTCAACATTCACCACAGAGCCTCTGAACGTCCAAATGGGTCATATCTGATGACCATGAAGAGATGACAAACTGTATTTTACACCAATTATTTACCTGTATTGATAGGATTAGTGGATCAACATGTATTAAACAGTTTAGATCAGTAGATGCTTTTGGTCACCAGTGGATGTCTGGGTCTTTATGGTTTAAAAGAGAAAACATTTACAATCTGCAAAAAGAGGCTTCAAGTTTGGAAAGGAAAATCTGAATATTTCTCCATTATGTGTCTGAATCCTGAACTTTAAAAATTAAAAACATGTGACAGAAATAGTTGTATGTATTGTGTGTATCATGACTTTATTAAAGGAGCAGTTAGTCTCTCACCTGGACAATGACAGGTGAGATAGAGCCACTGAAGAGCAGAGTGAAGGTGAGCAGCTGGTAACAGAGCACACACCTAAAACACACCAGCAATCGATCAACAGAGCACAGAATACAACAGGATTCATCTACCGGAGTTAGTTTTCTCTGGATAGTGGATCTGAATAGTAAGTTTGTATATACATTTCAATAAAAACTTACTATTTTGGTGAATGCATAACAATGGAAAGACAATAATCAAATTTAGATGCAGAAAAAGCAGCATCTGACTCTACGGACCACCTTAAAAAATACCTTAACAAACCACCTTAACCCTGTAAAGCCTGAACCAGTAAATCACTGACCGAAAATTCCAGTTCTTTGAAACTGGAGCCTTTAGTGGTCCTTCTGAACAACCAAAACATTTTTTTTCAAATATCAGTTTCCATGTGTGAGTTTCAATTTTGTATCATATTTGATACATCGGGTCTCAGTGCTCAAATATTTTTTTTTTTTTTTTTACAAACAAAAACGTAATATAACACAAACATGTCTAACAAATTGGTAATTCCTTTTCAAAACTGGCAAAGTTCGGCCTCCTTCCTCAATAATGACAGTTATGTAGTGTCACTGGAAAAGCCTCTGGTGAACGAATTCCTCCTCCCTGGTCGATTATCAGTGTATTGCATGTATCTAATTGTATACATCAGGTTTTTCAAGAAAAAAAAATAAACACTGATCATGTAGAGGGCTTCAAAACTCACGTATCAAATATGACACGTATAGCGTCACAGGGTTAAAATGGCAGCAGTGCAACTGAGGTGTTGCACATGTCTGATGTGTATTTCTGGGGAGTAACTGAACGCATTTAAAGGCATATTTAGAAAATAAGAGTATTAATGTATTTGGTTAGAGTTATGTTAATACTGATTGTAATACTGACCATAAGTCTTCTATTAGTTTATAAGACACCTATGATAGCTCTTCAGTTTTCATTCTCTTTCTAACCACAGGCCTAGATAGGAATGTTTGCTCTCAGTCAGTTTCTCAATTCTGCATGTTTTCTAAGCTACTTTGTCTCTAATGATACCACAAGATACAGCACAACCCAACTCCCTAAAACTTCCCAGGACAACTCCAAGGTCTTGCATTCTTTCTGTTTGTATCTTATTTTCTTTCTTCTGCTTATCATACATCATATTAATCAATCACATTTAAGCTTAGCGCAGGCTACTATAAGTTAGACTGACTTCCTAGACAGGTCAGAACTGACTTCTGACAGAGGGCGAAGCTTTGTTTGTCAGTTTCTCACTTGTGCACAATAAAGGAAGGCCTGACTAACAACCAATCCATTCTCCACAAATTTCTTTGTCGTTTACGCCTCCACAACAGTTACATGTCTGGTAACATTACTTAATGGTGTTGCTGCACTATCATCTGCCTTTGTGGTTTCATCTCTACAGACAATAGCTGTGGATAAAATGTCAAGTGAATGTGAGGAAAACCTGTGAAAAGTTTCAAAAATAAAAATGTGAATCATGCACTTCCATTAACTGTTTTAGAATGAATAAGACTGTGGTGGTCCTGCATGACAGGTAATAAACAGATTAGAGGACGCCCAGTGTTCTGACATCGTTTCCATCTAAAATGGCTGATGTTTTTTTAATGAATAATGAGACAGAGGAATAATTTGGGTGGCATGACTTGTGGCACTGCCAGATATGTTTTCACAATTTATCCAAATACCTATGATGAAGCAGCAAACAATAACACAAGTTACATCTTTACTAGGCCAAATAATTTATTTGAGAAAAATTTTTCAATTCTTCCGTGTGTAATATGTCATTAATGGTAACTTAATTACAAAATTACAAAAAAACACCTCAAGCAAGTTTTTTTCAAGCTTGGCTATGAACATTAGAAGTGTCTCCATAAACATATCTAATGTATATTTTGCACATTAGCCCATAAAGACCCAGCATTACTTTTATGGCAGTTCCCAAATAATTTTTTCTCTATATTTAACCCTCCTTAAGTGATTTATCACCATTTATTGTAATATTATCTTCTGTATTTTGTGTTTTTTTTTCAGTGGTAATCAGGTATTTTCCTACATCATGTAGATGTTCATTAAAACTCAGAGGAAAGTTGAGAATTATTATGTAAAAAATAGAGAAAACTGAAGAGACAATGACTTTTTCTGCAAAATCTATCATTAACTGCATATAAACCCAGTGTGTCCATCTACTGTCATTGATCCAACTCCATGGATTTTAGTAGTGAATCAATGTTGTAGAAGATGACGTTGTTTTCTTGGTAACTACAGAACCTCTAAACATCTAAATGGGTCATATCTGATGACCATGAAAAGATGACAAACTACATTTTACACCAATTACTTACATGTATTGATAGGATTAATGGATTAACAGGTATTTAACTTGTTATATCAGTAAATGAATTTGGTCACCACTGGCTGTTTGGGTCTTTATGGGTTAAATATGTTCATATATTGATTGAGACTGACTCCTGGGTTCAGTCCGCTTAAGGTTCAGTATTATGGGAAAGTCACCTTTATTCATGCCGTTAAATGACAATCTATTAGTATGATAATGCTGAAAATCAGCAAAAAGATAGGTGGGAAGAAAAACCAATTGTCACCTTTTAACAATTTGATCTTTCATAATGGTCGAAGCTGCAGCCTGCAACACATCCCCTATCACCTTCTTCAACTGCCCCAGGGCCTGATGGGATGCAGCGTATCCGAACTGCTGCAGCAGGAAGCTCTTGAGCTGAGAGGGAGGAGATGCAATGGTCAAACAGCAGGGAACAGCAACAGCTGAGCTCCAGTTATTGTAAAACATGAAATTTCAATCTTTACCAATAATTGTACACTCAAAGTATGATGGGAAATGGAGTTCTCTACGTCTAAACATCAAGAACAGGAAAACTGAGAACATGAGAACTACGAGTCACACATAAAAAAAACTAAAATGTCAAGAAATAATTTTCCCAAATAAATACAATTAAAACAGTGAGACGTTTTACCTGAGTGGACTGTCCTGTCTGCTCCTGATTGGTCATCACCACGCTGATGTCATGCAGGAAGGCAGTCAGCGGGTTCACTGATGTAACCACCACATAAACATTCACCATGGCAACGAAAGCAGGAGACGGAGAAACAGCCTGAAACAAACTGTCACATAGATGAAGAAGAATGATAATGATGATGATGTGACGTGACCACAGAAACCATGTTGGACAGATGTTCAGACTGACTGACACTCACCTCTTGGCTCCTGTGGAGTCTTCAGGAAACTGGGGCTTCTGATTGGTCGCACCGCAAGCATATGGCCTCATGGGTAATTCAGATCCTGACACAGAGAAACAACATTAAAAACATGTTCCTTCAGCTTGTGGTCTGTTCTGACCAGAATGTCCAGGTGGGTTATCTGGTGTGTTAAGAGGACCATGACCTTGGAATTCCTCACCATACAGTTGTGGAAAAAATTATTAGACCACCCTTGTTTTCTTCAGTTTCTTATTCATTTTAATGCCTGGTACAACTAAAGGTACATTTATTTGGACAAATATAATGATAACAACAAAAATAGTTTGTAAGAATTTAATTTCAGAGCTGATATCTATCAATTTTCCATGTTTCTTGATAATAACCAAAATCACTTCAGTTCTTATATCAATACCTATGGCACTCCATGTTTTCTTTTCTGTCTGTTGTAGTCACATGATACACACAGGAGTTAGTACTTGATTGCATAATCATTGTTTTTGATGACTTTTGATGGTTTAATAATTTTTTCCATGACAGTAGCCTATATGTGATCAAGGGTTCAATATAAACTGCATCAAAACCCACAGAAGAACATAAGTGTATGTCCCTGTGTGTTAAGTCCCAAGGCACACTTGCTCTTTTCGCTGTCTATATTTACATCTTTAATCGTGAAAGTTAACTAAGGAAGTGGTGGATCTGTGGTGCAGAACAGCTGATGTATGGGATATATGATGTGTTACAACTGTTTTGATAGAAGACAAAGCAGAAACTATATACAGTTGTAGAAAAAAAGTTTTGGCAGCAACTCATAGATCGTTTTTGCAAGCTTTGCTGTTTTTTTTTTTTTGTTTGTTTGTTTTAAGATTTCTTTCCTGTGTGTTTCCGAGGTACATTGAAGAACAATTACAAGAATTTTATAAGTTTCAGAGACTTTTGTCAACAAATGACAATTTATGATGTTTTACACAATTTATGAGTCAGTTTATGTCATGAGTGCTTTTACTTTGAAGACAAACCCTCTCTGTTTCCAGTTCTGGAGTTCCTTCTACAGTTTTTGACTACTGATGAATGAAGAACTGCAGATGAATTACACTTCATTCATGGACCATTTCAGCCTAATTTTACACCTGATCTCTCAGAAAAATAAAGAAAAGGGAAAATATATGGCAAAAAATATTGCTATTGTCCGTTTCAAAATCAGACTTTCAGAGAAGCTCATGTCATATAAAAGTTGGAATTAAATATTTTTACCTCTTCTCTTGAAATGATTGTGACATAGTGATTTATTGTTGGTAGATAAAGTGTAACTGGACTCAGTATGTAATCATTGTACTAGATCAAAGGTGATTATTGATGTGTATAAATGGGAACAAAAAGAGGAATGTGTCTGAAAACAAAATTATTCCAAGTTTATAGGAAACAGTGTATTAAGAGAAGAACTGAGGTTCTTTTGACTCCGCTCTAGTTCACACTCGTGCATGATGCGACTCACCTGACAGGTGTGAGCGAGTGTAGAGCTGACACAGACCACCGCCAGCATCAGAGAACACCTCCATCAGCCCAGGTAGAAGGTTTACCTGATGACACAAACATAAGAGGTATATGATGTTACAGAGTAGAACCTCAGGTAACAGTACTGTAACAGGGTATGATTGGCTGCAAGGTATGAACAGGTGAGTCTCACCCTCTGATGATTCTGCAGGTGAGAGAAAGAGACTCGCCTCAGGCAGCTTCTCTCTGAACTGCTGAGACACACCAAGAGGCTCCACCCACTGATACCTGACAAAACAGACAGGTGGGAAGGTCAGAGGTCACACAAAAACTTCATTAGAGATGAAAATTTCCTCCTTGTAGATTACCGTTGCAAGTTCGCCTCAATTTTCCACTGTTTTATGCTTGAGGTGCTGCTCAACACTCTTTGTGAATGCATATACAGTATGTGACCTGGTTACCTATGATCCCTGAGGTGCATGGATCAGTTTCAAACACATTTCAGTAAAAGTGTTAATAATTTCATGACATTCTACTGATTTTTGGATCATTTTGGTTTTGTTTGGATTGTTGACTGAAGGAATTAATCAATAAAATAATCCAAATTCCTGAGACTGGAAAATGTGTTTAATTACTATTATGTGCAACCACAATGTAAGTATGTAAATGATATTTAATTTTTAATTGTAATTATTTATTTAAATAAATATTTATATAAATACCAAATTTATTTTTCTTATTTTTCTCTTATATTTAATTTCTCACTCGTTTGTGGTTTTTCTACCAGTGTTTTTCTCTGTATTTGCTTGTTGTATGTAGCTGCTGTTAACTCTGAAAATGGGTTGAATAAAATCTTGTCTTATCTTATTATCCCAATTATGCCCGATGTCACTAATCTGCATCCTATCTGTTGTATGTACTATATTCAAATTGACAATCTTTACTTAATTTAGCATCTGCTAGACAGTAACAACACAAATAATGTATTTTTAATATAACTGTAGTTGAATTTGAGCAGTAAGAGGTTAAAAGCAGAAATTATATGATTAGGACTCAGAACATACCTCCAATCATCAACAGAGGGGGGCAGCATTTCACCAAAGAGTGGTGGATTTTATTCACTGTTCAGTCTGCTAGAATTCTAAGAACTGATGTGTAGGGTAAGTGTAAACAATATGCTTTACCTTTAGAGCAGACGCCAAGAAATTCACTCCAAAGCCACAACTACCCCTTCAGAAAAACATTTGCAGTCATTTTACTTATAGAACACTGGACTCACTGCTGTGGTTGTTGTTACCTCTGCCAGGAGGTATTGTGATCACTTTGCTTTGTGTGTTTGCATATTTGTTTGCATGTTTGTTTGTTAGCAGGATAACTCCAAAAATTATGGATGGATTTCAATGACATTTTCAGGAAATGTTGATACTGGCACAAGGAAGAAATGATTAAATTTTGGTGGTGATTTGGGGGGGGCAGATCTGTCTTGGCGGAGGTCTGCGATCTCCGAGTGCTTTTCTTGTTTTTTAATCTGTGAGACTGATTGTTATTGTGTGACTTTGGGGTTTCAACATGTCGCTTCAGCTCTGCTCTGCATATGGTCAATTGGCAAAGAAAATGACTCTGGATTGATCTCACAAGCTCCATAATATGACTTTATAATCTACTCCCATCTGGTAGACATCTCAACACTGAAGTTTAGATGTAGACACAAGAACGCTTTTGTTCCTTTGCCTTTAACTGTTTAATATGAACAACATGACTATATGAGAGAATGGTTGTCTTGTTATGCAGCTCCACATGTTTTCTCAAACAAATCCCCTCATTGGGACAAATGAAGTATAAAAAAGAGGAAAATGATATTTCACTCACAGCACAATGAAAAACTGAAGTGAGTAAAAACAGGAAAGAGCCTGAAAGGTGTTTGACCAAATATGGAGTGTGTGTGTGTGTGTGTGTGTGTGCGTGTGTGTGTGTGTGTGTGTGTGTGTGTGTGTGTGTGTGTGTGTGTGTGCGTGCGTGCATACGTGCGTGTGTGTGTGCGTGCGTGTGTGCGAGTGTGCGCACGCACGAACATGTGGTAGTGATTGTGTATCAACAGGAAATGTTCTGGTGTGTTTTTTGGCTGAAGCTCCAGAAGTTTTGGTCTCTGAGTTTTAAAATCGCGTTCAACGGCAGTTCACACAGCTTCGGCCATGTAAACACAACTCAGGTTTTCCACTTTGTTTCTTCTGCAGCAGATCTGGACAGGAAGTCTCCACCCAACACACACACCCAGCAGGACACACATAAAAACACACACAGTACTTCCTGCAGACCATTAGAAACCAAAACACAGCAAACACAATCTGAGTTAAATCTCTGTATATGGGTTTTTGGATTTCTACCTTTTATTTATTATTCATTACATTTTTGTTGAATTCATTTGCACTGACATAGATTGAATGCTATACCATGAAGTGACTTCTTCTTGCATCTTTTCCATTATAATTCAGTTGTATTACACCTCTAGAGGCAAATGTTGAAGCAAATGTTATCTTTAAAATCTTACTAAGCAGTCCTTGGCAGTCACAGGAGTCATAGTTTTCTCATCCTGTCACCCACCTTTAGGGCAAAATAAGGATTTCTTTTATTTTCTGACAAGCATATTTGCATTGATATTTGATTGACTTATTCATGCTTCTGCAGTATCTGAGAAGGAAAACACACAAACATAAAACATGGAAATTAATTGGATTTATTCAAGATGTTGTGCAAGCCTAATCAAATTATTGCTGGTTTGTCACTGCTTGCGTAATGCTTCTGTAATGCTGAACTGTGCATCAGCTGGATACCTAATACATTAACATTATGTATCTATCTAAAGTCAGCTGATTAGTGCTCACTTTTGTTTGGACAATGATAATGTACCTTTTTTCTGCTTTGTATGCTTTTGTCCTGGTGGCAGCAGTGTAAGAGGGGGGATTCTACACATGTTTATCTGGATGTAAACATTACCAGAGCTCTGACATGACTTTACTGATGATACTGTCAGAGATACTGCAGCGGCTGCAGTTTATGAATCACATCTGCCCAGAACTAGCACTTCGTTCAGATTCTTTCTTCCTTTCAGTGGTGATCTGAACATGTGTAGCTTGAAACAGAAAGAAAATCATCAAACCTCTGACCTCATATCTGGTCATATTAGAAAAAAAAAAAAAAAAAACTGTGAATGAAGGAGCCCAAATACAGTGATTAGAATCTCAATAATTCTTGTGTGTGTTTTTAGAAATGAGTCAATTATAACTAGGGTATTTTGGTGCCAGAACATGTCAGATACATCCACACAAGCCTCTGCCTCCAGCTGTGCCTCTGTTGTAACTGTACATGCTCAGATTTCCTGAAGCACCTGAAGGCAGCATTACTCTTACCCTGTTTTGGTCTGAGGAGGCTGCTGGTCTCTGCATATCTGGACAGCTGCACCTTGTAGCCCATCTGCTGCAGGACCCGCTGGTATAGCTGGACCTCGGTATCGGTGATGACATGTCGGCCTGTCAGAACCACAGCCTGGCGCCACCGCTGAGCTGGACTCACAGATGTCTGTTGGTTCTGAGCAATGGGAGGAGATGAAAACACTGATATCAACTGGTCCTCATCATTCAGCAGACAGCAGTCAACACTGTGGCAGACTGTCAGACTGCTCCTCTAACTCCAACAATTTTATGCACGTAAAGCTTGATGAGCTTAAAAAATGTTTAAGTCAGAGATAAAGTCTGGAGGAATGTCTAAGTATTATACAACAACATAAGAAACTGAAAACAAACCACAGGCTGCTGACCACAGAGAGAAGAGAACGGAACAAATCTGACCAACATGAGGAGCCCAGAGACCCAAAAATATTTCAGTCATTTATAAAATGTTTCATTTTCCTTATTACATCTTGTCTGATCTGAAGAATTGCCACAGTTACTAATGCAAATAGAGGTAGTTACCCAAAAGTATGACTTTCTTGCAGTTTTGACTAGATGTGAACAAGACGCTGGAACTGAGGAAGAGCTAGAGGTAAAAGTTGAATCTTACCAATGGAACATTCCTGATAACTTATCAAAAACACTGTTTCTACTCTGGTAATAGAAGATGTTACATTCAGCAAGACCAAGTTACAGCTGTTTTCTAAATATCATGTATGTAGTTGTGTCTTTATGTCTGTTAATTAGCAAAAATGTTTTATACAACAAAAGAAATACTAAGTGTATGAGAACTGTCAGTCAACACCCAAAGAGGAGCCTTGTATTTGGCCTATAATCGGATTAATGATCTTTTACAACTACTCCAAAAATACACTTACAGAGAAGGACTTTGTATTTCCTTTTTTTTAATGAGAGTCAATAAGTGCAAGGATTTTTGGAGCCACCTTCTACAGACCATCCGAGGCTTCACAATTTTCTTTTTTCTTTTCTTTTCTTTTCTTTTCTTTTCTTTTCTTTTCTTTTATCAAGTGAAAACATAAAAAACACATTGAATTTTCAATAGAGTTTATTTTCTCTATGATGCCCAGCCAATGTTTTAGTCTTAGGATTTCAGCCAGGTCTATGTGATGACATTTAAGCATGACAGGATTAACATTACAAAGGTGTAGATGTCCTTCAGGTATTAATCCTATATACACAATCAAAGGAAATTTTTACAATTTACACATTTACACACTGGCTTCAATATCAAGTTGTGATTGTTTCCTCTTGTAATTGCTATAAAAATCTCTGCAGAACTTGCAGCCTTGTTAGTTTTAGTACAGTTCTGTCCCAAACTTCTTCACAGTAACTTGGTGGTTTGAGCCTTTTAATAAACTTCAGCACCTCTACTGATGCAAAGGTACAGACATTTGGCAGGATCCAGTTTTGTGATTAAAAAAAATACCTGTAAATTGTACTAAAATTGACTTTTTTTTCTCAGAAGTCTGAAAATATATTTGTATGGGCTTTGTAAAGGGGAAAAAAACACATTTATTTTTGTTTGTGCAATGTCTGTGCTGTAAATTGTTTGGTCCTCACTGATGTCTGAATCTGTTGTTGTTTTGGAAACGGATTTATTTTTATTTTTGACATTATGGATCAGATGTGCGGCAGCAGGTCATTGAGATGAGAGCTCTTCTGCTGCCAGCTCAGACAGATGAGGAGGTGATGGAGACAAGTTACGTGTTTGAGACGGGTGGAGACGCTTCTTCATGTTACTGACTGACGATCTCTCTGAAGATCCATTTATTATATGATAAATAGTTACATGTTTGTTCATTTTCTGATTGAATTTAAGGTTAAAACTTTCAGAAACTATGAACATCTCAGAACTATTTACAAATAATCACAATAAAATTTAAAAGTTATAGTATTTTGGTTGCATTTTCTTAATTACAGTTAAAAATCTGAAGAAATTATATTATCTGTGCTGTTACTGTGGTTCCATGTTACAAACTATTCTACCAACGGTTTGCTACTTGAGGACACTGAAATTTTTCACCAACAGTAGCAAGGTGTGCAACTGTAAACTTAATAAAGATTAACATTTGTGTGAAACTAGTAAAACAGGTTGTAAACTGAATATAAATGCCTGTGTGGCACCATAAACATATCTTCTGTGTTTCAACAGGACTAAATATAAAACAGCAGCTCCTGTAACCCCGCCCCCTCTGACCTGCTGCCTGTCACTATGGAAACACTGGGGGGGGGGGGGGGGGGGGGTCCTCATACAAAACACATGACCACTCCTCTGAAACACATCGAATGAGAAATGCAATATCCTCACATTTAAGGTTGTTTTCTTACAGTTTTCAGACCATAACAGATTAATTCATATTAAGAAAATAATCTATTAGTTTTCAGCTTTTCTTAAAATATGTCCAGATCTATTATGTGTAAACTGACTTCCTCATAGTTTGTATTATTTAGTCATTAAGTCTTGAAAACAGAGACTGAAGTCACAAAAAACTGCCAGCTTCTTTTCTCCAACACAAACTTTAACACACTGTGATCTGAATACTAAAACACACAACACTGTCTTCTTCTGTGGTTTTAAACTAACTCTGTGACTCAATCATCTGTCACTTCAGACACAGTGGACTTAAAGGGTCCGTTCACCAAAAACACTGGTCTGGTCTTACTTTTTTGAAGATTATCTGCTTTGGAGATAAAATGAGATTTTGTTTGCATCTGTGTGTACTTTGGTGAGATGAACTGGAAAACAAATAACTGAAGAGTTGGTTGTTTTCAAGATATATGATACTGTATATACATAGGCTTATATATGTTTCTATAATATACTGCATTTAGAAATCTTACACGAGAAGGAATATAAAAACTGAACACATTGTAATGTTCAACCGTTTTTCAGTAAAACTGGTCACTCTGAAACAAATGTTCCTTTTGGGTAAAACCCACGTTTTGCTTAAATCATAGAATTTAACATTTTGACACAATACTGTATCTTTATAAGTATAGAAAATGGCAGTTTGACAAATATCACATAGTAATGGGTCTGATTTATAACTGAATACTTTTAAAATTAAACATTTCCAACAATGTTAAAATTCAGAAAAGTCCAGGATTTTGTTCAATGTCTGTCAATGACATATTTTAATATCAGTCTAATTTACCATAATCTGTGACTGACTTTTTCAGACTTTTGTCAATGTGTACAGTAATATAAGTTTATTAATGTATAGTATATTCATCTCATTATCCTGATGAGAAAGACACAATTAACATCTCTTAACATACCAGTAATTAGTTAACATTACAAAAGTTTAACAGTCTAACAGCTGACACTACTTGAGACTATTTCAATAGAGACATAATGTAGACATGCACCACCAAACGTACGGTGAATGAAACTTTACTCTGAAACACATGATCTCATTTGTAAAACAGTATGTCTGCAGTCACACCAGCTTTTCATTTGTAAAAGTTGTGAAAACTGCAATGGCATCATAAAGTGATGCCTTCTCTTTTTGTTTTGATTGAAAGACTCCTTGTGGCAAAATTAGATGCTGTGGTCAATACAGTCCAACATTTATATTGTATATTAGAAAAAATAAGACCACAGAATATTAGACATTATTGCTCAAAAGAACACTAACATTAAGATTTAATTATCTATGAAAATAGCTGGACACATTTTTTTTCCAAATGATTGACAATTAAAAAAACAAAGAAGAAAACTGGTAGAATAAATGTGGATGATAAAAGTCCTGTAGCGTTATTCAAATAAACAAAAATCAATTTTGCAAATGCTTTGGGAGAGGAAAACATCAAGTTTGGAGGAAATCAAAAATATATTCCATTTTTATGATAATTT
Source organism: Sphaeramia orbicularis (assembly GCF_902148855.1). Classification (NCBI taxonomy): domain Eukaryota; kingdom Metazoa; phylum Chordata; class Actinopteri; order Kurtiformes; family Apogonidae; genus Sphaeramia; species Sphaeramia orbicularis. The sequence goes on along the minus strand of NC_043968.1, from coordinate 46,779,923 downwards.
TGAATCAAAAAACGTTATTAAATGCACACATTTTCATTGGTCTGAAACCAAATCTACACCTGTGCAGCTTCTTTCCTTCCTTCTGTCTCCTGCCATCTTTAATCTGAACTCTAATCCACAACAGCTACAAATTTCCACTTTCTGTCCACAAACACACGCTAACGAGTTAGCATACCACAGCCGCTCAACCGAGTCTTCATCAGCACAGAGGATGCATGAGACAGGTCACATGACCCAGCCTCAGCTACCAGAGCTGCAGCATCCATGAACGTCAGACAGACAGACAGACAGACCGCTAAACAACCCAACTGAACATGAGAAACACCTGACTGAGAGCAATGTAACTTTTCTTCACGTGTCATGAACAGAAAGTGCATGTCCTGTGTTTTTAATGAAAAAAAGTTATATTTTTGTATGTTTGCAGGCTTTAAATGCAGTGGAATACATGTGTTTAGTACGGTGGCCCTGAGGGGCAACAGCCTGAAAAATTATCTACTATTTGAAAAAAAAAGAGATTGTGATTTGTTTCAAATGAAGTATCTGAAAAAGAAATGTACCCCTTAAATAAAAATAAACTTGGATGAAAAAAAACCTCAATCTCCTAAAAGAAAAAAGAAATGTAATAAGAATAAATTTGTACAAAGGAATAAAATAAACTTGTATGATTTTTAGGGATGTCCGATAATATCGGCCCACCGATATTATCAGCCCGATATTGGCATTAAAATGTAATATCAGTGAATATTGGTATCGTTTTTTTTGCCTATCATTAAAACCGATAAAATAATGCCTTGATTTCGCCGGCATTTACCGACACGTAAATGAAGCATTGTTTGTAGCTGAAAGAAATGTGCAGTTTTCAAAATTGTACAGTAGAGTTGCCACACTGTAATAGAGTCATGGAGGGAGGTAGAGAAAATAAATAAATATGGCATTTTTTCCACAACTTAACTCTTTCTCTGCCAATGACGAGATTTTCCGTCACTCCGTGTTTTCACTGTTATGCTGTAGTTGAAGCTGTTGCAGATCGTGTGAATTACTTTCCTTAGTCCAAAAACAAACAATTAAGCAGCTTTTTCGGAAAAATGACGGACCAGGTTTAATGTTTTCGCACTGGAGTCTCTGTATCCCATGGCAACGCATCCAGTGGCAGTCACTTACTGAGGAAATGCAGACTGTGCAGGAACCGCGTGCAGTTTCAAAAGCCTTAAAGATGATTATGGAGACAGAGTCTGACAATTCAATATATGATGGAGCTACAGGAGAACCATTTAGAGACAGGAACAGAGAAATAGAAGGTGAGGGAGACAGACACGGAACACGGGAAACACGGAGCGGCTCAGGTCCGACACGGAGGTGCGGGGGGGGGGGGGGGGCACGGAGAAAATGACAGACAGGAGGAAGAGAAAAGAGACATTTATAGAGGACATTCAAGGAGAAGACAGACATGGGACAAGACAAAGGACAGCTAGTGTTCATCTGTTAGAGTGAGTTCAGATTCAGACTGAGGACACAGAACAGATTCAGCTGTAGAATGTCAGCAGGGACACAGGTAAGACACTGTTGGATTTGGCTTTAGTATGAAATAAATAAATACATATATTCATACATAGATAAATAACTAGATGTCCATATAATTATTTACAGATCAAACATAGCAGCTGGTCCAACAGGAGGACCTGGTACAGCCAAGCAAAGGCCAGAAATCTACAGTATTTAGTGAATTTGTTTCTTTTTTTCTTGAAAATGAGGAATATTGAAGTGTTTATATCAAAAAACTTAACTAATATGTGTTAGACTTATAACTGATGTATGTAAATGTGATAAGTTTGGAAGGAACCTGGTGCTTTAGATGTTTTGTCTACAGTTTGGTGTAGATTCCTCTAATATTTTGTGGAATGATGGGATATCTTAGAACTGTTTGTTACTATTATTGTTGTTATTATTATTTTATTTTGTGATTTGGAATACAGTGTTACTGTTGGTAAATGAGAAAGAGTCAAAAATGTAAATAGGAAATCAATTTTATCTTGAAAATCAATATGTTTGGAAAAAAATGCAGTTTTCTCAGTTTTTTGCTCAAAATTCAGTTTTTTCCTGAAAATGACCAATATTCAAATGTTCATGTCTCACGAACGAATGAAGATAGAATAAAATCGTTTCTTGTGTTTAAAAGTTGAAGTTCTGTTCTTTCTTTTGATGTATTCAGTGTTCACATACTCCTAACACAACATTTTCAGTCAGCCTCCAAAGATTAGTGAAAATGACCAAAAAGGCTGGCACTGGCTACCAACTCACTGGAAAATGCTCTGGTGGGGAAAGAGTTAAGCTGAAGTATGTATTCTTTGCACAGACAGTGTTTACATTTTAAAAGCCTTGTTGCATTTGAGAATGCATCCAATGGGGCATCACAATAAAATTAGGCATGATGTGTTAATTCCATGACAGGAGATATGTGATGTTACCTAAAATTAGTTTAATATCCCACATATATCGGCAGCGATATCGGTAGATATCGGAATCAGAAATTAAGCGTTGGACAATATCGGCATATCGGTTTTTGGCAAAAAAGCCAATATCGGACATCCCTAATGATTTTTTTTTTTTTTAAATGATCTCCTCAAATAAAATAGACCTCTACAAAACAAGTGTCTCAAATTAAAATAGAGCAACATCAAAAATTTAATTCAATGTTAAACTTTTTTTTTTTGCAGAAGTCTATTTTATTTGAGAAGGTTATTTTTAAAAAATCATACAAGTTGATTTTATTTCTTTGTACAAATGTATTTTTATTACTTTTTTTTTGGGGGGGGGGGGAGATTTTTTTTATACAAGTTTATTTCTATTTAAGGGGTACATTTATTTTTCAGATACTTCTTTTTAAACAAATCACAATCTCTTTTTTTTCTTATAGTGAATAATTTTTTGGGCTGTTGCCCCTCTGGGCCACCGTAGTTTAGAGATACATGAATCATGTTGATGGGACATTCAGAGCCACAGTAATGTGAAATATATGCACCAATAGTAGAACATGGAAAAGTTCATCCACTAAAATAATGATGAGTTCTGTTCTTGTATTATTAGCCTGTATTTGTAAGTTTTCAGTTTGCTGAATTAACTGTTATCAGCTCCTTTTTTGCACAATTGTATGAACTGATGCCTATCACTAGTTTATTATGACACTGAAGAAAAACCTGATGATCCTAAGGTTTATTGTACCTGTGTTTACAGCCACTGAGCAGCAGAAATACTAACTTAGCACAAATAAATGTTCGGTTTGAAAGCTGCAAAAACACCTAACATAGAGAAAACTCTTGAGCAATGACCTCCACATCTTATCAATATAACTGTTAAAGCCATAACAAGAGTTAGGATACATGTTTCAAGTTTATTTTTACCGGCAATAAAATCTCTGTACATTTAAAATTAGTATTTCATAGCAAATCTTAAGTCAATTTGTGCAAACATTCTTAAATGGAAATACATGATATATTTGAATGTATTTAGTGCTTCTTTATGGACAAATGAGTGATGTGATGAGAGATCACTAGACATGGGGGGCAAACATTTTTTCTTACATGTGATTTGATCTAATGAAGATTTTTAAGACGTTGCATCTCTTGTCATTTGCGTCAAAATCACACTACAGTTCTTACAGCTTATATGTGGTTCATGTGGAAGGCCACTCCAATAACTTTCATACAAATGCCATTTTGATTAAGAGGTGCTTGTGCAGTTCAAATAAACAAAGTTACGTATTATTGACACAGTTGAATGAGGAAAAAGGACAAGTGAGCATTAAGGATTTGTGTGCATCCAAGCCTTGTAATCCAGTACACAGACCTGTGAGGAAGTGATTCCTGGTCACATGTTCACAGTGGTCCTGGGTGAGCTTTAAGGATCACTGTTCAGTCAAACTGTCTTTAATCTGAGCAAATACTCATTGTTTTAGTCATGGATTTGTAGTTTCTGTTACTAAACGCAGCCATGTTGCTGTATGTCTTCTCAGTCAGGGGGTGTGTTCTGGTGGGAGGATGGTTTCACAACCTCTTATTAGGAACATTTTGGATTTATAGACCTCAAGTTTCACACCAGAGCTAAGTCTACATATCATTCCTAAGAGTCAGATTTGAGTTATGGCACTACAATCAATAATAAAATCCAGAGTTAGTGCAACTGCAGCTCTAATAAAACATCAAATCTAACCCTCTGTTCTTCAGAGCCTGCACAGATCACTGACATGAGAAACACTGACTCCACTCACAGTCAAACCAGCAGGGACAGAATATTTTGGCTTTGCACTGAACCGACTAGGGAAACACTTCCTGTTAACATCAGCAGTCAGCGACCCATTGAGCCAGGCAGCAGAGTCTGAAAAGTTTCATCAGCTGTAAAAACACAGTGATGCGTTTAAGAGTCTGTCAGCTGGCAATCCCCGCCCCCTGTCATTACGACACACACACTGTTTGATCATCTCTGGACGAACAGGTGACTGGATCCGCAGATCACATGACACACTGACCCCAAATAACTTTTAACCAAAAACAAATGTCTGAAATGCTTACACAGAATCACAAACAGGCTGAAGAATCCATGTAAAACCAGCCCATGTGTCTGTCCAACATTATGTTCCAGAGTTAGACATCTGTCCAACCACACATCACAAATCTGCTGTATCTAACTCTTTATTTATTCCTGAAAACATGAGGAAAGCAGAACTTCTGCATTTTAAAACACAATGTATTTAAAAACACAGATTGAGTGGTTATTACTACATGCCTGGTCAATTAAAAATATTTTAATGGCTCTCTTAACCCATAAAGATCCAAACATTCATCAACAACCGAAACTAGATCTACTGATGTAAAATGTTTAATACCTGTCAATCCACTAATCAAATTAATACATGTAAATAACTGGTGTAAAATACAGTTTTACATACAGTTTTACATCTTTTCATGGTCATCAGATATGACCCATTTGGATGTTCAGAGGCTCTGAAGTGAACATGGAAACACTGTCATCTTCTACAACATTGATTCTTTAGTAAAACCCATGGAGTTGGATCAACGACAGTTGAAAATGCATGATTTATACTGATAAAATAGAAATTACAGAGGATAATATTATAAGTAAATGGCGACAAATCACTTAAGAAAGGTTAAATATGGAGAAAATTTCATTTGGGAACTGACATAAAAGTAGTGCTGGGTCTTTATGCATTAATGTTTTAACTTCATTATTTATACTTCACAATATTGTGCAAATCTTCAATTTACTGCTGTATATATGCGTATCTGTACAGCTTACAGTTTTCAAGAGTGAAAACAACCCAAATATCATGATCCTATTTCAACTTAAAACCTAAAAATCCTGTGAAAGTAGAGCTAAGCAATAAAATGATCATGATAATTATCATAGCATCATTTTCTATTACAATATATTTAAATATAGAGACATATGATAATAGCACTTATGTCTGTTTTGCTTACACTATCAAAACACTGTGTAAGCACAGTTGAAAAAAATATTAGCATTATCAGTCTATTGAAAGTTTTATCTTCAAATGGTAAAAAAAAAAATATATATATATATATATATATATATATATATATATATATATATATATAGATAGATATATATATATATATATATATATATATATATATATATATATAATGTTTGTGAGTGTTTGTCATGTTCTGACCATACAGAATAGTTATAAAAAATAACCAAAAATCAACCTTTAATTTTATGAATAAAGACATAAGAACTGACAGAAGAAAGAATTAATTGACGTAATTTTTAACATGATAATGTCTCTGATCATATCTGTCCATATGACAGTACATATTAAGTGAACAGTTGATTTTATTTCAGACTTTTTCACCCCTCAAACTATACATAAAATTCATTAAACATGTAATGACAGTCTTTTCATTCATCTCTTAATTAACGGCTTAAACAGTGTCATTACTTTACAAATGATTCATCTTCCTATGTATAATGTGCCCAGTGCAGGTTTCTGTCACAACACTGAGTCAAACTGCTTTATTCGTGAAATTTGGTTCACATGGTTCACGTGAATGTAAAAATAAACTCTTGAGAATCTGAGGACAAACAGCAGCAGCAGGTTCTTCAGTGTGTCTGATTTACGATCAGCTGGAAACCAGAGAGCTGAACAGCTGACACGAGGACAGATGATCAATAAAACAGAAAACAGGTTCATTCAGATCAAACAGAAGGACAATGTGTTTCCCTCATATCTGACATCTATTTCTGTCACGCTGTCATTTCTCCTACATAATCTATTTTTATGTGTCTTTGTTTAGCATAGATTCCATTTTTTTTTCACATTACTTGACGCAGCCCTGTACTATACAACATATTGTCATGTGTTGTGTCGTGTTATTAGTTACATCTAATTATGCAACAACATGTCATTTACATAATGTCTCTGTTCATCATGTTACTTTAACCCTTTATAGGGCACTCATAAAAATACTCTGAAATTCAACATTTTAGCCTTAGTGTGATACTGGAAGACATAAGAAGACTTAAGAAAAAAAACAAAACATGTATTGTCATGTAGAAAATCAAGGTCACTGAAGTTACTGTATTTGGTTCCTTGCCCATAAGTGGCAAAATAAAATAAATATCCAAGAAATATATAAAAAAAACACAAGAAAAACACATGTAATGTGAAAGGAACATGTATTTTAGAACATCACTTTTAGAACATTAGACCAACATAAGTGCTGATCCAGACCCCTGTCCACATCCACATTCTCCCTTTGAACATCATTCCTTACATTAGTACCATTACTTCATGGTACCTAACAAAGCAGGTACACTCACTGTTCATGCAGAGGTGGACCTTACAGACCCTGTAGACCACATTGGACCTAAGGTTACTGACTCACTGTCCTCACTGGAACTGTTGCTGTCACTGTCTTGTAATGTGTGTGGAAATGACCAAAAATAGTCACTTGCCTGATAAAGGGTTAAGTTGTTTTACCTCATCACATTTCATCGTGATATATAAAATTTCAAGTTGTGAAGTACCAACTGCAAATCTATGACCTTGCAATTTCATCCACCAGTGCAACTTTGATAGAACTTTGCGATCATTGTACTTTACCACCAACCTTAAAAACTATAAAAATACAGACTTTTTTTGTTTTACCATTCATCAATGCCTTGTGCATGTTAATATTTTATGATTTTGTGTTTGCTGTTTTGACTCTGTACTCCAAAAAGTTTGGGCTTTTGCTCTGTGAAATAAAAACTCTTCAAGTGCATTTCATTTACACAATAAAGAAGATTTTGTCTGAACTCTCTGTCCTGAGTCTTTTTATAAAGACTTAGAGTTGTATGATTTACGCACAGTGGAAGATCTTGCCTATAGTTAAAAACAACAAAAACCCTACTTTTGCCATTTTCAATTAACCCTGTGATTTCACAACAAAAAACACTTATTGCTTTTTTTTTTAGAAACGGTACAGGGAAATCAAGAATTTTATCTGCGCCACAAAGGGCTGGTTACTTTCTTTTATATTACACCGTGTACAAATTTTAGAAAACAAACTTATTAGCAATGATGTAAAGTATCTTGCTGTGGAATGAACTCATAATATACAGGTAAAATATGTTTACCTCCTCTCATGAAATAACTGTAATAATGTGATTTATTGTTGAAAGATAAAGTATAACTGGGACTCAGTATGTAATCATTGCACCAGGTCAAAGGTGATTAATGATGTATATGATGTATATTTACATGAGCCTATACTATAATTGTATGTATTATTGTTTTATTTTAGTTACAGTTTTTATTATGATAATAGTAAATAAGGTAATATGAATTCCTTATTTTATTCTGTTATCTTATTATATCTTAGTCTATGTTTTTCTCTTACATTTAATATTAAAGTTAAGTTATTTCACATTACATTGAGTCACATGGTAAAAATAGCTGCTTCGTGTTATGTTTTTTCTTGTTAAGCTTAATTTTGTTTCTGTTTCGGTTAAAATATGTAAAGTTACATAATACTATAACAAACAAACAACTTTGTCTGAAAACTATATGTTTTTATTGAGAAATGTTTGAGTTTAACACAAGGAATTGGTTTAAAATAAATGACAAATAACACGTAAACTGATGAACTGTGTGATCAAACAATAGATGGACACTATAATGCTGAATCCTTCCACTAATCTAAACGTGTAATTGAGCGGTGCTAAGGTTCTGAGAGACAGCTGACAGAACAGTGAAGGTTTACTGTGTGTGAAATAAAAAACCAAACACCGAGTGCACAAGCTCAGCTCCAGTTTAACCAGCAGCCTCACACAGTCTGACAAGATTAACAACCTGAGTGTGTGAGAGTGTGTGTCTCTGTGTCTATGTGTGTGTGTTTGTGTTGAGTAAATTAAATGTAACCCATACATTAACACTGAGTCCATGCGTCTGTCTGTCAGCTGCCTCTTTACCCTCCCGTTAGCTGTCAGGAACTGGATCCTCTGCAGATTAATGTCCAAAATATTTTTATCAGGGGACACTCAGGACCTGGAGCCACTTAAAATACCCACAAGACATAGGCAGGATACTCTGAATGTCTGCAGCTGATTGGTCAGCACATGTGTCAATCAGCCGACAAGGGCAGAAAAATAAAACCACCAGTGAGCGTGCATTAATCCCCTCGTAATCTAAAAATACCGGAACAATAACTGCAGGAAGGATCCTTGACCCGGCAGGCATGACGCTTCCGTGTGTACACACAAGTCCAGTCTAAAAACAGCTCATTAAAACATACACTGGACGACATTTATGATGATACTAACATGTCTCATTGGTAGTCTGACTAATGTGTAAACATGAACAAAGTATACTATATACATATACATATATATATATATATATATATATATATATATATATGTGTGTGTGTGTGTGTGTGTGTGTGTGTGTGTGTGTATATATATATATATATATATATATATATATATATGTGTGTGTGTGTGTGTGTGTGTGTGTGTGTGTGTGTGTGTGTGTGTGTGTGTGTGTGTGTGTATATAGTCCCAGTCCAACATTAGGTTAGTTGGTTTAGTAAATTTATGAACACATGTATGTATTTCTCAGTCTGTGTATTAAGATCCAGTCTGATATATGTGAAGTATGTACAACAGTAAACACAAAGGTGTCAGGGAAAAAAACAGCTTCTATCAACCTAAGTTATAGTATTAAATGTGACCTCCCTTGCACTTAACATGAGATTTATTACATATGTTTTGTGTTGTTATATACTAGGTTTCATTCAACACATATCAGATGTTGATAACTGTTTGTGTTGTTTCTTGTCATGGGGTCAGGGGTCACAACAACTTGTGACTTTAACCATTACAGCACATTTAGTTCAGTATTCTGTGCCTTTTAAGGTTATACACGTTTCCTTTATTTTTTTGTTGTATCTGAAGAAAAGACAATGACAAATAAATATTTATGTTGATATTTAATGGATTCATGCGTCTGACTATGAATCGCATTACAATGGTTATGAAACAAGCAAATTCTAAAATAGTCAGATTCTGAGTGAAGTTTGGCAAATTAATATGGTAATGTGTATGTGTATACACACATCACAGGGACATATTGTGCTTTTCACTCATCCATTCATTTGACACTTCCTTGTAAATTTTATATAAAGAATGAGAAGATTGTGTAAAAGCATGATTTGATGCAGTACTATATTTCTTGTCTAACTAGTATTTTGCAAAGGATCTAAATTAACTACATATCGACAAAGTATGACACTAATACTTTCATATGTAGTCATTAGTGATAAACATAACTGTATAATATTCCATGATACAAGAGCCATTCTGAAGAATGAGCGTGTCCTGCACTAAATACTTTGCATTTTTACTTAAGAGAAATTTGTATTCAGTACTTTTACTTGTAGCTGATTTTTACACTGTTGTATTTGTACTTTTGCTCAAGGATCTTGGGAGTGTCATTAGTCTGTCAGATGGCTTGTCCAGCATTGGATGATAGTAAGTTAGTTAAAAACGGAGACGTTATGACTGAGTCATAATGACTTTTTATGAGTCTGGATCCTGGTCTAGAGCTAGAAAAGTTCTGCTGTAGTGTGATGGATGGCAAAGTCAGCGTTGGATCATGTGTGGAGGATAAAAAGTGTTAGAATGAAAAATTAACTGACAAGCAATTTCTTCAATAAGACAGTGGCAGATGGGATCTTGATTATTTTACAAGTAAATATCAAAAATAATTGTTAATTAGTTTGGCTTCGAAGACCTTTGTTTTACCATAAAATGTACAGATAAGATCATCAACTATGAGTCAGGTCATGGTAAGGAGTACACATTAATATACCAGAAAACACCCGAATACATACCCGAACACATCCAAACACATCCAAACACACCTGTGTGAACTCACCTGAGCCTGTAAAGTTTCCAGGGCCGACAGGAAGCTCCGGGTCTCCTCCACCATCAGCCCGTCTGTCGGCTTTCTGCTGTAGACATCTGCGGGGGGATGCTGTCCAGTCCGGGGCCGGTTCCGGGACACCATCAGGGTCTGGTAGAAGAGGCACACCGCCACCCCTAGCAGGAGCAGCGGGCCGGAGCAGGAGCGGCGGCGGAGCAGCATCCCGGCTTCCCTGAGGAGGAGCCCGCAGACGGAGGCCAGGAGGCACCGCATGAGAGGAGGTCCGCCACTTCACATCCCTCACGGCCACCTCCGGGACCGGCTCTGGCGGAAAGTTTGTTCAACCTGTGCTCTATGAAGACTCTGTCGATGTATTAACTATACTTGTGCAGAGTTTGAAAGTATTAACTCATGCTGTGTGTTCCGGCGTATCCCGTGTTAATGTCACACACACGTCTGTGCGCAGCGAACACGCGCAAAAAGACGCAACGTAGCAGCCAGCCCGTCCGGCGAACCGGCGAACTTCGCCCGAGCCCAGGCGAAGTGCATCTTCTCTCCTCCGTGATCAGATCATGTGGGTTTTAAAAAGAGCATATGACCCTTCAAAGACACCCGCTGCGACCTAATTTCCACGATAATGCGCTCATTTGTCTGAATTCAGAGTGCGCAACACATCCACGTCTCCCACTAAGGTTTCATCCGCGACTGTTGAAGGCAAAAACTGGTCCTGTCAACTGTTGGAAAGTTAAAGTTCCGCTGGAATCACAACGGGACCGACTGAGGAGACCGTTATCTACAAACATTCAGGAAAGACCCGTGGAAAGTGATCCACGCAGCGCATTGAGTGAAACCCTGACGCGGAGTTGCGTGGCGCCGTAGACCAGTCAAAAACAACCCAACCGGTGGCGGAGGAGTCTGCTCTGGCAGCCACACCATCTGGTTTGAGTTAAATCCAGCAGAAGAAAAAAAGACCGCAGTAGTCGGGTTTCCAGCAGTCCGTCCTCTGGATGAAGCGGATCCCTCAGTCCTGGTCCCGGACCCAGACCCGGACCCGGCTCCTCCGGACAAAGTGAAGGTCAGAGGTTTGGTCCGGGGTTTGACTTGGAGTCCGGACAGTGAGGGTCTCCTGTTGCTCAGTAGGAGGTCGGTGGCCCCCACTCCACACCTCAGCCCTCCCCTCTCCTCCCACTGCTCCCCACGCGCAAACACGCAGAGTTATTTATGGAACACAGTGTGAGCGCGTGCACGTGAGTTAAAGTTAGAACACGTTTTTAAACAAACTTTAACTTTATACGATTACTTTTTTTCCATCAGGGAAAACTAAAAAATACCTAAAACTATCATATGTAAATAAAACATATGTAAATGTGTACAAACCAGATGGAATTAGAATACATGCATTCACTGAATCAGCGTTAAACCTACAGCTGCCTTTATAAGACTAAGAAGGTTTATCATATAGATATTTAGGAGGATAATATTTTACACTTAACGGCACATAATGCATTATTAACTGTTAACTACATGTTTAGAATTAAGTCATATTAATAGATTAAATTAGAATTTTATCGATCTCTGGGAAAATTAAGGTTCCAGCAAAAGCACAGGACGGTAATATCACACAGATGGAAGAAAATGAGAAAGAGAAAGAAAATAAGACAATAACAATATCTATGGAAACAGCAGGAAACAGGAAATTGCAGATCAGAAGTAGAACTACTACTAATAATAATAAATTACCAACAATAATAAACATTAAATAATAATTAAAACTAATACCTTACTTATGCATGATCACATGAATACAATTTATTAATAGCAGTAACAATTATTAAATGTCCTGTTATCAAATGTGAAGATATCTTTAATCTGTGTACATAGATTTTAATTTGAGGTGTTTTGACAATAAATGCACATTAATTAAAATTAGTTGATGTTAAGATAACAGTCAATGAAGAAGTATCTCATGTTAACAGCATCTGTAAACTATTAAATAATAATATAGAACTCAATACCCAATTCAGCTGAGCACATTGGTAATTAACTAGATGACACTAACTAGTTAACTCTTAGTGTTCATCTGTGTATTAACATATGTTCATTCATGTAAATAACACAAAATCTTTGGAGATTAAGATTAGGCAACCTGTGATTTTCTGTAATATACCATTTCTCCTGCGTTCAATTTATAAAGCAAACATTTTGTGTTACATTTGTACATAAGAAATTGCAGATGAATTTAGATTTTTGACCACGTTGGCTTGTGATACATTTTTTTTTAGTTGTTTACTAATTATTTCCAAAGCTGAATAAATACGTGTTAACATGTTTAGTGTTCATTATTCCATTAACTAATGTTAACTAATGTGACCTTATTGTTCAGTGCTTTCAATATTAAATGTATATATTTTACTGATTTGAGGAACTCATAAAACAAATGTAATACACATAACAAAACTAGTAATACTGTGAAAGGTGTATAAATACTGTATATTGTAAATTTCACATGATTAATGCTTTTTCTGAGTCTAACAAACTTTTTAAACCTGCAGCAAAACATTTAGCATGTCTACATGGGACAGATTTAGGAATCAAACTTCTTAGTAATGATGTAAAGTGTCTTGTTGTGGAATAAACCCACGATTTACACTGTTGTCCATAAAGTTGGAATAAAGTATTTTGGCCTCTTTTCATGAAATGATTGTGACAATGTGATTTATTCTAGATAGATCAAGTGTAACTGGGACTCAGTGTGTAGTCACTGAGCCTGGTCAAAGGTGATTACTGATACTGTATGTATAAATAGTTGTAAGTGGAATGTATCTGAAAACATTTTTCCAACTTTATGATCAACAGTGCATTTCATTTGAAAATAGCATTGATCAGTGCAATAACAGCAGCTTTCCGCCACCACACACTGAAAATACATGTTGATTACTTTCACATTTTTGTTTAACAAATGACTCTGTCCATCCATCCATCTTCAACAGCTTATCAGGCTCCAGGTCATGGGTCAGCCTAGACTCCCCTCTCCATGGCCACCTCCTCCAGCCCCTCAGAGAGGGAGGGGGGGAGGGGTCCCAGTCCAGCCGATACAGTCCGTCCCACGTCCCCTCCCAGTTGGATGTGTCTAAAACACGCCGCAGATGCCGGAACCACCACATCTGGCTCCTACTGGCATGGAGGAGCAGGGTCTGTGCTCTGAACACCTCCTAAACTCTGGCCAAACTCCTCACTATAGTTAACAAGCACTATGCATTTCAACTTCAAATGTCAGAAGTGAAAGCTGATCTTTAGGGCTTGTATTTGTTCCTCCTGCACTTTAATTTTCAGATACTTCTTCAAGTCAGTATAAATAATGCAACTAAAACTCATCAGATAGCAAAACATCATCATTTTATTGAATTTTTTAAACATCCCTGGAAACAATACATCAGTGCAGTGACACACACACATCCATACACACGCGCACACACACACACAGCTCTGTACATTCTGAAAATCACTAATACGGAAGTCGAAACTTCTTTTTTTTTTCCTTTTTTTTATCTCAACTGTTAAAATGAACTCATCCGCGAAGTCACATTTTGTCTCATCTAGTTCCACTGAAATCAAACATGAGGTGGGTCAGACAGGCTTCGGTAGTTCTAGTCCAATGACTTGGTTCTGGTTCATGCTGTAGTTTTAATGCAGTAGGTCTGGTTGGTCAAGTTCAGAGGAGAAAGCCCACGGACTGAAAATCATTCCGACTCCAAGGTTAGTCAGAATCATAATTATATCTGAGATTAAAAGATGGAAATTAATTTTGTTTGTTAAAGATTATACAACAAACATCTAATAAGACTGACAATCGGCTTTATGCACAGCCTCACTACTTCCTGAACTTAAGGCAGCGCCTATATTTCCTGTTTTCATTATTGAACACACTGATTAGTCCAGGTGTGCCTGACCACAGTAGTCACAACAAGAAGTAGCACACACACCTGGATTAATCAGTGTGTCCAATAATGAAAGACAGGAAATATAGGCGCTGCCTTAAATTCAGGAAGGCTGTGCATAGAGCCCTTTAAAAGTCCAGTGTGTGTGATCTCTGAACCATCTAGTGGTGAAGCAGCAGACAGCATCCAGCTGAATACCCCACGCCCCTCTCATAAGGTGGTGGGGGTCCCATGATAAAGCCAGTGTTTGTTATTATTCTGTTTCCTTTTAGTTTATGGGATTTTAACTCTGGTCCACATTCAAACATAGCGGATGACAGCAGAGTAATGATGCTGGATGTCATCTGCTACAAACGAACACATGACAGAGAGCAGATGACAGAAAAAAAAAAAAAATTGGTTTTCAATTTTGCATAAATTCTGAATTATGACTGAACAAAAAAAGAGAACAAGACAGAAAAGGCCAAAAAAGGATATAATAAGAAGTGCATGTCAGGAAATTGTAAAATAAATCAGGGCTGGGATTTTGCTGCTCAACTCCAAGTTTTTTATTAAAATGATGATGGAAACAATGTACTAATCCTGAATTTATTTGATAGCTTGGAATTTAAGCTTCAAAAAAAGGTCTTAAATCTCTCAAAGTTTTTTTTTCAGCCATTTGGATTAATATGCCATCCATCTGGTAATCAGTATCATTTCCTTTTCAGTTTAATGTCAGATTTTTCATGTTTTTTTCTTCTGTTTGATTTGTTTTTTGGGTTTTTTCGGGCTCAGCAGTGAAATGTACTCTCCTCCTCTGTTCCTATATTTAATACACAACATGACCTCAGCAGGTTGACCTTTGGCCACACGTGAGCTCGGTGTGGCCCTTCCATTGGCTGAACCCGCCTAATTTAAAACCCAATCAATATTTTGATCAATGGACATCTGCTTTGGGCTGATGACTGCACAGTATGACCTCATGTTGACTCCAACAATTTTTTTTTTTAACAATAACAAAATTATTTTTATATTCTTTGTGCAAGTTTATGTCCAGAAATCAAACCACTTCTTCCTGTCCTCTTGGGGTTCAGATATTTTGACAACAGCATGAGGAGAAAAAACAAATCTACAAGTCTGTATGTCACAGAAGAAAATAGCTGAGTTGAAAAATCAAAGACAGAAAGCTGAATTTAGACAGTTTTTCATACTTTCAGGTTTCTGCTTATAATCTGTGACCTCTCCGTGTGGCTTTAATCCGTAGATGGTTTATGTTGGCACAAAGTTTTCTGGTTACTGTTGAAACCTTATTTGAGAGCAGCCTGTTGACCTCTGACCTTCTTGGTGTGTTTGACAACGAGCTGGAGGTGGTGGACAGAAAGACCAATGGATGGACAGTGGGCGGGGTCTATTTGTGGCGGCTGCCTCTCCTCTTCATGGCGGCCGTACACTGTGGACAGTACCACTTCCCCTTTGGAGCCTCTGTCAGCCCCACACAGCCATAATGAAACCACTCGATCGGACACTAATGAAAAATGGAATTTAAACAAAATCAGCATTTGGCCTGAAAACATGCTCCAACTTTATTCATATGTGGTTGAAAAATGTGTTGGATTCACTTTGGCAAATATGAATAAATCCTCTATTTTATGAACCAAGCATTCTTTAACCAGACTACAGCAACAAATTTTTAAAAAGGACTATATATTCCTATTGTGCTTTTATTTTCAGGTAAAATTTCATAAATTAGAAACTGAAACAAAAAAACAAGCATTAATGAAACACAGGTTTTTAACAGTCAAATCTGCTGTTTTATCTGCACTACAGAATGCCAAACAAAAAAATCTTTGGCTTTGACATGAAATTCTTCTTTCTCATGAATGGTGATTTCTGTTTAATATAGATTATTATTTATTTTCAGAGCCATTTTACAGTCTTGTCACTTACTTAAAACAAGTTTAAGCCCTACTCTAAAGAACATATGACAAAAGACACCCATATAAAAATATGAAGATACTTACATCTGTATTATCACAGCCGACCATTTCTCCATAAGAAACCTGCAGAAAGTGACACAAAGGGTAATTTTTTAATTAAAATAAGCTGGTAACTGCAAAGAGAATGACACCTTTTACCATTTATAATACAGGTTACACCACTTCTAGTGATCACGTCTCTTGGGTAAAATCGGTCACTACAAGCACATGATGATTACAAACTTTTAACTTGTCCACTATCATTAGAAATAATGAGGTTTCTCATGGCACCAGTACACTTATATACTGGAGGCCAAACTGCTGAACAGGCCAGGTTGAAAAGAGAAATAAATAAATAAATACATACATACATAAATAAATAAACAGAAATAATAAGGTTTGTTTATTCTCAACAGTTGGTAGTGATGATGGTTTTTGTCTATATTATGGTACATTTAAGAATTACAACTGGCAAGTGTTTTTCTTCTCAACTGGTCATAGTAAAGATCCAAACAATATGACATGTATGTTGGATTGCTGCCTCATCTACTTGCGCAGATCCTTTAAAACTTGCCTATACAGCTTTAATAATTGTATCTATATATGTTTATGTATGTGTATGCAAGACAACTCTGTTTAGTTTTCACTGTACAGGGCACAGAAACTGTAGAGGGTCACTGAGAAAACATACACAAAACCAACACTGTCAAGTAGACTCTGATTTCTAAAACCAAGTTTTAACTGTATTTGTATAATGGATGATTTTGCCTCTGACTCTTTCATACATATCAACAGCTTCTGTGGGGCTGTGTGGATACCTGGTTACAGATGCAGTATCGCGGTTCGTTGGGGTCATAGGTCCAGTCCACTTGGCTGTTGGCTTCAGCCTCAGGCAGTGCTGAAGCCTGCTGGGAAAGCTCCTGAGCCAGTGCTGATGATGAAGAGCATGATGAGAGCGAGGAGGAGGAAGAGGATGAAGATGACTGATGATTTGAAGACTTGATGCTGCTTCTGGAAAAACAAAACACGAGAAGTTAGGACAAGTGGTACTTAGTATTTTCTTGTGCTAATTAAAAACTGTTCAGTGTACAGGAGTGTGGATGAAGCCTTACTTGGACTTGCGGCCCCTGGAGTCTGAGGCAGTGGCAGGGGTGAGGGTCTGTGTGAGGGTGGAGGCCAGAGCAGAGGAGGAGTATCCGCTGTTGTCCCGGGACAGAGAGAACTCTCTGCCAAGCTGGAAGTCATTGTTCTTGATCGCTTCGTAGCTCGCTTTAAGACTGGACGTCCTCCTGCCCTCCTTCATCTGGACACAAACAAACAAGGAGGATACTGTTTAACATTTGGTCTTTACTCACTGGATGGACATACACATTAACATATGCATCCAGCTGTATGACTAAAAAAACAAATCACTGAAAGCTTAATCACGTGGTTGCTGTTCAACCAGACATTTATTTATATATTTCAGGAGTAAGCTTCATAAATTCAACTACTTTATGTCCAATCTGACCTGTGTAATGTGCTTACAAAGACAACAAGGCTAATAGAAATGTGATTTTTATTTATATGTTTCAGCAGTCCATGTTAATACATGGCTATTCTCCCTTAAGTAGACTGTATGTGCAAAAATAAAGCACTATCAACAGCTTTATTCTATACCAGCAGCACAAAATTAGTACAAAGCCAAAAACCGAAGTATATGACTAATTTCAATATCATGACTGCCCTAATGTAATTTAATTCATATGGTAAAACAATGACACAGCCTAACACTTGGAAACAGATGTTTGCCACAAACACACAGGACTCATTCAAATCTTAGTGGTCTACCGTCGGGAAAATTAGTGTTCCTTAATTGTCTTCCCAGATGGAATCGGGTTTGTTGTTTGTTGACAGTGAGGCTGACTGGAAAAAGCTGAGTGGAATCCAGTGACACACAGAAAAGCACCTCCATGTTTGACATGTAAAATTATCAAAGGTATGTGAAGTATTGTGGTGTGCATGGTTCTGACCTGTGCGGTAGCCTGAACAGCCTGTGCAGCGGCCATGGTGATGGCCCCGGCTCCAGCAGCTCCAGGCCCTGCAGGGAGAGAGCTCAGGTTGTAGGAGGCGAGCGGCTGAGAAGAGTTGACGCTGTAGACGTTGTTGGTGGAGGATGATGTACTATTGGTACGGCAGCCTGCAGAGGACACAGGTCAGAGTTAATACACAGAAAGCTCCATGCAGGTAAAGGTGTGGATAAACGTCACTGTTTTTACCTGGTGTGTTCTCCTTGGAGGCATCTGAGGTGAGTGTAGACAGGAGAGCTTCAGACTTGAACTTCTTCTCTGGCACATGTTCTGTAGTGTGATGAGTTGGAGCATTGTACTTCCTCTCTGTTATTACACAATATTTGGGGGAAAAAAAAAAAAAACAATGTTAGTTTAGGCTTTGCATATTCTCCAAATGATGCTTCACTGTGTCAAAAGCACAAGCCTTTCATCCAAAAACTGAGATAGAAATTAATTACAACTCCCAAGATGCATTTCAATAACAAACACTAATCACAGAGCTGTAGATCATGTTAGGTGCTCTGCTAAAATGACTGGACGCCGGACTGCAGTAATGGTGGCTCATACATAAAGCTAAGCAAATTTAGCGATTCTACTATATATATATATATACATATATATATATATATATACACATATAAATATGTAGTTTCCCTTGAAAGTATCGATTTTTTAGCCACAAGTATCGATACATTAAGCCCCATTCAAAGCCCCCATGTTCCTTCTGGATCTCTGCTCGCCGCCCATTTCCCCCGTTCACTTTGCAGGAAGAGCGATTAGGTCAGCCAGCCGCTAGTGTCACTATAGAGCATTTTCAACATGTCACCGGTCTAGGTACTCTCTTTATATCGGTGCCGATGTCTTTCTCTTCATGTTTACACAGTCAGAGCTAAGAGATTCAGGAGAATGGTGGCGAATATAAATCCAGCACCTTCACACTTAAAAGCAGATCTGCGGGAGCACTTCGGATTTAAAAAGAAGGAAAGCAAGGCCATACCATGGCAAAATTGTTGCTGCCACACCATACATTTCAGACAAAAAAAAAAAATTTAAAAAAAATCATCACCGTCGCATTACCACATAAATGAGCATTACGTTTCACTTTCACTACTGGAGGTGACACGGTCCGCATCATCCCATACCCCATAGTAATATAAGTAGGAAACCGGGCCGAGCCCCTGACTGACCGAACCGCACAAAAAGTGCTACTTTAACCCAATAAAAGATTGAGGTAAATACTCTACGTGGAAGAGCACATTTAAAGCCAATAGTCACATGACTCACTATGATTCTGACCTTTACTGTCAGAACTCTATCTTAACAGCAAGTTAAAGCTAAAGATTACAAAGTAAAAAATGTTGATTAAAGTGAAAACACAACCTGCAGGATACATCAGTTCACTGTGAAATTCCAACTGAGGAACAAGTTCAGTAAAGATGGAAATGGGAGTGGATCTATACTATAACAATCTGAATTCACTGCATGTTAACGGATCAGTTCTGCACTTACTCTCTGTTGTGGTGTGGGAGTGGACATGGTGATTGTTGACAGGCTGAGATGGACTGTCCATTTCTAGCGATCCTGAGAAGAGAAACAGCATTTAAATTGGAAATGCTGCATGCTGGTAGACTACCTGCCACTGGCCTAACTTTGACAAGAGACAGTCTGAGTAACTTACGTCTCTCCAGGATCTCAGTGATGCCGGCATTGTCAGCCTCTAGCTCCATCTTAAACTTGGCCAGCTCCTGGTCCAATTTACGGAGATGACGGTCCACCTGCAGGAAAGAGGACACAAAAGTCTTAGCTGAGGACGCACACCACATTTTAAAAAGTAGAGCATCTTCAGGTTCAGCACACTAACAAGATTAGAGTGATTGTCACATATTTTCTCTTCCAAAATGGAACAAAGCAGCAGGCTGAACACTACTGGGGTTGGAGTTTTATAAACTGACTGCCATCTAGTGGTGAGTTGATTGAACAACACTCAAGAACAGAGCCTATGAATCATCAGAACTTTATAGAAGCCATCGTTACACACACAAATAATGTTAATATTAATATAGCCACTTATTAATATTAGATGAAGAACAAGAGCAGATCGGAGACCAACCCACCAAATCATAAATCTGATTGGCCAGCTGGACTTTCTCATCAGCATCCTCCAGAGCTTTGTAATAATCCTGAAATGGGAAACAGCAATTTATTTAACACCATAAATGCATTTTTTTTAACAGAAGCATAATGTGATTAAACAGCTATTGACAGTTTCAAATTCAGATGTTTCAAATCTCACTTAACACCAATCATAACACCAATAATAATAATAATAATTCCTGCAGGAAGCTAATTGCATAATTGATAGATGAGCGGCCCAATAACAGACAAATCTTACAAAAACACACAAGGACTGCATGATAAAAAGTGATGAAGAAAGGGATTAGACAATAAACATATATAATGGGATCTTAATTTTTTTTATTGCACATGAAATGTGACACCTAGACACCACAGTCCCTCTGATTTTAGGCATTTTACGCAGCAGGAATTTCAAAGTCAGACAATTGACGTAAGTGCATGGCTGAGAAGCCGATGAAGTGCAGCTGGCATGTGTGCGTGGTCTTTCCCATACAGTCTTTACTTGGGTGTGCTGCCAAAGTATATTTAGTAAGGTGAATAATTTTATTACTTCTACCCCTGCCAAAGAGATTATAGTGTAGTCAAACATAGTCTCATCCTAAACCAAAAATATTGCAGCAGGTTTGAAGTTAAGACATGTACAAAGCTACACAAGACTACAGCAGTTAGTAAACAAAACAAACACAAAATTAAGGGAGAAAACAATACAAGGAAAATGCACCCTTTCTACCTTTTATTTAATTTTTTAAATATATGACATTAGACCATGTATACAACCTGTTGCTCATGTAAAAATAAAAAATGGCTATAACACTGCTGAGGTATTCATAACTTTAGACATGCACAGTAACAGACAGTCAGAGCTTCAATGTTACCATGGTAGCAAATTTTCACATCTGCCTGTGTGCACTGTTTTGAAGCTCTGCTTCATCACATGGATGTATGAAGTCAATGTTGCCTTTTTACCATAAAATTATCAGTCTTGATGTTATTTTTCATCCCATGAGAAAATGCATGCATGAATGTATGTAATGGATGTATAATTGATGAATCAAGTACGGACAGACCATTTCTGTCACTGTAACCCACACAGACTCACAGAGACCACCTGTTGGCCTCATGACTTGGTTGCTGATTATATTATGCCAGATTTGTCTGACGAAATAAGCGTTCACATTTGTTAAAGGGTGAATATTGTCGGTGGTATTCAGGATTGTAGAGGGTTCAGAGGCTGTTAGATTTAGAGTCTGGCTCCAAATCCTACACTTTTCCCACTTTACTTAAGATGATAATTGACTTCATTGACTCACAAGACTCTGGACTAATTTTGTTTTTCATAGTGTTATTTGACTGACAAATCTACAAATGGAAGTTAATGTCACATTTCTCACTATAATATGTGTGAACTTGGAGGAAAAAGACACCCAGTATCTCACTGTGATAACCAGAATATCTGACCTTTTTAATGACCTCCATCTGTTCTTCTCTCCACTCTGGTTTGTTTTTCTTTGCATTGACGAAGAATTCAATCACCTTCTGCTCTAGCTGATCAGTGGCATCTTCACAGGGTGATGACAAAGAAAACAAACAGAGAAAAACATTCAGAATGAGAAAATACATAAACTCAGTATTCCACTAAAAAAGCTAGACTAAAAAGGAAAACAGTTAAACTTACTTAAAACGATGCAATAACTGTTACTTTCTATTCAGTTTTGTCCGGCAGAAAACTTAAAAATCATCTACACATTTAAGAATTTGGAAACTTGCCTAATGAAAAAAATATATTCCTAGACGAAGCAAGCGTTAAAGTACATGGTTAGTTATAAAATGATTTAAAGATAGCACCCACAAAATCCTGCACAGAATCTCCATACTTTTGATCATAATTTCATACATTTTAAATAACTAGCAAAAGTAATGATCCTAGTATGTTTACAACATGGCTAGTAATTATGTCAGAATCTGTCACATCACACACTTTGATGCAACATCTGGTAAAACATGCTGTTTGGAATAGAAATGTTCAAGTAAGTTCAGAAATGTTAGCCGGCTCATGCTAGCCACTTTGCTAAATTACAGACATATTTCGGTATGTGGGATACAGTGCTTTAACTGCTAGATAAAGTATAATCACTAAGTGCTTTCTACTTAATATGTACAATAACAGCGTGCAGTCTTTCTTCGGTTTACTCATTATTATACGGTCCTGAGCCACAGTCACCGGCGGCGCTGCACATACTTTGAACCTGAAGGTCCATCTCTCTCATTTCCGTAAACCTGTCGCGGAGATCCATGGGTAGCTGCTCGATCACTGCCAGGAGAAGAAAAAGCGGTTATCCTGCTAGCACGGCTAGGCTAACAGCCGCAGCTACACAGTCCATAAAATACTATACATGTAAAGCACAATAGGGCCAAACAAAGTCATCGGTGCTTTGTTGGACGTCTACACTCACTTTCGAGATAGTCCTCCAGGTACAGCATCGCGGCAAATTTTATATTTCAAGCGATTAATGAAATAATTTTCTTCTTTCAATATGGCGCCGCCAGCCGCTGTCTCGCTCAGAAAAAAATACCACAAAAAATTGAGGTCAGCGAACGTGACGCAGTCAGATGTCTACGCTCTGATTGGTTAATCCCTAGATAGTCGCTGATTCGTGTTCTCAGATCAGATGTCTCATGGGACTTGGAGTTTTCTAACAGATTGGTATAGATAAACAGCCAAATACACCAAATTAATTAATTTTAAGATAAAAAAAAAAACAAACAATATTTGTAGGACCAAAATATATATCTGTCAGATATACAAAAAGATACAAATATTTCCTGTTATTTATGTTGCACATATTGTGGGTGACTATATAGGCTGCATTTCGAAATTTTAGATAGAACACTCAAATAGAAATCATATACCATCAACGCTTTTACAGAAATATTGTAAATATTTTCAGACTCCTCAACACTGATTTATAACACTGCCCATCATCTACTGCACAAATTATGGTCGCATGAAAATAGTGTACATCTTGTTATGATGACTGCAGAATCAGGTGACTATCATTAGGAGAATACTTAATAGAGCAAAAAAGTTTGTGCATAGATTTTTATGGTCATGTCATGCAAGACGTTTTATTGCAATGTTTTACCACAAGCACTAATAAATAATTAAATCACTGCAATTATCTTAAAGACCTGCTTGTGTGACTTGATTATTCGGTTTATGGTCATGTACAGTGGACAACAAATTAATTAAAATTTGAGAGAGATTGCTTACTTTGTCTACATTTTAATAAAATTACCCAAAATGTGGTCTCCAAAACTGACCAGAATTTATCACATACTACGGTATACTTGTTGATGGCAGGGATTATCAGCCTATTGCCTATTGCCTACTGCCTACAGCCTGCAGTTCAGACAAAATTGTGAATTGTTTATAAATGGTAATTCTACTCCTCACTGCCTGGTAATCCAAACCTAAGGTATTCATTGTATTCACATGAATAGAATAGAATAGAATAGAATAGAATAGAATAGAATAGAATAGAATAGAATAGAATAGAACTTTTTGTCATTATTATAGTACAATGAGAAACAATTTTGTAGAATCTTTAGCAGTCACAACAAAAAATAGGAATAAAAAAAATAAAAAAATATAGTGCAAATCCAATAAAGTGTAATCCAGTTAAAAAAGTCAGATACAATACAGTGCAAATTCAACATACAATAAATAGACAATGATAAATGGACAAAACAACAACAGCAAAAAAAAAAAAAATAAAAAAAAAAAAAATAATAATAATAATAATAATAAAAACATACAATGAGGTAATGTGCATGGAGAACTTCCAGCTTCTTCCAGTATAGACATTTTTAATTTTAAAATCCAGTCATTTTATTTTACTCCATTTGAGGGAACAAAAGCTGCAAGAACAGTATTAAAACATAAACTGTATATAAAAATGGAGAACATGATGCTCTTATCTCCCATTGAGCAAAAATGAAGCCAAAAGACTCCACTTGACTGTTATCTGACGGATTCAGGCTATTATGGCTGTTTAAGCACCCGTTTGATTACATTAAATAAGTAAAAACAAAATGTATTGGATGTGCTCTTGGAGTTTCTCTTCAGCCAAAGTCCCATAGAATAAATTGAACGGGATACAGAATTATTATACCGTAGTGATCCACCAGGTGGAGATTGAGACGTGTTTGGTAGAAATTTGGAGTGCTCCTACTATGAACATGTTATTATGATGTACACTAGATGGCACTCCAAAGCCCTGTGCCGGTCACTCTACTGGATGAGAATGGACGCTTTAAAGTTTAAACTATGTTTAATTAACTAAGGTGCATGTGGTGTGATCAAAGTAAAGTGTCAGAAAAGGTGTTGTTAAAAACAAATGTTTCATGCAGTATTTACTTGTATTGTAGTTTGCTAATCTGCCAAAAAAAAGAGAAAACTTTTCGAACTTAAAAAATTCTACAATAGCCTCATAATCTCCAAAATTAGCCTATATCACAACTATAGCACATTTCTAACAGAGGCTATGCATATATTACATTTGGTTAAAGCCTTTAAAGATGTTGCTGATGTAGGCCTACAAAACAATTAAAAAGCGTTATTTCTCTAAAGACTAGGGCTTATTGTCCTTGGATATTTGACTAAAAGCATTTAAATAATCTTTACTATCTGACATATTTGGAGGTTTCCTGGAGCTCGGTCAGTGTGTGTTTACTCTGCAGCAGCCTCTTCATCGCCGTCACACTCTCAGACCACTGGCCTGCTGATCCCGCGGCTCTTGCGGCTGGAGGCGGACACATTCCTCCGTCCCCTCTGAGGACTGACGGGGGAGGAAGGGAGGGAGGAAGGGAGGAAGGGAGCTGCCCCGTGCTGCCCCTGCACATATTTAATTAGGGAGAAGAAGAAGAAGCGGCGGGACGGGCCAGGAGGACAACGCACCGCCCCCCCTTCCAAGCAGCTCCGGGTTTCTGGCAACAACTTGAGCCGACACTCTGTCCGCAGATCTGGACCGGACAGAGCCCCCACGTCTTCTGTCCTGTTTGGAGCAAACATTTGACGAGCTGAACGGGAACTTTGAGCGTTAAAGTTGAGTTGAGTTGACTGTAACGTCTTGGATTCGAGCTTTTCTCCTGAGTTTCTCTTTGAAAGTTTCACACAACAAACAGAAAGTGGATCATATCATTGCGGCGTCAGAGTGAGCCATGCTGTGGCTGAAGGCGCACTGTCGTTAAGTGAGTGATGATTGATTTGGAAATGTCAGCGCCACCGCTGAGCACAGACCAGCACACTCCATCATCCCGGCGGGCTGAGGGAAAGTAAGAAACCACCTGTTGTGAATGTTTCCTGGAGCTTCTCACGGATAAACCTGAGCTGCTAAAACAAGACGTCGGACAGAGCTGAGCAGGAGGCGCACGCACAACGGTATGCGGTTTTTACGCACGGAGCAGACGCAGTTTCTGGGGAGAGGCTGCTCTCTAATGAGTGATAATCTCCACACAGCTCCCCTCCGGCTCCGTGTTCGTCACTCACTGGTTGTTTGTTTGCAGTGAGCATGTTGCCATGGTGTCCCGGGCTCAGATGAGGAGGACAGCGGAGCTCCGGTGGCTGCGCTCGGGATGGCTCGTGAGGACGCGGTGAGGTGTCTGCGATGTCTGCTGTACGCGCTCAACTTACTCTTCTGGGTGAGAGGAGCGACTGGTCAGATCCACACTGATATCAATACAACACGTGGAGGATTATTAACACTCTCTACTCACTAGTCATTGACCACAGAGATACAACCATCAGTACCATCAGAATCCAAAGTATCAGTCGGAAAGTTTACAGCTCAGAGCCCTTCAGCAGAATCAGCTGTTTTTATTTGACCCAATCCACATCTAAAATGTGAAGGTTCCATATGTAATAATTAACATGAGCCCATGTTAATTCCATGTGTATTTGACAAAAATATTTCAAATGTATTGTACAGTATAAAGACACGTGCAATTTTCAGATGTGTGTGTGTGAGATGTTGCAATAGTTTCTATATAAAATTAGTATTTTGTAGTTAGAAGTTATAAATAGTCTGTTTTGGAGAACATCTAAAATATATGTGTACAATATGTGTGAAGTTAGCGCAAATAAATATTTAATATTACATTAGAAAATGTTAAATATTAAAGTTGGCACTAAACTTTAAGATTGCAACTATGTTGCAGTAGAGTTGCAGCTAAAGTTGCATTGATTGTGCTATAGATGTTGATTAAAGTTGCATTAATGCTGTAGTTGGTGGTAGATTAAATTTGTAGGAGCTGTTTTAATGTTGCTGCTGAAGTTGGAATAAAGTTCCAATATATGTTGCATCAAAGTTGAAGTTGCATTATTGTTGTAGAGGAAGCTGGATTAAAGATGTGGGTGAAGGTGTAACAAAGTTGCAGCTCAAGTTACATAAATGTTGCAGCTGATGTTCGATAAAAGTTGTAGTAGTTGTATTTGATATACTGTTAGGAATTAGTTGTTCTGCTGCACGTGCTGCAGATACAGATGAGCTCTATCTGAAGTTGCACTTAAACCTGAGGCTTCGCTGAAGTTGCACTTGGACATAACCATTGTTCACTTTTCTGCTGAAGCTGGAGTTAAAGTTCCAGTTGAAGATGAAGTTGAAATTACAGTTAAAGTTGCACTTAAAGTAGGCCATGGTCTGTTTGTGAGAGCATGTTTCACATTCTGAGATGTTATTTGTAGGCAGCAGAAACTGATCCGTGTGTGTTTATTTCTGTGTGTGTTTATTTCTGTGGGTGTCCCAGCTGATGTCAGCATGTGTCTTGGGAGTGGCAGCCTGGATAAGAGACTCCCTGAACACCGTCCTGACCCTGACAGCCCACACCAGGTGAGTCCCACTGGAAGAGTAGGGCGGCTGTGGGATGGTGGAGGGTCCAGGTCTTGGCTTCTCAAACTAGCATCACACTGCCTTTTCAGTTTCCCTGGAAGACTTTCATAGTGTCAGACTCTGTTCACATACAGCACAAAGTAATTAAAGCCTCTGGAAACCTTAAACACACAGTAGCGCCCTACCTACCTATGGTAAATCAATGTGAAATTATGTAGTGCTATTCTACTTTATTGGCACAGTGTGCTTTAGAATGTGTGTCACTCAGTTACACACACATTAACACCAGTTTCTTAGGGATCAATGCCAATCTTCCAATGACTCCCACAATACCTCCTGAGCCACAGCTGCACTGGGTGTACTTCAGGGCATTATGAACATATCAGTATAAAAAAAAAAAAAAAAAAAAGAGATTTGTTTTAATCCAAATTTAAAATGCTCATTTATGTTTTTGTAAACTTTCTGATATTCTGTTTGTATGGGGAGACCACTTACTTATTAACGATCATTGGGACAGTCAGTTTCCCATTGTAGCTACAGATAGCTACTATATCTGCATTGCAGTCTCGTGAGACCATGGATTTCTTATGCTAGGGAGCCAGCTTTTAAAGCAGCATCATCTGTGGCTATGGAGGCCAGTCTGGGACAGACAGACACACATGTGGACCAAATCCACTGATGTTGAGGGCATGGTGGCGGCTTATTGCTACCTCAACTTTCTTTTTGTTTCATGATGTTGAATCAGGATGGTTTTGTGAGATTACAGGCTGTTGTGGATTGCTTTCTGCCATTGGCGACGGTCTTGGGAGGCATTTTCTCAGGTGACTGGATTGATGTTGAAACATTTGAGGTTTTGTTTGCAGGAATCCATATAATGGAGCAGCAGGCAGCCAGCTGGCTTTTTGCCAGATGTTAGATCTGCGTATAAGATGTCCTTTGGGATACGACTGTTGTCCATTTGGACATGGCCCAGCCACTGGAGACGTGGCAGCCTTAGGACTGCTTGATCTTCACGAGGGTTGTGGGGGATGCTGGAGGCTATAACGTACTGCATGTATTTGGATGAAAGTGATGTTGTTCTACATTGCATTTGTATATATAAGTTATTTATTACAAAAAATGTTTGTTATAACTGTGTAACAGCACAACAGGAAAGAGAAAAACTAAGGATCAGGCTCTCAGGTTGTGTGACCCTGTGCATTGATTGGCTGGTGTTTTGTGATGCTGTGCTTGCATTAGCTGATGTTCTGTGATTCTGTGCTCTCATTGGCTGATGTTCTGTGACGCTGCGCTGTCATTGGCTGGCGTTCTGTGACACTGCGCTCTCATTAACTGATGTTCTGTAACGCTACGTTCTCATTGGCTGGCGTTCTGTGACGCTGTGCTCTCATTGGCTGATGTTCTGTTACGCTCCGCTCTGATTGGCTGGCGTTCTGTGACGCTGCGCTCTCATTAACTGATGTTTTGTAACGCTACGTTCTCATTGGCTGGCGTTCTGTGACGCTGCGCTCTCATTGGCTGATGTTCTGTTACGCTCCGCTCTGATTGGCTGGTGTTCTGTGACGCTACGCTCTTATTGGCTGGCGTTCTGTGACGCTGCACTCTCATTGGCTGACGTTCTGTGACGCTGCGCTCTCATTGGCTGACTTTCTGTGATGCTCCGCTCTGATTGGCTGGTGTTCTGTGACGCTGCACTCTCATTGGCTGGCGTTCTGTGACGCTATGCTCTCATTGGCTGATGTTCTGTGACGCTGCGCTCTCATTGGCAGACGATCTGTGACACTACTCTCTTATTGGCTGGCATTCCATGATGCTGCGCTCTCATTGGCTGACATTCTGTGACGCTGCGCTCTCATTAACTGATGTTCTGTAACGCTGCGTTCTCATTGGCTGGCGTTCTGTGACACTGCGCTCTCATTGGCTGATGTTCTGTGACGCTCAGCTCTGATTGGCTGGCGTTCTGTGACGCTACGCTCTTATTGGCTGGCGTTCTGTGACGCTGCCCTCTCATTGGCTGACGTTCTGTAACGCTGCGCTCTCATTGGCTGACTTTCTGTGATGCTCCGCTCTGATTGGCTGGTGTTCTGTGACGCTGCACTCTGATTGACGCTCCGCTCTGATTGGCTGGCGTTCTGTGACGCTGCACTCTCATTGGCTGACTTTCTGTGACGCTCCGCTCTGATTGGCTGCCGTTCTGTGACGCTGCACTCTCATTGGCTGATGTTCTGTGACGCTACGCTCTCATTGGCTGGCATTCTGTGACGCTGCACTCTCATTGGCTGACATTCTGTGATGCTGCGCTCTCATTGGCTGACTTTCTGTGATGCTCCGCTCTGATTGGCTGGTGTTCTGTGACGCTGTACTCTCATTGGCTGGCGTTCTGTGACGCTATGCTCTCATTGGCTGATGTTCCGTGACACTGCACTCTCATTGGCTGGCGTTTTGTGACGTTACGCTCTTATTGGCTGGCATTCCATGATGCTGCGCTCTCATTGGCTGGCGTGCTATGACGCTGCGTTCTCATTGGCTGATGCTGTGTGACGCTCCGCTCTCATTGGCTGACGTTCTGTGACGCTCCGCTCTGATTGGCTGGCGTTCTGTGACGCTCCGCTCTCATTGGCTGATGTTCTGTGACGCTGCGCTCTCATTGGCTGACGTTCTGTGACACTGCACTCTCATTGGCTGACGTTCTGTGATGCTACGCTCTTATTGGCTGGCATTCCATGATGCTGCGCTCTCATTGGCTGACGTTCTGTGACGCTGTGCTCTCATTGGCTGATGTTCTGTGACACTGCGCTCTCATTGGCTGACGTTCTGTGACGCTACGCTCTTATTGGCTGACATTCTGTGACGCTCCGCTCTCATTGGCTGACGTTCTGTGACGCTGCACTCTGATTGGTTGATGTTCTGTGATGCTGCGCTCTCATTGGCTGACGTTCTGTGACGCTCCACTCTCACTGGATGACATTTTGTGATGCTGCACTCTCATTGGCTGATGTTCTGTGATGCTGTGCTCTTGATTGGTTGATGTTCTGTGATGCTGCGCTCTCATTGGCTGACGTTCTGTGATGCTCCGCTCTGATTGGCTGGTGTTCTGTGACGCTGTACTCTCATTGGCTGGCGTTCTGTGACGCTATGCTCTCATTGGCTGATGTTCCGTGACACTGCACTCTCATTGGCTGGCGTTCTGTGACACTCCACTCTCATTGGCTGGCATTTTGTGACGCTGCGCTCTCATTGGCTTATGTTCTGTGACACTCTGCTCTGATTGGCTGGCGTTCTGTGACGCTACATTCTCATTGGCTGGTGTTCTGTGATGCGCCGCTCTCATCGGCTGGTCGAAACAAATAAATGAATGAATGAAAAAAAGCCTGTTTTGTTTAATATCATGGCTTCTTGGTGCTTTTTAAGGCTAAAAACTCAAAAAAGACTGTTGTAGGTAATTTGCAAATGCCCATGTTCCTGTGATGTTAATAAAAGAAACCTCAAATCATCACAACTTTCACCACAGTTTTTTGGAAAAGCTGCCGCAAAATCAGGCATTTTAGGCCGCAACAATCAAAAAAAATCCTGCGAAATCCTGGAGGGACTGATCTATCAACGGGAGAAGGCCTGGTACACCCTGGAAGTGTTGCCAGTTCATCATCGTAGCTCTTACATTCACACCTACGGCCAATTTACAGTAACCAGTTAGCGCATTATTATAAAAGAACCCACACAGACACGGGGAGAACATGCACATACAGAAACCTTGGATTAAACCTTAGAGATTCTTGCTGTAACTCAGCAGTGTTAATCACACGAATGCTGTGCCGTCCTCCAGATAAAACCTATGAAAGTGATTTTAGTCTTTTAGGTTGATTTAATCTGGTTGCTTTGTATTTAGATCATATTTTTTCTGATCTGATTGCTTTCAACATGTCGTTGGATGTTATAAAAGCAAGTAAGTGACAGCTGTATTGACCAATTGCAGTCTGGTGTCAGTCAGACATGTGACTTAGAACCAATATGGTGATCAGCTACCTCATGGAACATCATGACCCAGCAGACCCGGGCTCTAAATTATTTCACACAGATCATATGATAATTTCCTTGACCTCCTTTTGGCTTCTTTTTCATGCATTGGGAGGAAAGGCAGTTGAAGCATCCATCTATACACACAGTTGGTCCTATTGATTGTCAGGATCTAGTAGCAGGTATGAGCTCTCTGCCCTATTGTGCCTTTTTTTCCTTGTTCTATACCATTTTATATTTTTGTGATTCATGGCCTTGTTTTCACTAGTGGTGCACACTCTTCATTTATTTTCTACATTGTTGGACCACTGCCTCCTTCTCCTTCATTCACTCAGATAAAAACAGATTTACATGAAATGTGTGATCCATTAGCTATTCTTTATGTGTAATTGACTCACAAGTATTGTATTAGACTACATTTAAGGATGTCTATGTTTAAGATTTAACTAATGTGTTTATCCTCTGTGAATGCTGATGTGATCTTCCACAGATGGACAGTCTGAGTCATTTTATGCAAAGTTTGAAAATACCTCTGAAAGTTTATTTTCAGTCAGATTTTTTAGGGTGCTTAATGCATTTTTACTCTTTTATGCCAAATTTCCAGAGGCTTTACTGAAAAAAAAAAAAAAACTGAAAGAGAATTTCAAACCCTTTCTCACCTCTAAACAGCAAACCAACCACTGCTTGGAGGTTCGGTGATTTGTCTCTTTTAGGAAGAGGTTTCAGATGCTGTTAAATCATTAGACAAACACTGCATTTAAAGCAGAGTGAAGCATTAAAATGATTTCTGCTAGATCTGTCAGCATCATGGACTATAAAATTATACTACACAGTCATTTATAAATCTTTGACCAAAACAAACTGAACTGCTGGAGTGAAATGTTTTATTTATTACATTAAGAAGACTCAAAGTGGGAGAAAAAAACCCACAACAGGGTAGAAGTCGATGGGAAAATGGATTATTAGCTGTAAACACTGGCTCCCTGCTTGATTATCAGGAAACCTATTTACTGATGTGACAGATTCATGTATTTGAAATGAGTACTGACAGTTAACTCCAGACATTTATTCTGAACTCTGCCATGCACATACTGGATCATGGAAAGTTGGTTTTGAGCATGGATAAATCAAAAGTACTGATGGTCTCTGTGTCTCTGCAGGCTGGAGGAAGCTGCCATCCTCACATATTCTCCTGCTGTCCATCCTGTCATCATCGCTGTGTGCTGTTTCCTGATCATCGTGGCCATGGTGGGATACTGTGGCACCCTCAAGTGTAACCTCCTGCTGCTGTCCTGGGTATGAGTTTAGCTCTTCACTAATCATCAGCCGCTAAAACAACACAGAAACTTTTCATTACCATTTTCAGAATCTGTTATTTATTTTGTTCAAAGACATGTGCATGCAGAAGAAGCACATTACATTGGATTATATACTAAGATACTTATTCAGCTAAAGTATTCATTATATGGGGCATAAACAGTGTGTAATGCAATATATGCTTCACAGTCATTATTAGATTATCCTTAGTTACACTAAATTAATCAAGCACATTTGGGACCTACAATATCCTCAACATAAATTCACATACATGTGAAAAAGTTTAACTTTTACAAGAAATTTGCATTAAAAAATGTCACTGACATAAGCACATTTGTAATATAAGTCCACTGTTTCCAGTCAAACCTTTATGCAAACGTCTGATATATCTTCCTGGATGTAAGTATTGTAAATCTCACATGTCCCTAGAATGTATATTTTAACACTGTATCGTTGAATGAGCAGTCTGAAAGGGGCTGTGAATGAATTAATACTGTTTCAGTAAGTTAGCATTTAGCATTAGCTCATCCATCACCCCCTGTGGTTCTGCAGTTCTGTCCTATTGACTAAATATGGCCACTTTTGACTTCAAAAATTCGAGATGAAGAAGGCCAAAATGCCAAAGTCCTTGCCTCAAAATGGCAGTTTAGTGGGTGATGTCATTGTAGCTCCATCCGCTTCCTAAATGACAGGTCATAATTCGTACTTCCACACAGTGACAGAACATAACTTTAAGTATACCAGACAAAGACGACAAAACCCATTACAGAAATTACACACTATAATGCATCACAGACTCAGCACTATGATGTTGTGCTGTGTGTGATGACAAAATGAAAGCCACAGTATCTGAACGCCAATTAATTAAAACATATGGAAAATGAAGTCAGTAGTTACAGAGTTGAGTAGGTTTTAGCACATTGTTATCCCCTGGCATGTTATGCAGGGGAATATGGCAATCAGCATATTCGTCATTTTGTTAGCAGATCTGAAAGGAAAACCATAGAATATTATTACACCAAACCAGCTGCAACTTATTAGTTATGGTGTGGCGTGGTCCTATTGGCTGTTTCGTCTGTTACCTGTCTGTCCATCCATCTGAAACTACCTGACTCCTCCGCTGTCAGAAAGCTAAGTGAATGAAACTAAGCTATCATCAGTAACAAGTACCACTTGTAGTTTTTCTGCTGGGGTTGGTCTGGGGGTATGCCTTCCTTTATACATTAAAGCTACTCTCTTTATAGCTCTTTATATCATCTAATGTGGCGTTCCACTGAGTTGTGATTTTCATAGAGAAAGCTGTCTGCCAAAAGGCATTGAGATAAAACTGTACAGTACAGTCTTTTATGGAAGATAGGCTCGTGGGTTTTGGAAGTTTTTAAAGTGATGTAAGAAAAGTCAAGTAATCTACATTCCACAGATTTAAGTGAAGTGAACTGTCAAATCTGAGGAGATAATATCGTATAGTGATAACATTAAATAGTCTTTTATCCAGAATTTTTGATTTGTTTGTATAATAGCTGTAGTGATCTAATGACTCTCTATTTAATTAAAGTAACGGCATACAAACACGACATCAGTATTAAAGTAAAACCATCGGCAGTTTTGCAATTTCAGTCTAAACTAAAAAGCTAAAGATCTGATTCTGCTTTCACCATAAGTCTTTGAGCACCAGTCAGACTGGTTTGATAACAGGGGTCAGTCTGTGATCCACTTCACCTGTGTGTGACCCACCTGAGTGGGCAGAGCCAGGCTTCGGGTGTCTCTATTGTCTCAGAGGAGATAGATTTGTCCCCTTAGGCACACAGACACAGAGCAGCCAGATGAATGATGGGAAACCAGGAGAAACAGGAAATGCCCCCACCCTCCCTCAGTTGCTCCCGAGACACCTGGGAGATCGCATCACAATAGAGACAACAACTCCACCTCATCCTGAATACGGACGGGGCTTTTTATTGGACAAAGGAGACGTCCTGAACAAGGAGACTGTCTCTGTGATACATCCTGATTCTCTTAAATGCGTCTTTCCTTATGTCTCAGTCTTTACCACTAGAGATGTGAGGAGAGATATAAGGAATCATAGACAAGCAGAAAGGAAATCAAGTATGTGTTTAGTGAATTGAAACATTTTAACTCAATAGTTGCATTGTGCTGTTTGTAAATTCCATATTTAAAGCTATACAATATGTAACTACCACAATAAAATACCTAAAATTGACTAGGCCTAAATTAACTCCTGCACTTCCTGCGTATCTAATATTTCCAACAATGTTTCAAAATCCAAGAAATTCATAACTTCATTCAATTTCATATCGAGTTTCATTTGGCAGCCCATCAGTGATCACTTTACCAGTATTAATATTACTCTTTAATTTGAGTTAAATTATTTAAAAGGACTCAGATCTGCTTTTCTTCTGTTGTGTGTACACTTCTAACTTCAGCAATGCTATCATACAGTTTCAGATTAATCTGATCATTTGTCAAATCCAATCTACAGATTTCTAATAAAGGGCCATATCTGTTTGGTAAACAATGCCCACAAATCTGTGACAGTGTGTTTGAGGAGTGAGGAACAATAAATTTCAACATTTTGACTGTTTTGCAAAAAGAATATTACATTACTCATTATAGTACAGTTTTTTTTTTTGTTTTTTTTTTATTTTGCACCTTTTTGTTTCAATAAGGTTATACAACATAATCAACAACAATAACATAATAGCATTAATAACGATATTTAAAACGTCACGTTCACATTTTGACTGAATATTGGTTCCCACCCCTTCACATTGTAAACAGTGGTGTCCAGACCTTCCTACTGTAATAATGTGAATTTCAAATGAGCAGAATAACAGCATAAATCTGGTATTTTACAGAGAATGCTGCATCACTGGTCATTTTTGCATTAATGATACTAGGATAGCATACTGGTGATATACATATTGATATACACTGACAACCAAATGAATACCCTCTATCTACAGACTTAGTTTCACTGTGCCAGTGACACTGATAGATCTGAGTGGAGACACAGGTAGTGGATGGATGAAGAGGGACCATTTTGCCACAGTGCAATGAAAACATTCACCACTTTGTACTTGGAGCAAACGTAACTAGTTAAGGGTATAATAACTCCACACTCAAACATTGTCTGTAACAGTAATGCACATTAAAACTAGATGGTATAAAACAGAAGAAAGAAGAACACTAGGTCGGTTTGAGCCACTGTATAAACATGGCAGTGAAACACGATGGACTCCATGAAGGCGACCTAATCCCTCTGTAGATATAAACAGCAGCAGGTCATTCTAAGGAAATGAAAACATGATTCTGATATTCAGGTGCATTAATTATAGCATTGTTATGAGTATTATTATGAGTATTAGTTAAATCTCTCCTAATTCAGATGTCAACTTGTGGAAATTCATTATACTTCTTCAGTTTCTGTAGTATGGTGGTCGGTTCACATGTGAAAGGTCCCTGGTTTGAAACTAGGTGGCACCAACTGTTACGGCTGTGGCCTGGAGGGTTGTAGAAGTGGCTTGTGATGAAAGGGTAAGGGTTGCTGGGTGAATTCCTGGAATAGCATAGAAATTGTTGGCTGATATACCCTTGAGCAAGGCACTCAAGAACCCATTTGCTCCCTGGTCTCCTGACATGTCAACCCACTGCTCCTAGTCTGCAGTGTGTGTGTTGTGTTCCTGTATGTGCAGCTGGTGATGGATTAAATCCAGAGGGTCTGTTTCAGTTTGTGTTGCATGTCCACATGTACAATATACTGACAAATAAAGATTCTGCTTCTAGAATTTGAGTAACATTTTTGGAAGTGAAATGACTTCACAAAAGAAGCAACACAAAACACAATGGTGATGGGTAAAAATAGCTTTAGTTCATTATGAAACTGTGGTGAGACACATTAGACTTAGGCATCATAAGCAGATATTGGTACAAACATGTGACATGCACACTGAGACATGGATACAGATGAGAATTCTTCATTCTTCATTTCCTTAGAACTGAAATAGAATGCATTTTTAATACTTGATAGCATCTAAGCAATTTGTTCGGTGACTTGAAAGTATCAATGTTTGTTCCTCAGTCCTGGTGAGGGGATAGGGAAGTACCATGTTTGCCCACCTATGCATCAGGTAATCTCACAACAGAGCGAAATCCGTGTTTCTGTTGAATGAACAAATAAAACTTTCTGTTGTACTGAGATAAATACAATGCAATGGCTTTAGCTGGGAAAACTTTAAATGCAAGAGAAAGTTCTTCAGTTTTAAAAACGGATGGTTTCCTTGAGATGACCCTGGTAGTCCTTGAGGAGGTTCTCGAAAGTCTGTGAGCATTTGAATATTTCACTCTGAACCATTTACCAGCAGAAAGAGAAATGCTCAGAGTGGGTTCATATTTTCTCACCTGCTGGTTTCCTCATCTGTTTGGGAGGAGAGTGTGTGTGTGTGTGTGTGTGTGTGAGGAGGAGTGGAGGTCAAAAGTTCACCCTCCCCTTAACCGATGATAGAGACAGCAGAGATAGATTCATCATGCAATGTGTGTGTGTGTGTGAGGGAGTGAGTGAGTGAGTGAGTGAGTGAGTGAGCTGTAAATGGAGTTGAACAGTAACAAAGCAGTCTGCTGATATTTACACTCTACAATGGAGGACACACACATATGCGTATTCACATGACTGCATGTGTCTACTTTATTTGTTTCTCTTTCTGTATTTGACTCCATTAGTTTAGTCTGATGTAACACAACTTAGCCTACCTTAAAACAACATGTCTTTACACATCTCATAAAATAATAAGCTAAAACACAAAGCAGGCTAACCGAAATACAGATTTGACACTGAATTAACCCTAAAATAAGTCTGAATATCTGTGTTTGTCAGTATTTCAGCTCTCTGTTGGTGATCTTCTGTGTGGAGTTGGCCAGTGCTGTGTGGACCTATGATGAGGTGAGAAAACTGACTTCCTGTTTACACTGTCATATTTTATACCTCTATCAACTATGTCAGTACTGTGCAGATCAGACTGAGACTTCTGAGCAGCTGCAGTATTCAGAAACATTCAGCTGCTGATACAAACTAAAGACCTAAAAATAACCAGATATGTTAGACACGTCCGGCACACAGCGCTGCTCCTGTTACACACATCAACACACAATGCAACAACATACAAGACACATCACAACCACAAATCCTAGCACATCCAACGTACTACACAACAATGTAACACACACATCAACAAAACATTACCATCACTATCATACTGGCATTACACACATCACTGCATACCAGTAACCAACAAAATACAATACATCAGACACACATGGACCAAAACAAGTGGATGCATGATGTTTTTGAACTAACATTTTCAACCCTAAAGTTTCAGCATTTATCCATCTTTGCTTTTTGAAGTCATTAGTGATCTTAACTAGTGAGCTGGGGAAGAAAGAAATGTGATGGGTGAAGCTCTCCAAGCTAATACCATCACAAACTTAATGTAAAGGTAATTTTCTTGAAAGTTGTCATGTGCTGAAGATAAGTCTGATTCAATCAACTACCTTTTCTGGAAAAGAATTAAAAACTAACCAAATGTTGGGGTCATTAGTATTTCATTAAAGGAGTCACACTCATCTTACACATGAGGAAGCAAGCTGTGGCACTAAAATGATTAAATCCCCACAAAAGATACATGTTTTTGCCAAAACTTATCATTTGCAACATATAGTTGCAGCTCAAAGGTTGTTGTCTTAATATGTTTATACCTTAATAGCAGAGGAGAGGAGACTGAAAATAGTAACCCATAGCACGATTACTCCATCATACTACTTCCTGTGACCCAGGTTTCAACTATTTCAAACTCACGGCACCAGCCACACAGCAAAAAATTAGGAAACATCAAATGCTGCCAAGTAATTTCTGCCACTTGCTGAATGTCAACAATTATAGTTGTGTTTTATAAAGGTAATGTCAAATTTTCAAAGCCTTATCTATAAACGTAGTAATTAGCAGACTGATAGATAATGCACCAAGCTACTGAATTAATGATACCATTAGCTAATGTAGCTATGTTATGCTAACAGGCCAGGCTGTAATTGTGTAACAGAAAATTTCATAAATCCTGTGAGTGACAAAATACTTTCACAGCCTTGTCACAACTTTTTAACAATGAAAGTATGCAGTGAGGGAAAATTCATTTATTGAATAATCAGGGTCATCAACTCAGCAGGTGAGTAATAAGGCTGATGGTTATCTCAGCTGAAGACTCATTAGAGCAGCTGTGTGTGTTGACATCACTATATGACCTTCATCACATCAGGCCTCACCTGCCAGCAGGGGGTTATGGGTACTGAAGTCAGTGTGAATGGTTTGCTATCAGCAGGACAGAAAGCTGACTCACCTCTCCTGGAGTCTGAACATACTCTTCTTCTCTTCATGTGTGTGTGTGGGCGGCTTCAGCCCCTGGTACAGCGCTCTGATATGATCAGTCTGAAGTCTCGGATGCCAAATTATGGCCTGCAAAGGTTCCAGTGGCTCACACACACTTGGAACACCTTCCAAACAGAGGTCAGAAGGCAACACACACACACACACACACACACACACACACACACACACACACACAGACAAACAAACAATCACACACATGAAGTGGTCATGTGACCTGTGTGATGACAGGTGTGTTTACCTGCCCACAGTTTAAATGCTGTGGAGTGATCTACTTCACTGATTGGCTGGAGATGACAGAGATGGAGTGGCCACCTGACTCCTGTTGTTCCAATCAGTATCCGGGATGTGCTCGCCATGCTCACTACCATGACCTCAGTGACCTGCATCAAGAGGTGAGATGCCACTGTCCTGATCGTCTGAGCTAATGCAGTAAAACTCCGGTCAAGAATATATGACGATTGTGGTTTGAAGTTGCTGCACATCAGGAGTGAACTAACATTTCTCCAGGTAGCTGCTTTGGCAGCACTGCCAACAAATGCATCTTCTGTCAGTTCCACAGATAAAGTCAGAAGTACTTTTATAAAATTGCTCAATCTTAAAAAACAGTTTTGACACTGACTTTGTGTAGAAGTCCAAAGTTTTATGATGCTGTTCTCCACATTATGCTTTATACTGACGCCCATATGTTCCTCCTGGTGCTTCTTAAGGAGGTTCCAGACACATTATTCTCCACATTACAAGAGGTTGAAAGTGCTGGATGAAGATGCAAGATGAAGGTCTGGGTAGTTTCAAGCGGTTCGTGAGGAGGAGGTTATAGGGATCATGACGACGTTTCCATGTTGGACAGTTTTTGTGAACATTTACTTTCATTATATTTCAGTGACAATATACTCCTTCCCCGTTTTGACTTTCTCTCATTAATTTTCCAACAAAACCAACCATCTCTGACACTGTTTAGATTATCATCCCAAATTTTGGTGGAAGATATCACAGTCTGTATTTTTTAGCATTAGCACTGATGATGGAATGATGTCTCTATGGTTTAACATGTTTCTTCTTCATGTGTTTCCATGTCTCAGGGCTGTGGTCCAAAGATCTACAATTTCATTCGGGGGACGAAGCAGCTACAGGTTTTGCGTTTCCTAGGTGTGTCTATTGGCGTCGCTCAGATCCTAGCGATGGCGCTGACTCTCATGCTGCTCTGGGCACTATATTATGGACGCAAATCCCCAGAACTCAACTCTGTGCCCCCCCCACCAGATGACCCTGCCCCTCCCACAGCAACGCATGGACCCTCAGACGAAGCACCTAAATTCAGCGGCGGCCGCTCAACTAAAGTCTGTGCCAACACATCTGCTGCTGCCAAGCCGAGTGATCTTCAGTTTGAGATGGAGCGAATGTCACAGCTTCAGACTGAAAACAAAAACAGATTTAAAGAAAAAACACAAGGAAACACGACAACAGAGAGCTACAGGTAGAGATGTTTGTTTGTTTCAGAAAACATCTCTGAACTCTACAACTGAACTCAAAAAAGTCCTCATTTTTGGTACTTTTTGGTTCTTCATTGGATGAGAACTGAAGGAAACAACCACTGTTTTTAAACAGAAGAATTTTAATCGTTTGTTTTATCACCACTGAAGAGACAGAATACTTTGGAACTTCGTTGCTGTCACTGGAAGATAAGCAGAGTGTTGCTTGCTGTACATGAGAAACTGTGCATGGGCTTAATATTTAATAATGATCATCTCAGCTTTATCAGAAGAAATGATCATTTTCTCACTGGAATAAAAACATCAAAGCAGGATAATCTGTGTGAGACTGGTTTAGTTACCACACTTTGCAGACCAGCTGGGAAAGGTATGGACTTAACATTACTGTCTATTGCGCGTACACACGCACACGCATACGTGCGCACACACACACACACACACACACACACACACACACACACACACACACACACACACACACAAACAATCTTAGTCTGAGTATTTTTAATATTAAAAACTAGATAACTTGAGTTTTTGTCACTTATTAAGCTACCTTGCAGCTTTTTTCTCACCTTTTTCAATCTCTTTTAGGTTCAGAGTTGTGCTAATGGTTTCTCTAGGATATCACCCTATCCTCTAATGCCTGTCAAAATATTAACACCAGTGTCTGATGTATAAAAATGATCCAGGCCACATATTCTCCTTATTGGATTCGTCAAGCATTTCATAAATTGCTTAAGTCAAACTGCAGCTGTTGGAGGAAGTCACTCACACATTGTCATTAGGGACATATACACTCACTAAAATCACTTCCTGGAGACTAACTTTAACCACAACATGCCTAACCTTTGCCCTACACTGACCCCTAATCTTGTAACAACTCTTATCCCTCTAAATGAATGATTTATGTTACAGGGACCTTATCTACAAAAGAGAAGTTAGTCCCTGTCATTATAAAAAACTGATTAAAGTATCCATGATTGAAGTTATAGTTGGCCTTGCACACAATGTCAGCAGTTAGAAATAGAGAATTCTGAAGAATCATCATGTTAGACATAATATTTGTTGTTTTCACTTAAACAAAAGTTAAGTCATTCTCTGTCATCATATGACTTAACACTGCGGTACTTATTAACTGACCGTATTATACAAAAGCCCCTGTAGTTACAAATGTAAGAGTCTGACATTCCCATGAAAAAATTATCATCTCCGAACAGTAGTGACATGTGTTCCAGCACCATAGTGACCAGTGTCATCACTGCGGGTGGTTCAACATAAGGTCTGAACACACAGAACCAGATGTTACACAGAGGCTGTATGTCCCCATGTTTGACACACATAGACTCTACTGGATATGAATAACAGCCAAGGTAGATTTAGTTCATAGGGAGAAATTATTACCTTTCAACCTTCACTAAGGCAATTGCACAGCAGCCTGCTATAATCTAATTTCAGCAGCCACGGACATATAACAACCTGAAAATACAGTGGAAACAGAAAAGGTGACAGAATTTCTGTTTCCACACAGATTTTGATTTAGTCTCATCTTTTTTTCTCACCCTTTGAGAAGTAGGTGAGACCTGTGTGTTCTCCCAGTTACTGTGAAGTCCTGGTCCACGACAGAGGCCAATGCAGTTTCCTGTCTGTAACTGTAACATAGGTGTCCTATGGTAAGCTCTGGATGTCCTCTGCAGCCAAACATTTAATGACACTGGAATGTAGGTTCCTCAGATCTTAATCAATTGTTGATTAATTTTCCAGGACTGTGGCTACAGTCTGAAAGTATTTTCTGACAGTTTGGTATGCATTATATATAGCTGTGTTCATTTTGAAATATGTTCCCAGAATTCATAACCAATCTGATTCAAGTGGTAAAGTTATAAGTCTGGGGCAGCCACAGTGCATTAAAAACAGAAAGAATAACGTGTTGCACACTTTTAATCCCCCTCAGCCAAATATAGTGTAAGATTCTGTTGAAAGTTACTGCCCTATAATTTAGATTAGATTGTCTTTGTGTAAAACTTATTACATACATATTTATATTTGAAAGTACTCAGATATTATAATGGCACAAGGCCATTTAACCTTGAAAAAGTAGGTCAAGGTCACATATTTTCAATAGGCTTCTGCTCCATGCCAAGATGTATCCACAGTGTAAATTTGGTGCAGATATCTCAATGCATTCTTCACATAATGCAATTATGTTGTTGAATGGAAAGACACATGGACGGACAGACAGACGACAAAATGATTACAGTACCCCTTTGCCGAGGGGTAATAAATACACATACAGCTTTTGCTACTGCGACCACTCACTTCAGAATTCCATTTTTACATTCTTACAGCCTATGTCACCCCCATGAGCGTCAAAAGGACTAAACTGTTCAGAAAACGGATGGATGGACAAGCTCTGTCAAACTACACCAAGAGACAACTGTGTTATTCTCTTGTTCTGTTGCTGCCAAATGTGGTTATATCTAACTTGCACTGACAGAAATGAATCCTGAATGTAATGCAAACTCTGTCGTACCTTAAGGTGCTACTAGAGGAGGGAAAGAAAAAGTCCCTTTGTCCTGCAGTATCTACAGTCAGCAGTCTGTGGTAGAATGACTGTCATTTTGTCAAATGAGGCATTGATCACTACGATGGTGCAGTGTCATCACGAACCATGGCCTTGCATAAAACATAGTTCTGTGGTAAACAATGCTTCATGCATGAGAAAATATGACTGCTGGACAAACTAAACACTTTTAGTCCTAACAGAGTGAACACACCACCAATTAAATGTAACCCTATATAAATCACTGTAATCACTATGGGTAAGTTCAAGTAAGGTGCAGACTTAGCACAAAACACAGGCATGGGGGGTTAATTTCTAAGCCAGTGGAAGCCCTCAGGCTATTATAGACCCATGTAAATAGGATTTCAGATGCTTTGTGATGTGTATGATAAGGTCTGTCAGTTCCAATTTAGTAAAAAATGCAGTACCTCAGGAATAGCTCAACAGAATGTCTTAACATTTTGCACAAATTGAACTCACCTCTGGCACACCGCCATTTTGTTACCAACTGCTGGATTCAAAGAGAAAAGACCATCTGTTCAGTTCGTCTTTTTTCTCTGTGCAGACCAATCTACCTTTGTTTAACCATTTACATTTGTGCATGGCTGCACATTGTCAGTACTGTCCTTTGCCTTCTGGGAGTGGTATTGAATGACTGACATCTGCTTGGCCTTCAGGTGCATTTGATACTGTACGACTCATATGTCTTTACTTTTAGGTTAACAGCATTTACTTACAGGATGTTGGACATAATACTGTATTACACTGTCTGATAGCGTAGAGTTGTGGCCACCTCTGTGTCATTCATACAAAACTCTACCACTTCTGTCACTTGAATATCAAAGCACATTTTATCTAAAAAAAAAAAAAAAAAAAAAAAGAAAAAAGAAATAATGCCTTACAAAGCATACATGATATAATTGATAACAAAAATGATAAGACTATTCATTTATGCAAAATCACACCTTGTATAAAATACCATGAGCTGTAGAAATAGCATCTCCCAACAATCACATGTTTAGCAACTGTTAGAGATTAGAAAGTGTGATATGACATCCCTGTATTTCTGAATCAAAGTGTATTAGGGTCTTTTCTTGAAGACCACCTGCTTTCACATGAAGCCATAGCATATCTCCAGCCTTCATCACAGGATTCTCACTCACTCACTCACTGGACGAGGATGGGTTAGCCCATCTGACTGATGTTGAAAAGTTGAAGAGAAAGGACAGTGGTTTCTGTCCATGTGGCTGCATTTGTCTCTATTCCAAAGTACACCAAATATTAACCGAAAAAATCTGCAAAAGAAAATGCAAATGTAAATGCCATTCATTAGAGTAATATGAACAGTCAGGAGTTCATTCATGATCGGTTATATAGTGTTTCATGCAATAATATACAAGAGTAGCTGAGAGTAAGAAGTAGGATCATGTAAAAAAAATATTGGGGGGGGTTTGGTTTTTAATACATGAACAAATCTGCTGGTCTGATCTGCTTCTCTGAATTTGCAAGTTTGTCAGTTCTTTAGTGTAACATTTTTTTCTGCATTTCTTCATTCATTGTGGGATTCTGTTGGTGTTTTCCATTTAATATGGCATTTATTGTTTGCATTTGGTATCAAATCAAGAAGCAGTCTCCTTATTTGGGCTACACACCAACTTTTAT
The DNA here is from genome assembly GCF_902148855.1 of Sphaeramia orbicularis. Lineage (NCBI taxonomy): Eukaryota > Metazoa > Chordata > Actinopteri > Kurtiformes > Apogonidae > Sphaeramia > Sphaeramia orbicularis. The sequence goes on along the minus strand of NC_043968.1, from coordinate 46,735,018 downwards.
ACCTCTCACAAGTAAATCAAGTGGTAATATCAGTATTTTTTGTGCTCAGGCATCTTTTATGAACTATGAAAGCAGTAAATATAGTCTGCTGGTTACTGTTTGTATAAATCCCAATAACCTATTACATTGTAGCTTAATTTCTTGCTGAAAGTTTGGGAGTCTGGTGTTGTTTTTGTGACTAATTTGTAATGTGTTCTACAGTCCATGCTAATAGACATTATCCAAATCAGGCACTAAGCACAAAAAGACTCTTTGAGGTGACCATGTGACATTATGCAATGTAATTAAATATAAAAAAGAAGGGAAAAAAACAGCATGTAATTAAACACATAACAGAGCATGTATTCTCTTCCTATATAATTTGAATTAAGCACAAAAAGTAGCATAAAAGAAAAGCGTATTTCTGTGTTTAATTTATAGCAGCTGTTTTGAATAAAACAGACACTCTGATATGTTTTTTAATATAACATGGTTTATTCTATGTATTCAGACACTGCACCGGACAAAACCATGGAAGCTTCTTTTTTAATATTATCCTCAATAATTCATATTTTATCAATAATACAAGCTGTAACAAATCAAATAATAATTATGATAATCATCCTCTGGTTTTCATCAATGTACACAACGCCCTCACGTCCATGTCATTCTTTCATCACTTCTCGTCTCTGACATGATGACTGGTCCAAACGCATGCATTGGGGAACACTTTAGAAAAATGTCATGAACATAAGACAACATTATGGAAATGATAGAAAAAAATAAGATTTACTACACTGAAGAACATTTACAACACATTTGCACTAGCAAGAGTAATAATCATAATCAGAATAATCTGTATTTCTTACTTTTACAACAAAATTCAACATGATACTCAAAAATATGCATCTGTTTTTTCCCCTCACCTTTATCCCAGTTCCCAAAATACAAAGCAGAAGGAAACTTTACAAAAAGAAAACAAACTGGTTGCATATGTCACCTTAGGTTCGAGCAGTGATGAAGAAGGTTGGCCTCCAAAATTTTGCATTCAGGCAATTTTTTGCCTTAAAAATGAAAGAAACAAATCTGCATTTATTAGAGTTCAGCTGGTTCGAGCAGATTAAATTCCAGTTGACAGATCAGATGTCTGCTCGAACATATTTGCATCTATTTCATCTCTGAAGGCAAAGTAAACTTATCTGTAAAATTCAGAAACATGGAAAATAAAAGAAGACACACTGAGACTCAGTAAGCAGGTAATGGTAAATATATTCATACATGCATTTATTTAAAATAAAAAAGTGTTTTTTCTTAATTTAGATTTGCATCTCCAGTGTTACCATCAGTTTACTGACATTAAGTGTGCTCATTTGGACTTAGTCATGTTTGAAAAATAAAAATCTGTTTTACATGAGATATAATGTTTGACAATGACAGGTGTCATTCTTCTTCGAGAAAAAATGAATAATTGAAGATATTTAGTACCATTTTCAACTATTTTCAAGTGATTTATATGGGTGGTTAGAAATAAATCTGATTTAACTTATATGTTACATTAAGATATTATGTATAAGACTTTGAAGATATATTTTTTTTACTTTAACATATAAAAGTAAATTTCAGAGAACATCTACAAACTTATTTGACTTAAAAACTGCAGATTTTCTTTTCTTTGTGTACTTTTTTGATTTATTTTTATGACTATTTGTATGTATATTATGCTCTAATGTTAAACCAGTTTACAATAAACTGATGCAGCTACTCTTCTGGTTATGTATTTGTCAATATTGACCAGAGTTATAATTTTGTTAGGAGTTTAAACATTTGGAGAATTTTAGCTTTGGAAGGTACAATAAAAATGTCACTAGCAAAAATAAACAGCTAGCTAGTTTAATGCCAGTTAGCTGCTGTTCTGTTTGTATTTGTTAGTGCTAGCTTGTTGCTAGCTAGCTACATTTTACTAGACTCTAGCACCGACTAATTTTAATAAAGGCGAGCAAGTAATTGTTTTTCTGTTCTCAAATGGCGCTAATCATCTCTAATTAAATTTGACTCGACTGTTTTAATTCGCTGAGAATAAAATAAGAATAGAAAAATAACATCAGGCAACATGTGCTTTAAAAATAAATCAGCAAGCAGGACAACAAAGAGAAAGACAAAAGTTTGTATCACAAATTGACATCAATGTTTTTTACGATGGCATTTTGTTACCACGACAACCTGATGAGTTGATTTGTGTAGAGCAGAGAAGAAGGCAGTCAACTCTGACAGAAAGCCGGGTAAAAATGAGTATTTACAGTCAGTCTTTGCAGTCAGATCTGCATGCAGAGAAACAGCATGAACATCATCGGTCCATGCACTTGGACACACACAGATAAGAAACATGCTCAGGTGGTTACGGTGTCCTTTCTGTCGACGCCTTGAGCAGCACTTTCTCTGAAATCAGCTGACAACGGGAAGAGGTCGTCAGTTTTTACGTACCTTTGTAGGCCATCACTGATCCAGGACAGTCATTGCGTACTACAAACTCGATGTTTAAATCAGCAGATCCCCAAATCTGCCGATAAGTCGAAAACACAGATTTACCAGGTGACGGTATACCCAAGCCCTCAATCTGTTCCTCACTGTAAAGTATAGTAAAAACAGATATTTATTTCCAAGTTTAATTTGTATAAACACAATTTTGGTTTCCAGATTTTACAGTTTAAATGTGTTATTTTTACATGTTGTCATTTTTTTGTTTTGTTTTTAAAGGTGTGTAAAGTGTTCTCCCTTGGACTGGTTTGTTACATAGACTCATAAATGCCTCTAAGTCAGATGGTTTGTAATTAAAAAAAATCAGACTTAGCCAACATAAATTACATTGATATAAGTAAAATTAGCGTTTAAGTAGTGTGGCCTAAGAATTGGCTGCTTTTTTCTAGATTTCTGTCTACGTTAAGCACAGAATCTTACGATGACTTCAGATAAAAGTGAAAATCTTTTTTTTTCAAACTGCCAGCTGATGGAAAAATGGAAGATAGACACATACGTAGATCCTAAAATGTTAGCATTTTCCTTTAAATTGCAAACACAACACAGAAGTATAGCATCAGTTCTGTGTCAAAACATTAATATGATTTAAAACTCACACTGGTGATGAACAGTAATTAGATAGCTTTCTCTGCAGTTACAGTTTCTTTTTCAGTTGCTGTAACAAAAATCCTTCCCAAAAGAAAAATCTGAGAGGGGGTTAGCTGAGCTTTAGTGCATACACATCGACATATTTCTCCGCTAGAGAGATTAACTAATCAAGCTAACCCATTGTGTTCCATTGTGGACACCTGCCGCCCGTCCACTGAGTCTGTTGTGTTGCGGCGCCGTAGCTGCCGTCCTCCAGCTGCGTAGATGTGTTTCAGGTTTGGGATGAGGTCTATAGATCCTAGAGCGCTGACACCCGTACGATGTTGGCCTGGGAGTAGTCAGGGGAGCTGGCTGATTCATCCCCCTCAGGCGTGGTGACGGGTGGTGTGGGCATGCTGATGACGGCGGCGGTGATGTACGGCTGGTCACAGTTAAGAGGAACCGTCTCCTCAAACTTGGCGTTCAGACTGGAACGACTGGAGCGACTGCAGACATAGGCCACAGAGGACATTTCAACACTTGGTAAAAAAAAAAAAAAAGATTTAATAAACAGTTCATTCTTTATAAATAGTGATAGTGTTGGATTCCAAATGTTAAAAAGTCATCTATGCTGAATCCCTTAACGTCAACTGTTGTAAATTTGCATCAAAGTGTTCCATTACGGAATCAGCCAAGATAGCATGTTTCCCCATTGCCAGTTTGGGCATATTTGATACATACCCAATCAGGACACTAAAAATAAATTTGTGGCATCAATAAAACTCTCCATCTCCTAAGATGGGAAAATCTGTTTTATTACTTGTCATTATTATTCACCCATTATGCCTGTTGTCGCAAATTTGCATCGTACCCAAATTTGTATCTATTTTATGTTCTAAAGTCAAATGAACAATCTCCACTTAATTTAGCATCTGCTTTAAAGCAAAAACACAAATTTTATATATATATATATATATATATATATATATATATATATATATATATATATATATATATATATATACTAGTATATTTGGTTTGGTCATGTGAATTTTGTCTATGAAAAAAAAAAAACACAACTGAAAGAGAGAAGTCATTTTTTGGTCCTATTTTAGTTATGCCAACATTTACAAATATGATCTATGTAAGTTTAAAATATAATTTCACACATTAAGGAAGTTGCAGTTTGTGGTAAAACCAAATAAATAGATAAATAATTGCAAAGGCTACTCATTGAAAAGCCAAAGAACTGATGTGATTGAAATATTCTCATTGAAGATGTCTGTGCAGCTTCAACATGATCAGATTGTAGTGATTTCCATCTTTCTTACCACTTTCTCACCTTGGTCTTCGAGAGCAAGGTGATGAATGCTGTTTTGGTGTTGGTGATGTGTATCACATGTGATAACAGATGGAGTTCATTGAGCTGTTTAACACAAACTTAGATGTTTCTTTACTATCTTTGCAACTTTCTTGGCTTGTAAAATTATCTGTTAAATTGACAAAACATTACAGGTGTAAATGGTGGCACAATTCAGATGAGATCAGAAAAATGTTCATCTTTCGCCATTGCCCTCCATTCATATTTTTTCCGAAGTTAAGTCCAATGGGGCATAGTTTAAGGAGTGGGACAGCATTAACTTGACCAGAGAAGTCAATTCCCCAAATATTTGTTTAGTGTTTCCTCTTTAGGTTCACTCTAAGGGGCTGATTTACTAAGATCGCAAATAACAGGTGCAAATGTGCTTGATCCCACAAAAAATGTGTGTGCTATGGACTTGCGTGTCACGGGTGATCAACTAAGATTGCCTGCATAAATGACAACAGACAAAGCCTTGGACACCACCGTATTTAAATGTGGATTTTGCGTGCACTACTGGTTGATGTCATGAAGACAGTACACTGTAAAAACTGCTCTGGGATATGCCAGTACTCATGAATATGAAGTTGCTTTTTTTCCACACAGAGGGGTGGATAGGTATGTCTCTGTTGTTGTTGTTAATCAGTGGTGAAGTGTGTTATTAGTGAAATAAATAGCTTCTCTCTGTATGTCGCTCTGCATGGTGAATGAAAACTTTTAAGCCCATGAGCATGACAGAAAACTCTCTACATCAGTGCTTATATAGGAGCCCAGTCACAACACTGTGGACAGTGCCATTTGTGTGTGTGCATGTGTGTGTGTGCAGCGCTAGAACCTGTCCTGTTCAGTCTCCCCTGCCAGAGAGAGAGAGAGAGAGAGAGAGAGAGAGAGAGAGAGAGAGAGAGAGAGAGAGAGAGAGAGAGACGCCTCTCAGGAGTCGGGTCCTGGTCTAATGGTGATGTGCCACTGGTGGACCCAGGTGTGGGGGGCAGGCCCATAAAGTAGGGGACCATATGTCTCAATTTTTATTTATTTTTTTCTTTCCGTCATTCCATAAATGTTGATGTGGTCAGAACAGATTGGTTCTCTGCGTTGCCTTTGGTTGTGCCTATGCCGCCTCCTCACCACAACAACTGCAGCCAGTTTTGCGTTAAGCTGTGTCAGTTAAAACCTACCTTTCAGATGTGCTAAATGTAGACACAAAATCAGCCACCACAATCAGTTTCAGGTTTGGTAAATCACATTGCATACGTTAAATAATTATTTGCATCTACTCCTCCCAATAATTTTGCGTGTTCTGGCAGAAACTCCCATATTGCATATTCATCAAGGCAAACACGCTAAATGGGTTGCATGAGCTATTTTGCCCATTTGAGAGACACAACCCTCAGTGCGTCTTGTTAGTAGATCAGCTTTAACATGTTTTTGCATGTGGAGTCAAGTTTACACGCATTTTTACACGCGCAAACCTTTAGTAAATCAGGACCTAAGAATGTTCATCAAATACACATGAAGTTATCTTACTGCTGTAGATGACACCTTTTTCAGATGCTATCACTTTTACACATTTAAAGTCACCTGATAACAATATAAACATGAGATGTAAAAATATATAACTCAAGATTGGTTAGGATTAGATAAATCACAAAAATAAGTGATGCACTTACGGGGCCATTATTGACTTTATGTTGGTTTATCTGCGACTACTGAGTACTATTTGGTGTGTTTGATCAGCGTGTACATATCTACATCGTCTTTTGCATGTTGGACGTTAGATGCACTTATAGGAGTTGCTGCAGTTGTGTTACTGATACTGGGAGGCAGACAGACAGCAGGAGAGTGTAATGAGAGCTGGACTTGGTTTCCCAGCTGTCCATGTTTAGGAGAAAGTTCCCAGAGTGTTCGGACCTCCCACAGCCTCCCACAGCTGGACATATTCTGGATTCCTGTTCTCTGACTCAACATGGGAATACACTGTCACATGGCCTCCAGTGGCATGTGTTTATATACAGTATACACAATGTCTGTGTGTGTCTCATTCTGTTTGTATAACTTCATTTTATATAAATGTTATGACTAATGTGCTTTCACGTTAAAATGATAAACATCCCTTAAAGAGAAACCTATTCAATTCCAATCAATTCTTAAATCTTCTACAGATTAAAATTAAAAATGAGCTTTATAACTGACAATCAGCCTGTGTGAGGTGCTCTTTGTTTTGCTTCTTTAGGACCCCAAGGACCTATTGAAATGAAACTTAAAATCCCTGTATAGTTTTTATAGAGGTATGAAGAACTTCCCTCAAATATTTTCAGGATCTCTACAATCTTCATTAGCATGTTTGTAACCTCCTAAAGGACCTGCTTAGAACCTGTTTAATAATCATCTTTAGCACCTTGAGGATGATTACAATCCTCAGCAGCATCCAAGAGATACTTAATGACCTCTGTGAGTTTTTCAGGGTTTTCTAAAACCTCAGGCATGAATTTTTAAGAACCCATGAACCAAAACTTCATTATTAACTCTACAGCTTCCTCAGAGTACGCTGGAACAACTGAACTTTTACAACATATTACAGAAACTTTCCTTACGACGTCTAACTTAATTAAAACTAATGTAAAACATCAATGGACATCTATGTGCTAATGTGCTTACAAAGCTGCTGTTCACAAATGTACTTGAGTAAAGAGCCTCTGTCCAGTGAATTGGTGGATTTCAGAGTTCAATACATGTTCTGATTTTCAGACCGGAGAAAAAAGTCATATGCACTGAGACATGTTCAGCATCTGGTTTACTTTCTCTGTGAGTGCTGCTGTCTTGATTCCATACATTGGTATGCTGAGAATGACTGTCTCACCATTTAGCTGTATTGTTACAGCATTGAGTGTCACCAAGTACTGATAGCTTAGAAATGTACTCAGCTAATGTCAACAGACAGTGGAGTCAAACACGAACCTTTATCATCTTTGATTAGCTCTGTTTTTCTTAACAAGACAAATGTTGAACATTGTAATGACCCCTTTTGACAATGAGTGCTGGCCTGTACCTATACCCCTGTTGCTCCCTGCTCCCCTACCAGTACCACCATAACCTCACCTTATCTGTTCTTCTTCTATCTGCCCCCATGACAATGCACTGATCTCATCTGCATTTGACTTGTCAACCCCTGATTTAACCCTGAAAATGAAGGTCAAGGTCAATACTCAAAGAAGTCATTCTAGAGCTTCCCAAGATACCCGTAAATACCAAACATGAAGGAGATTGGATGATTTGGTGAAGAGTAATTGTGTTGACACTGATGGACAGACTCAGGTTACGACAGCCTGGAAAGCGGTAAGAGCAAAGCCATAAAATGTAGTTTTTAGTTTATCACCATAATCCTGCCCCAAACCCATAGACCAACTAAACTAGCTCAGTATTAGTGTTTCTTTAGAACCAGTCTTCCAGGCCAGCAACTGATTCTATGGGGTTTGTTTTACTGTCGAGACATGAAGAACTGGCTTAATATTCAGGACCTCTGGCCCTGGAATGGTCTTGGTGGAAATGTAGTATGTGAGTATCTTTCAAACTTTCTCAGAAACTCTAGTAACATATTAAGGGTCATCTTTTTTCAAAGAACCTATATCAACCTTTGAGACTGTGAATATAATATAATGTCCCTCTTTGGTGTTTGTGTGTATACCTGTTGGTCAGAGGTCTCTCTCTGATCTGGATGGTGCTCAGCTCTTGGATGCTGCCCTGCAGACCCACTGACATGTTGGAGTTTGGTACGTTGAAGGTCTTCCTCTTCTTGCGGGCACAGCAGGAGAGGCCGTGAGGTGAAGAGGAGGAGATAGAAGAGGAGCGCGACACTTGCTTCACCAGAGTAACCTCCCTACAGCTTGCCTCATACGTCTTCTCATCCACAAACTCATGATTCTGGGTCAAAAACGGATAATTAGTTGCAGATGTAATGTTTTACGCCACATGTCTTGTAGAAACTACAGTGTGTTTGTGAGTTTGTGTGTGTTCTCACTGTGGTTTTCTCCAGACAGTGCAGAATGTGATGGTGCTGCACCTCAAAGATGGGGTTGGTCTTACACACCAGCGCCTGACCTGCCTCCTTGGACGCCTTTAGGGCACAAATAAAAATCCACATGACCACACATTGAACAAATCATATGTCACAGCTCTACTTCATCCAGACCAACAGTACAAAGTAGGGCCGTCTAACCCGTCACACCTAGACAGGGCTAATTTTGTCAGCACCGTCTGGTAACATTCTGCTGTAAGAATGTTTCATCTGTCGATTCATTTACAGACAATGCCCTCCTAGCTCAGAGTTAGTTTCAACATGACGGATTGCTCACTGGTTCAAATTCAGGCCATGGACAGAAGCTGTTCTTCAGCTTTGTCAATACATTTTATCAGTGCATTTGTGCTTGTGCTACTTGAATGACGAGCCTCATTTGATCCAAGAGAGCCTCATACAGATCTCGCTATGGGGTTGAGACTGAATGTGACACAGGTGGAGAGACCGGCTGGAGTTAAGCTCTGGTTAAGCGTCTGATTTTATTTTCCTTGTTTCTGTACTCCTTCATCTTTCTCTGGATTATGTTTAAACACTGCAGATATTTTCCTCAGCATTGCCAGATTTGTAATAATTATATTCATATGATACTGATACATTCACTGCTTTAAATGACATTACATGGAATTTAATGGCTTAACCCTTTGATGCATGAATTCTGAGGATCTTAGTCAGATTTTTTTCCTGAATGTTTTTATTCCTCTTTAGGAATGAACAAAACAATGTGATTGAAATTTCTAAATGAACCTATTTTTAATGGAGTTACAAAAATGTCCACTCAGCTAGATACCATGCATTTAATTTTTGAAGGAAAGAAACGTGAATGTAAAATGCAATATCAAAAAGTGATATACTGTGTGAAAACTATGAAATTACTTTTTTAATGCAGCTAATCTGATGTTTCCTCACATTTTATCATATTCTAATACTAGTTATTACTCACTTCATGGAGATAATATGCAAAAAAAAACCTTTTTATTTAAGAAAACTGTTAATTACAGTCTAATAACAACTACCAGTTGATTTACACTCAAACATGTTACTGCAGATCAGATTTATCAAGAACAGCAAAGTTACAGTAATGGTATGAATTGCAGTGTATGAGATGTGCATAAGTGTCCACTGTGTTGGCTGATATGGAACTAAAACAACAAAACCCATCAATATACAAGAGAACAGCTGTAGAATAACTGTCTACTGTAGTGACCACTATGCATGAAAGGGTTAATTTATTACTCACACTGATGGAAGTGGGTTGTGGATTTAATAGTCTTTTAAATGCAAGAGATTCAATGTGATCTGGAAGGTGTTAGTTTATTGTACAAAAAGCTATGGAAAATAGGATTAAAAGAAGATGGAATTTCTGTTGTTGGGATTCAATTATTACCCCAACAATAGAATTATACAAATTCTTCAGTTTTTTGAGGTTTACAATTCTACTGTTGTAAATGTGAATAATTTGTTGTATAGTTTATTTTTTTGTTAGATTTTAAAAGAATATAGTGAGGCACATACTGTACAAGCATTCTGCTTCTACTTAAATTTGTTCAGTCACTAATAAATACAAAAACTGTTGATGTTGTTTAAACTGTTTTTATTGATTTAATTATGTGTGATGACTGAATAAAACCTTTCAGTCATCTATGTACAATGTATGAACAATCAGGGTACAATTTGTTGTGGGGGGATGGGGGGTTCAACCACCCCCTCTGGTTTTTACATCCCTACTTCTGTTCAGGGAATTTCATCCTCAGGGGGGACAACCGACCAATTGAAAAAACAGGCAGGTTGTGACAGTTTTCTTACAGCTATAGCCCACATTACTGGCACTAACGTTCACCTGAACCGAACTCTCTCAGAATTAGCAAACATCTCCATGCACTTGGGTGCCGTAAAGGGGTGGGTGACTAATTCATGGGGCCCAGTATTTGTGTGTCCAGTGGATGCAGGTTACAAGTTGTGAAAATTTCATATAAGATCTGCTGTATAATAGAACCTGGGAGTAGGACGTTGAAAGTATGTAAATGTATATTAACCCCCCCCCCCCCCCCCCCACATTCCGACAAAAAATCCCAAAACAAAACACACACCCCCCTCTGTTTTTTTGACAAATCGCACCCTATGACCAATAATCCCAAATGTACAATAATTTCATCATTTTGTGACGGTTAGTAGTTGTTGTCAGTCAGTTGAATTGAAATCAAAATGATTCCAATAATACAGGCAACAGTGTACATTAAACTTCAGGCCAGTGACATATTTAACCAGTGTAAATCTGTTATGTCAAGTCTCCGGTATCACACCTTAACGTTTCTGATCTGGCAACACTGGTTTTCCTTAAAATATATGGTTTCATTAGAGGTCGGTTCTCTACCGCTGCCACCGTGCCACATTGACTCTATCACCCCTGCATGCCACGAGGCTGACTGATTGACATGCATCTCAGCCCAATCTCATTGCTGCACATGGTGATGGAATCCGAGGCACATAGTGACAATGTCATGAACAGCAAAGGCCGGTCAGGTGGCAGCCGAGCCACATGGGAGGGCCAACCAAAATGCTCTCAACAGAAGAACAAGAAAAAGAGATGGAAAAGAGAAGAAAAGAGCTGCTGTGAGGTGGAGATGGAAGATGGCTGGAGACAAAGCTGTTTTCCGTTGATTCTCAGACAACACCTGAAGATTAAGTCATGCACAGGTGGGTTAGCGGGCATGGAGGGTGTAAAGTCGCTCTGTGTTTCATGGACAGCGTCAGTGTGATATCAAAACCAAAAATATGCACAGATGGAGACATGTAGAGAATAAAAAAGGAAGGCGAGTTAGTTATAAATAGAAGGTTCAACAGTAACAGTTTCATGTTGGCCCAGGTCACTATCATGCTGTGTTCACATGATCCTAATTAGACTGAATGACTAGCAGATCCATTTTTGTTCATCTCAGGCCAATATGAAGCAGGAGGTGTTCCACAAGAGGTTTTAATTATGATGTGAAGTCTAGCTTTAACAGTAACAAGAATTTTAAGAAATCAAAAGATAGGATTCAAACTGATTATGGACAAAACAACCGTAAGCTACAAACATTTGCGGCAGTTTAACCATGCTGATGTTTGGAACTTCTCTGGAATGGGTGCTGTCCCGGTTTGGATCATTTTGACCAGGACTGAATTCATGGTTTGTTTGAGTTGAATGTTGGTTGACGAATAAAGACCTGAAGTGTGCACTGTTGTGAGCTCTTTGTAAGGCTGACCAAAGCTAGTTTTTACTTGCAAGTGTCAATAATTAAAAAAAAAGATTTAAATATTACTTAGACTCAAAAAAGATGGCATCAAAGTTCAGAGAACAGAACCAGTTCAAGAACCAGAGGCCTGTGACTGGTGTCCAAGCAATATCAACAAATACCAAATCTTCATTGAAAGAAAGGAAATAATTTTTGGGGGGTTAGTATCAGATGTCTGCATGCCCAAAACATGTACAAAAAAAATAACATGGAGGGCAGTGGTTTTATTACTGACAGGACGACATGGAAAATGTTTCTGTTGTACCAGGTAAACAGACAGATAGATAGAGTGGGCAGATATGAGGGTAAGGTGGTGAAACAGAAATGATCCCTGGATGGAGACAGGATAAAAGTAGAATGAGGAGGTCAACAGCCAATCCCCCTCTGGCCAACACTGGACATCCAGCATGCAGCAGCCTGCAGCAGGTTAGGAGGTCACGGCTCACCAAGAAGAAAATAATCATGAAAAAAAGAAGTAAAAGATAAAAAAAAAAAAAAAAAAAAAAAAAAAAAAAAAAAAAAAAAATCAAAACCAACAAATAATAAATAACACCAGCACCACCCGTTGACAACTGTGATTCCGTGGTTACCTCCTCATCTGGATCAATCAGCAGCTGGTTCTGTTTGTACTGCAAATAAGCGTTAGCCCCTCCGCTCTTCACCGCATGAATTCTAGCAAGCCTGGTTTTCTGTTTGTGAACACATACAAACGTCCATGTTCTGTGAAATCTGACTAAAACAAAAGTGAAGTGACAAAGCAAATGTACCTGTGGACCAAAGACAGAGTGAAATCCCAACATCAGACCTCTCTGAGTCTTGCTCTTTGGGTTCAAATGTCACAGATTTACATTATGTTTATAAGGATCACTTATGGAACTTTAACATAGAGCTTGCAATTACACAATGATATCACTATAATTACTTATTATTACACTTAAACCTTATTTTTATGAAGTAGATTAAAATATGAAAATATTGCCGGAACAAATTTTTTGATTTATTTTAAGGTTAAAGTTAACTTGCTTTTTCACCTTTTCATTTTCACCCTTATACTGACATACATTTACATACATTTATGACATTTTTATGCAAATATCATGATATAGAGATGCAGCCAGCCAAATGTTTGGACACACCTACTGATGGTTTTTCTTTTTAATTATTCCTGAAAACATCAAAACTATGAAAGATCATATATGGATGTACATTGTAAGAAATAGAACATTTCTATTTTATGTAGCAATAATAGAATAGAATAGAATAGAATAAGCTTTATTGTCACTGCAATACTACTGTAAAGTGCAAAGAAATTTAGTTTTTATGTTCTGTAAAGTGCTCAATAACGCCTTTTCACTTTTACTCTATATAATGATAAACAGACTTTAATATGATCAAAATATGCGTATGTGTGTCAATTAACCCATAAAGACCCAAACATCCACTGGCGACCAAAACTATCTAGTCATGTAAAATGTTTAATAATTGTTGATCCATTAATCCTATCAATACATGTAAATAATTGGTGTAAAATGCAGTTTGTCGTCTTTTCATGGTCATCAGATATGACCCACTTGGATGTTCAGAGGCTCCGTAGTGAACATGAAAACACCATCATCTTCTACAGCACTGATTCACCAATCAAACCCATGGAGTTCTATCAATGACAGCGGATGGACACTTTATGATCAGTTAATGATGGATTTTACAGAAAAAAATAACTTTTTCTTCAGTTTGTCTGTTTCTGATATAATAACCCTCAATTTTAATCTGAGCTTTAATGAACATGTACATGATCAGTGAATTAAATAAAGGAAATAAACCAATTTTTACAGGAAAAAAAAAAACAAAATACAAAGGATAATATTACAATGAATGGTGATAAATCACTTAAGAAAGGTTAAATACAAAGAAAAATTAATTTGGGAATGGCCACGAAAGTAGTGCTGGGTCTTTATGGGTTAAATAGTTGTACATAGATCTAAAAAAGATATTAGTGTGAGAAAGAACAATCTACAGTCATATTTAGTCAATAAGAATCACTAATAAATATGACGCAAACCCTGTCCTGTTGTTTGTTGTCGTGTTGTTCCAGAGACTCTCAGTCAGACCTTCTTAGACTCTCCATCCTGTTTGTGTTTGTTCCCTGGGGACGAAGCTTGTGTCTCCAACACTAAACTCCTGTATAATGTGTCCTCCCACTGTCCTGAGTGGAATAAAATGATTTTCTGAGCTGCTTTCTTCCACCACCTGTAGTCGTAGTTAGTTGAACCCTTTATGTCTTAATATAACAGTTCATTTGATTGATTCTGTGGCTGTAAACAGGATGTGTTGTGGTGGTTTTGTTTGCTGTAATGATATACAGTAGATACTAGGTCTGTTAAATTGATTTGAAAGTTTTTAGTTTTTAGCCGATTCAAGGTTAAATCCCTCCAGCTCAGTGTTTCACCTTCTGTGCTCGCCTCTTCTCAGCTCGCTGGCTCTGATGGTAGATCCGGCTGAAGTTGGAGACGATGACGGGCACCGGCAGCGCAATGACCAGCACGCCACTTAGAGAGCAAATGGAGCCAAAAATCTTCCCCATGATGGTCTTTGGCACCATGTCACCATATCTGAGGGAGGAAAGAGCCATGTTTAACATCAGGTTCCTATTTCTACCGAACTGGAGACAAAGCTGCAATACCAGGCCTTCGTAGATACATGGAAGCTTTAACCTTTTCAGCTGAGTAAATTACTGAGCCAGACACTGAGGCTGTTTCTGGTATGTCTCTGAAGGCTTATTTTGTGTTTATTCAGTTAAATTTGGACTTTTTTTTTTTCAGTGTTTTCATGTCTTTAGTTGTCTACAAAATAATAAATTAAAAAGAAGACACATGCACTTTTTACTGTTAGAACGCTGTTGTTCATGAACTTGGAGCAATTTTGTTTTCAGACACATTCCTCTTTTTATTCCTGTTTATACACATAAATTATCACCTTTGACCAGGTGCAATGATTACATCCTCCCAGCCCCAGTTACATATTATCTATCAAGAATACTTAAAGGATGACAGTGTATGTGGTGCAGATGCTCTTGTACAATACATACTGTGAACTAAGTATACAGTTGTACATATATACTGCTTCACCATAACATGGCTCCTTGAACCTTGACCTTCTTATCGCCACCTACTGCCCTGAATTAGATGCAGTCATGCACAGAGGCTTGTGGGTAGGAACACACAAACAGACATGTGCCCTTACATACTGCCAATTCTACTTCTGGCATACAAAAGAGTATGGTGTGTCTAGAGTTTTGGTGGGTACTAAATATAACACCCAAGACAAACCAAAGGAAATGACTGCATCAATTACACACATTTTCAGACAGAATTAATGACATTACACTTTAAATATAGAGACAAACATTCAGTCAGGGGTTTGTGGGTTTGTTACTGTTGTGGCCAGTATAGATCACAGAGCATGTGACCAGAGACACCATGAACTCAACAACAAAAATGTAACATTCAGAAGTGTCAAATTAGCATTGGTCCACACATTTTCTCATGCTACCATTCACATCTAAGTCATCATTATCACAGAGAAACTTTTTTTTTTTTTTTACCTCAGCCCAATATCAAAATATATTTTGCAATATTTGTACCTCCCACGACCCTCTTGATTAAGCAGTTCAGAAAATGTATGAATGAGTGAATATTTGGACTTTTATTTGAATTCCACCCTGGTTTGTTCATGTGTAAATTCCAAATCCATTTAGGAATATGGATTAAAACATATTTTGTTACAGCCAGCTGTGTGTAGTATGAAGCTTTAGTACAACATGCAAAGACAACCTGATGGAGTATAAAGTGAAAATAAGAATTAAAATGTATAATCTATCACCTACAGAACCATCTGCCTAAAGTTACATAACGTGTCTGAAAACTTTTTAGAATCCGCACTTTGTTATAGTTTATCTTTAAATATATTGTGCATTTGCTAAATTTGTAAAAAAAAATACAAAACATACAAATGTAATTTGATTAAAAAATATAATTAAATAAGAAAATAGAAATCTTTCAGTCTTCATGTTGATCACTGACTTTTCCTTTTATTTAAAGTACATTTTGGGCATACAGTATACTGTGCATTTCTATCTAATTATTCATGTATATTTGAATAGTGAGCACATAGTTTGCTACTGGTGACACATATTCCATTTCTAAACAAAAATACATATTCATCTATTCAGACAATCAGCAGAAAAAACAGCTGACCTAGTCTTTTACTCAAACTGTTTTTGTGAATGAAGCTGCAGTTCCGTCAGTGTCCACCTGGGGGAGCTACAAAGCTGCAGTGTCTACTGACGGGGCGCTCTTCAATGTGCTTTATTTCTGCTCATAATAAAACATCAACGACAAACACAGTTCATCCGAAAGTCCAGACTGAAAAATAAAAAATCCTTCTCTGTCCTATTTTTCTTGCCCCTTTAAACTCTTCTTTTTTATTTAGTATTTACTGTTTTTTATCTGTTTGAGGACGGTCCCAGGACGGGCTCTTATATGTTTACAGATGGTATGGGAGGTTTTCAGCCACCATTAGCTCAAATAAATCCTGTTATAAGATTTTAGAAGTGGCCATATAAGGTACCACTTCTGTTTGTTGTGTTTGCTTCTGTGGCTGTGCACTTTTATAAAGTGTGTTAAATACACAATAAACAGGGTTTTAATGTTACATACAGACAAATAAATAAATAAAGAGATCACATGATGCTCAGCTCACATGTTTCCACCATGTTTAAAATGTACAGTTTGTCCTTAGCAGAAAACCATCCATCACATGAGGAAAGGTTACTGTGGTGGACAGTTTGACTTTTAACTAGTCTTTTTGCCTTTTGACTGATGATATTTTTGTCCCACTGTGAGATGGAACAACCCATCAGTCCAGCTGTCCACTATGATTTACAACCGAGAAGATTTCTGCTCAATTTTAAGGTGAATATTCATTTTCCCAAAGGATGAACCTAAGAGGAAGAAATGGGTAGTAAACATTAAATGAGAATGTAAATACAGTGGTTGTGGACCAAGTATTCAAATCCTGTACTAATACCACACTGTCACAACATTCCACTGCAAGGAAGATTATAAAAATCATAATTTTATTCATTAAAAATAGCTCACGATGCCAACTTCTGTTTTATATCATTCTGATTCTTGCCAATCGGCTTCTTAAGCCTGACGTCAGCATGCTGAAAAAAAAAAACAAAAAAACACTTCAGGTCCAAAAAGACAACAACAGCAGAGCCTGTCTGCTCATTTAGTAGAACTCCTTTGTTAATGATGAACCGGTTAGGGTTAAGAAGGGACTAAATTCATTTATTTAACTCGGATACAGTTATTAACCTACATTTAGACAGTCAGTGTTTTACCTGCAGTAGGTCATGATTTTTAAGTGCCTTAAATACTGTTTCACCTCTTGGTCCATTTTCATCACCTCACTTCATGCTCAACTGTGTGTTGATATTGAAATGGACACAAAGATAAAAGGTTGATGAATGAAATACTGTGTTTGCCAGTTGCAGTGTGTGCTAATGTTATAGCTGAGGTGCTAATATTAGCAAACGTTTTTTTTCCATCCATGAGAGACTTGGACTTGACATCCTCATCCATTTCCTCTGCTCTTTATCATCACATGTAAAGTGGTACAATGACAAGTGGATGTGTTTAATGGACTCAGGGACATCGTACTGCGGCAAACTGAGTACAGAAGACTGAACAAAAGCAGACCTGAAAAAAGCAAACCTCCTACTCTGTCTGTGGTGGTTTACTTCTGTTGAAGTATTTTACATTGTTTTGTTGATGGCCCTTCGCCTAACCCTCTTCCTTCTCAGGCATGATGTAAGACCTGAAAAAAGGAATGATGTCACAGCTTAACCAGTGGATCCTGCTGTACTGTCAGCTATTTGGGTCTTTTCTATGTCATGAATTTAGCATTGAAAAAAAACAATGTGCTAATTTGAGGTGTGTGCCCCACTTGCCCTTCAGTGGAAGTCTGCTACTCATTCATTTTCCAGCAGGTCAAACAAACTATTTCACCGCTCTCTCTTAAAGCACAAGGTTCCTTTGACAAAGAATAAATTTAGCTCATGGACCCGCTGCCTTAAGCCCCTTTTACACAGCACTTCTATTCTGGGAATATTTCACCTTTATTCCGGAACGACATCTGTGTAAATGAAATGGTAAGATCATTTGGTCCCACCTCTGTCACAGCTCTGTTACACCTCTGGAGGTAGTAACTGAGCTGTGATAAAGGTGGAATCATGATTCCAGAACACTATGTAAAAGGAACATAAGTTTGTCTGACAGTTTGGATTGTAAAAATCATGTTACACCAAAATCATACATTAATACAAACTAATTAGCTGAGGCAGTGGCTTTGTGAGTCTAGTAAGTCTGAAGAATACCTTCAGTTGGTGTTAGGACAGGGGTGCATGATGGAAAAAGGGAATAAATGACATAAACTACACATTTGATGGTTTTTACTGGACAGGAAATAGATAAAAACTGAAATCTGACAATGTACAGCTGCACGCCAACAGTGAAGTAAAAACTAAAGTATTCCCTCTGAGATATAAAGATACAAGTGAAGTAATCAAGTAAAGCACCTCAATGTAATCTTTTCATACAATTATAGACAGATATGCTTTATTAATTTCTAGGTGTAATTGTGAATTTGATTTCACACTATATGCATGTTATAAAATTATATCAGATATATTATGGATCATGTTTTTTGTATTCTGCCAAATTGCATGAAACAAAATTTAAAACATTTGAAACATGTAAAGTACCATTTGGAAAACAATGTAACCTTCCAATATAACAAAATTAGGTGATAATGTCCACTGCATTTGTCAAGTGCATAAAGTTGTATTGCATCCATTGGTGTCCTCACAAATACATCAATCATATGTGTGTATTATGAGGTAAACATACACACCCTCCTTGATGAAGGGCGCAGTCACATGATGCTGACAGAGTACATACACCTGAGCTCTAAGTGTGTTTCTAATTCTGTATGCCTGATAGTGTTATTGTGACACACACACACACACACGCTCACATATACACCGCGACAAGGTCGTAGCCTCTCATTGGCTGTCGTCTGGCGCTAAGATGCTGTAAGTCAAGGTTTGGAGGCGGACACAATGTGATCAGTCACTGTCACAAACTTTCCTGTCACCTTGGAAATCAGAGACACAAACTCTTTCTTCGACAAAGTGCAGAGAACTTCCTGTTCTCCTTCAGAATAAAAGCACAGTCTGAGGTTTGGCTGACTGCTCTGTTAATGAGCCCCGACAATGATGATGATGAAGAGGAGGAGTGAATGGCTGAGTGTTGGTGAGTTCAGCGACCTCTGCAGTTTGATGGACTATCAGTCAGCCTCTCTTTAAGTCAAACATCCTGAACTGTTGTACAATAAAAAACACACTCATTCAAATGAAGATACTAACACTGCCTCCAAATGAACAGAAATGCTTCTTGATCTTCTCTACAACATAATAAATATAGAACTACATATATTTCAGTCAGGGCTACGCGGCCACATTTGAATCATGCCTGACAAGCTTATCCTTGTTCTCATAACCGCAGTGGTTACTACTGTCACCTCACAGCAAGAAGGTTCAGAGTTCAATTCCCAGCAGGCCTTTCTTTGTGGAGTTTGCATGTTCTGCCTATGTCCTGTGGGTTTCCTCCAGTCCTGCAGTCACCCCCTCTCAAAAGCATATGCTATGTTAATTCTCCAGTCTGTGCCCTTGACCCAGGTTTTGATATAGGTCTGAGGCTAGTCCCCGGGCGCCTTCAGTGGCAGCTCACTGTTCCTTGTGTATGCACTGGGATGGGTTAAATGCAGATGTTGACGTACCCTACAGGAACAATATAAGTGTACTTTAATTACTTTACTTTGCGCAGCTAAAAAAAATACATATTAATAAGTTTCTGTGGACAGCATAGAGCTGTTAGCATTCCCCAATGAAATACAATTAGTCTTTTTTAGGAACATGTACAAACTTTCTCTTTCATGTGTAATATTTTGTTTCAGTGTCATTTTTACATAGAAATTACACCATATAGGAGCAATTTTAATTTCAAAATTTCCTCTAAAAAAATGTTGTGATGTGAGTCTGGTTTACATTTTGATTACAGGAGAAGAAAAAGGATCAAAATGAAACTGGATGTTGAATATTGGATTTTCTTGACAACTGTGTTAAACACCACTGTATGTTTTCAGCTTTTACCCTCCTTTCAGATTAACTCCAGGCTCAATTTCACACTTTAAACATGCAAATGAAGCGTATTATGTATTTTATGTAGGATTCTCTTTTAATTGAATATTCATTCATTCATTCATCTTCTGAAACCTCTTTTTCCTCATTAGGGTCATGGGGGTGGAGCCTATCCCAGCTACCTACGGGTAAAGGCAGAGTTCACCCTGGAGGAGTTGCCAGTTCATCGCAGGGCCAACATATAGAGACGAACAACCAATCACTATCACATAATTGCAGATATTTATATACATTTTTTAAAATGAAAAATCACTGTTATTGAGCCCAGTATTCTCCTCAATAATGTGATGATCATATACATTTATGTCCTGACCCTAGAACTCTTACTTTGTTTCAGACCAGTCAGATTCTGTCTTCAGTTTGCCCTAAACACTGCAATACCCATGTGCCCCCTGTGCTGTTGGCAGGAGGGGGTTTTTAATTTCATAGTTTGTTCTCTGTTCAGAACATGTTTGCTGTCAGTTGGTGCAGAGGAAAAGGTGAACTCGTCTTTCCTCAGATTCACCTTCATCATCAGGTGATCTCTACACTCAGTAATACACACTGACAACACACATACACACACACACACGCACGCACGCACACACACACACACACACACACATTGCGCTCATTTCAACACAGATGCAGCTCCACTTCATCACACAGACTCGCTCAGAGGTGTGTGTGTTCTGTCAAAACAAACCGCACATATTGACCCTGTTGCAGCCGTCAGCACTTTCTCCTCCCAGCAGACCGCACAGAATACAAACTGTACGCCCATATATAATCTTCAACTGCGTGTGAAGTGTTGATTAATGATTATTTCTGATTGACTGAACATTAAAAGTCACCATCATGAAGGCCAACGGGTTCTTTGAGATGCGTTGTGTATTATTAATGAACCAGGGTCATGACTGATAATTAATCTGAGTCTGTGGTGATGAAGAGAAGCTCTGACTGATCAATCAAACATGTGCTGATCAAAGAGATGATGCTGTGCAGAATCTTAGTTTACATTTTACTTGACTATCCCAGAGGCATCTGATGTTGACATATGGAGCTACATTCCTGCCAAAACAAAAAAAAATGTTTTATAAATTCACTGTGATTCACAAGCAAACACAATTTTTGCTGAGGCTTATTTCATGCATTAGGACATTTGAGTTTTTATAGTTGCTAAAATTTATATTCCCTGTTTTTCAGTATGTTTGCAGAGTGTTCCATAATAAAACCCACATGGTTAACACAGAGGAGTACAAAATATATTGTGAGTAACATTATTTGATCCTTAAAATGAATGTATGAGGGGTGCATTATTTTGGTTTCGTAGTTTATTTTGGCAGAACCTGACATAACACTAGCACTAACACTGATTCATAGCACTACCTGCTGTTGTAAAAGACAAATTACCTCAGAAATTTCTGAGGAAATCAACAGCACAAACATAGAAGAAGAAAAACTGCCAAATATAGTATGATGCATACTATATATATATTTTTTGCAGTAGATATATTTGATTCTGAATCATGCTGATGAATCTTGTAGTTAAAAATATGTTGTGTATCTGAAAGGTATTTTGTTATTGCAAACCAAATCACATGAGCTTTTTATTTGTGCCTGTTTTTTCATTTACACTACATGGACAAAAGTGTTGGGACACAGAGTAGAGATGCTGGTCCTCTACATCAAAAGGATCCAGCTGATGTGGTTTAGGCATCTGGACCCCTCCCTAGTGAGGTGTTTCACATGAGTACAACTGGGAGGAGACCATGGAGCAGACCTTAGGACACCCTGAAAGGATTATATCAGTGGTCTGGGAATGCCTACGTGTGGCTGGAGAGAGGAAAATCTAGGCTGGTCTGTTGTTGGCGGATGGCCTCATGACCTGGACTCAGATGAGCGGAAGAAGATGAATGGATGGATACTGGGATACAGGTGTTTCACAGGGGCTTGGGCTACAAAACACTACCAACAAATGTCATATAGAATGCTATAAATAACACTGCAATTCACATACATTTTCTTCATGATTTATTTTTGTTTAAAGTATTATCTGAAATGCTTACGAGATGCTTCAGATTTTTCTTTCACTTAACTTTACTAAACATTAAAATGTTCTTTGTCAGTACAATTCTTTAAATTTCCTACATCTATATCTGAAATATTTATATATAAACAATAACAATAAATCTATACACAATCATTTTACACCACAAGTAACCATCTGGTTTCTTCTCAATCAGGAGGAAAATCCAGCCTTTAAACTTAAAAGAAATGTTGATTTTATATTTATGGTAATAATTATTGGCCACAATCACATTTTTATCATGAAGTTTATGAGGGATGTGTCCCAATATTTTTGTCTATATACAGAATAAATCAAATCGTGTTCAAATAGTGAATTTCACGGATTTTATAAGACACGTTTCATCAGTTTGATGGGTTTTGGCAACAAATTAGCTCCAAATTAGCAACACTTCTAAATGGATACTGTTGTAGCTGAATTAATAAACAGACGGGATACAGTAAATAAAAACCATACTGAATGACAAAGAAACAACATGGACCCAGACACATTTCCATTAACCAGATCAATAACTGCCAGATCAATGTTTCAGTGCTTATCCACAGTATCTCAATAAGGACCAACAATGACTAAAACCACAGAGACAGTTGTATTCAGTAGAATTTCTGTTTTTTTTTTTTGTTTTTTTTTTTTAATTTTCAGCACATCTTAATTTGATGGCATCAGGTTAAAAGAAAGGCTACAGCAGCAAGTGAAATTTGCAAAAAGAGAAATATACATTGTTGAGTTAACATTAACTGCTGCCTCACAAGACAATTAAAAGAGTTTAACCCACAAAGACCTAGTGCTACTTTTGTGTCTATCTAACCTTTTTTAAGTGATTTATCACTGTTTATTCTAATATTATCCTCTGTATTTTGCATTTTTTCAAAGAAAGTCATGTATTTTCCCGTATTTAATTTATTGATCATGTAGTTGTTCATAAAAGCTCAGATTCAAATTGATTGTCAGAATATCAGAAATGGAGAAAAATGAAGAAAAAGTGACTTTTCCCACAAAATGTATACTTAACTGAACATAAACCAAGTGTCCCCATCCACTGTCACTGACCAAACTCCATGGGTTTTACTGGTGAATCATTATTGTAGATGACAGTGTTTCCACGGTAACTACGGAGCCTCTGAATGTTCAAATGGGTCATATCTAATGACTACGAAATGATGACAAACTGTATTTTACACCAATTATTTACATGCATTGACAGGATTAATGGATCACCAGGTATTATATAGTTTAGATCAGTAGATGATTTTGGTTGACGGTGGCTGTTTGGGTCTTTAAGGGTTAAGACAGAAATGCTGTGACAGACACTATTTTTACCTTTCACTGGTTATGTTATTATTTCAAACTATAAGTAGGTATACGTATGTAGTTGTGTTCAATATAGAAGTGAGGTTTACAGTTCAGAGGTCTGTTCTGATTCTAAATAATAAAATGTTCAACTGTAAATCATCCTGCCTCCATTATATTATTATCTTTGTTTATGGGGGTTTGGAGGATAGTCTAAAAAATATTCTCCCCTCTCACTGTGAGAAGAGATGAGATGAAATAAATAAAAGATCCACAGAGATAAACTGACAGCTCTCTACACTTATTTAATTCATGTTTAGTGAACATTTGAATGAGACTCTACATAAATAAATGTATCAGTAAGTTCACTGTGGTCATTAAGTCTGTAAAGTTAATAAATCAAACACACTCCTTCCTCATGAATAAGGTTTTTAACTTAACTCAGTGTTACATCTCACTTTACTGTAGGATGCAAAGAAATAGCCGAAGTATTGGTTTGATTATCATGATATAATGAGGGAATATTGAGAAAATACTCATTATAATGTCTCACTTTACAATAGTTTCACACAAAAAAGTAGCTAATAATGAAGTCATTAATAATGAATGAGCTGTAACTGTTATTGTTTCAGTGATTAGTTCCAGAAGAAGAACGACACATGAATAAAACAATCCAGTTAGTCTGACGCACAACCAGACAAAATGTCTGCTTCTTTTTTTTTTTTTTTCATACATTTTACATGATTTCAGTGTAATAGAAGGAAAAGAAGAGTAAAGAGTAAATGTCAGAAAGATGTACTGTTTGTAAGTTATTTGATTTAACTGATTGTTTTGCAGAAGAAACAAGGAATTAGTCCTTAACTTGTTTACGGTAAATGCATGAATAAAGTTTCATGTTGAGAGTCTCTCCTCATTATTATACAAGTCAGGCTAAAATTTTAAGTTAGTGTTTATCAGGAAATCAAGAATTTGGAGGTGTGCATTTGTGTACATGTTGCAATATTGCTGTAACACTAATTGGTCTTTGGTCCATGATCAGGGTTTGCGATACATTTTTCATAAACATTATGGGTCTTGGTCTGTTCTCACTGTTTATAACTCTTTAGCCCTCACTTTTGGTTAATGGGTGGTATGATTTTCAAGACATTCTTAATATTTCAGATCATTACTGATTCACTTCAAACTAATTTCTCTGTAAACGTACATGATTTTTCTTGCTGTATTGTGAACTATTATGTCTCTGGGGAAACAAAGAAATGTGTTATCTGATTTAAAAAGCATCACTAGACAAAGAAACAAGGTGGTCAAATATGGAAAGTGGAATCAAGAGAGACTTGTTTTTCACAGGTCAATTAAAAACATGTACAGGTCACATAAAGCAGTGAACTAGTAGAATGAATGACGACAAACTTGTGACAGTTGAACAATAAAACCATTTCAACAGAGAGAAATATGCCTGTTATCTTACTAAATGAACAAAACTGTGAGAATAGATCAAATTAAAATAGTTTTTGTATAGCTATTCAAGTACTTGGTCTAAAATAATTGGACATTATTATTAAGTTAGCTACTTAATAATAAAAATAAAAATAATGTTCTATTTTTTTTAGAACTCCGGTGTAATATATATCATGGAGAGCTGTTTTGGCTCCGTTCACACTGCAGGCAAAAGTGTCTCAAATCAGATCCTTTCAGTCATATGCACACATATGAGTGAAACACATAACACACCTCTGTGTTCCATGACAGTGTGAACAGCACAAATCACACATGATTTTATATTTTTAATTCTGATCCAGGCGACATGTGGTCCTGAATCAAATACAGATGTGATACTTTTCAGTGTGAACGGTCATGTCAGAGATGGGAGATTCTCATGACTCACTCACATGCTAAAAACCATTTCAAATGCAACATATACTTGAAGAAACAATACTTCAAGTAATTGAGTATAACGGTAAAACACGATGGGGACCTATTAACTTAACTTTACTTGTAGTGGAATATTTTCACTGTATACATTAGTACTGTTACTGAGGGAAATCATCTGAACACTTTGACTCGAATGGTTTTGTGGATGTTTCTCAATTCAGGACAGTGACCGGTTCAAAGACCAGTGAATCAGAACTGAGCATGAAGGCTGGCGGTGTAAATGGAGCCTTGGTTTGTGTTTGTGTTAGTTTTTACTACTTTTGGTAGCACTTAACACCATCATAATCATTATGATTAAACACACGGACACATACTCAACCCTGTTTCACACACACACACACACACACACACACACACACACACACACACATCAGCAGCATTTATGAGATGAAACAAAGCAGTGATTTTACAGTTCAGAAGCAACCAGGTGTGAAAAGCGCTAGTGTGTGTGTGTGTGTGTGTTGGAGTGTGCATCAGCCCTGCAGGGAGCATTAATGTGCCGGCTGTTGACAGCATGTTTAACGTTTCATAAAGTGAATTCATGCAGCGACGAGCATCTGAATCATTTATGTTTCGATCTGACCGAATGCCTCGTTTTTGCCTCACCATTAACAGGAAGTGCTCGACAAATAGCCTGCGCGCACACACACACACACACACACACACACACATACACACACACACATACACACACACACACACACACACACACACACACACACACACACACACACACACACACACAAACAGAAAGCCTATAAGCGTATGAGACTAAAATGTTTCTTGCTTAATGAGAGGCCACATTCATTATAGATTAGCATTTTCTCTGCTGTGTGTATGTGTTCAGACTGATGTGAAAGAGGTTATTCTGACAACACAGAGGTCATAAACAGCCTATAATACATAATTAACAACATCTGCTTAGCTTTTACAGTGGCGGTAACATCCTGTCAGACAAGGGGATGACAGTATAGAGCAGCAGCAGCAGCAGCAGCAGTTGTTTGGTAAACTACAACTCCCAGGATGCATCAGGGTCAACATAGATACTGGTTGATAGATGATTCTGTCCTTGTTGACTCTGTTGCAAGTAAGTTTAATTCTTCCTATTCTCCAACATCTTTAACATTAAAATAAACTGAAATAAAGATAGAAATCATGACTGTTGAATCATTTTACTGCTGATATTAGTAAAAAGGCTATTTATGTCTTACTTTATTTTCTGCACTTCTAGACAGGAATCATTTTGATTTCAGAGAAAGAGTTTATTTTTGTGGCAAGGAGACAGAAGAACAAAAAAAGGCCTCACCATATGTTTTTATTCATCGTTCTATTTTTAAACATCACAGGAGCAGACTGACGCGATCAGATACGACATCCATCTTCTTCACACACAGTGAAGGGCAAACACCTTGATTTTTTTTTTTTCTCTAACCTTAGAGCAGAGACACATCCATCATCAGGCCTCACAGCAGTGACACATTACACACCTTACACTAAAAATACAGTCAAATCAGATGATTACAGTATGAATATTGTTATCAGTAAATCTGCATGTTTGAATGTTTTCTATTAACATGAAATGATGCCAGACATTATGGCTGTCAGGCAATATCATCTCACTGTTAAAGCATGTTTCTTGGTTTTCTATGATCACCATTAATTCAACTTAATGTTTTTTTTCTCAAGTCTCCTCATTTCCCATATTCCTTTGCATTATAGAAAAATACTGTAGAAAACCTGCGTAAAAATGTGAGAAAGCTATGATTACATGGCACACTGAAAAGCTTTAAGGGGCCATGTTTAGCTAAACCTACTTTTATTAGTCTCTGGTACATTTATTTGTGTATTTGGACCCTAATAGTTCAAAAAGTTTGAATTTGAATCCTCCAGGTGCTGCAAAGCTATCTTTATATTCATTCATTCATTCATTCATTCATTATCTGAACCCGCTTTTTTTTATATTTTAGGGGTTGCTTGGAGCCTCTCCCAGCTACTTACGGGCGAAGGCGGAGTACAACCTGGACATTTTGCCAGTTCATCACAGGGCTGACATATAGAGACAAACAATCACTTTCACATTCACACCTATGGGCAATTTAAATGAACCAGTTAACCTATCAGTGCATGTGTTTGGATGGTGGGAGGAAGCCGGAGTACCTGGAGAGAACATGCAAACTCCACACAGAAAGGTCCCACCCCCTGTCAACTGGTGTTGGAATCAAACCCAGGACCTTCTTGCTGTGATGCACGTGTGCTATCCACTGCACCACCGTGTTGCCCTCTTTATATTCATTTTGGCAAAAATCGAGCGGATTTCTACAACCTGTTTTAATTCCTGCTGAATTTGTTACGTCTATAACTAGTTATGTCATGATATTTGCACAAATAAGGACAAGACTTCTGACGAACATTTCTCTGAGTACGACATAACTGTTTATCAGCAGCAGTGGTTGTAGTCCAGACTGAAAATATGTCCAACCCTCGAGCCGATTACCTAAAATGTTCAGTTGTTGGTTGTATTAACGAACACAAGTGGCTGAATGGGACAGAGCAGCACAGTCAACAGCCTGGAGGGGGCAGGGCATGAAGTGGCTCATGTGCATTTAAAGGGCCAGCGCTCAGAACGACCTTTCTGGTGTCATTACTCAGAAATAGGGTTGAAGATGGACCTGTGGAGTTGAATTAATGAAGAATTCAGACCCAAGCATAGCATTTACAGTTTATGTAAGTGTTTTTCAACCTTGGGGTTGCAACCCCACGTGGGGTCACCTGGAATTTCTAGTAATTGAAAAAAAATAGGCTAATAAAAAATATTTTTTAATGATTCAACATATATTTCATTCTAATTAAAACACCACACACTTTTCCTAATAAAAATCAAGTTCAAATAAAACACAAAATATAACATCTGAGAGGGCACATCTTGATTGACCCGATCATGTGACCGCATGCATTACTGCACTCCAACCTGCCTGGACACAGTCGCAGTCAGAAAACTGGACCGAACAGAGAATGGAAAGATTTCTTGGCCCGCCTGGCCCCGCTAAGACATCTCCAAGAGAAACTGAGAAGGAGACACCAAGAAGGTGCATAAAATACATTATACAGCCTAAATGTCATCTAAAATTAACCTTTATTTTGTAAACTATTACATGATCAAAAACAAATACATTTTCGCAAAAAAAAAAATAAAAAAATCAATCAATCAATCTTTATTTATATAGGACTTTTTATACATTAACGGTGTAGCACAAAGTGCTTTACATGTAAGTTTAAAAATCAGTACCACCCCCCACCCACCCAACCGCTCACACACACACACACACACACACACACACACACACACACACACACACACACACACACACACACACATGCACACACACAAGCACAGACATACTTAAAAAGACTAACTGAGCACAAGAGGACCAGAAAGTTAAAGTAAAAGTAAGAGAGTAAAAGAGGAGGCGCTGTCTCAGGGAGCCATCCGCACCAGGAGGCAGCTGCCGACCCCGGCAACCAGGCGCCAGCGACACAGCGCGACATCCCAACCAGTAAGAGAGGGCCAACTGCCACCGCATCATGGTGGCAGAGACCCCCACCCACCAGAAAGGAGCAGACCCCAGTGAAAGAAGGCGCCACAGCCACCAGAGTCCACAGTCCTCCCCCCCCCCCCCCCCCCCCCCCCCCCCCGGCACAGAGGGCTCCCTCTGATGAAACACTGGAAAATATAGATAAAAAACATTAAAAAGATATAAAAGAACTGATTAAAAGAATCTAAATGTAAGACATATATATAAATATAATCTAAATATTAAACATTAAGATGATAAAACAGAAGCATTGGTTAAAAGAATCTTAAGATATACATACATACATATATATATATATATATATATATATATATATATATATATATATATATATATATATATATATATATATATATATAAAATATAACTATAAAACCTTAGAGTAGAAAAAACCGAAGCATTAGTTAAAAGCCAAATTAAAAAGGTGGGTCTTGAGCCTGGTTTTAAAAATGTCTACATTTTCTGCGGCCCTGAGGTTCCCTGGCAGGCTGTTCCAAAGGCGAGGAGCACAATGCTGAAAAGCTGCCTTGCCATGAGTTTTTGTGTTAGCTTTTGGAACTGTTAAAAGGCCAGTCCCAGAGGACCTCAGGGTCCGCGAGGGTTCATAAGGTGAAAGCAAGTCTAAAAGATAAGAAAGCGCAACACCATTAAGACATTTAAAAACTATTAAAAGGACCTTAAAATTGACCTAAAAATGTCTGTTTTGAATGTCTGGGGTCACCAGAAATTTGTGATGTTAGAATGGGGTCACGAGCCAAAAAAGGTTGGGAACCACTGGTTTATGTAGACCACAGGGAAATGTTTGAAAATGCATAATTCCATTTAAAAAAAGCAAAATATCACTCCTTTAACGTGAAAGATGTAAACACAGGACAATATAGCAATAAAACTATTTACTGGAAATATATGTTTAAAGCCAGTTCAGACCAAAGATTTGAGACAAGACCAAACTGTTTTAAGACATTACGGGTAAAAGCCTCAGTGATATGAACAGTGATAGGAGTTTTCCTTGTATTTATTGGCTGCAACTCAACTGCCACAATCTGGTGCCATAAAATCCACTTCTACATATGTTTAGTATAATTTCTCACTTTTGTGAGTGTCTAAAACACTTCTTAAGCTCCTGGTCTGTTTCTAGTGACATACATTGTTGCTTTATTTACCTTCCTCTGAACTGGACAGCACCGGTAAAGGGCTGACAAATGAAATATGAACTCTGAAGATCTTCCATATCTTATTAAAGTGTAATTCTACATCATGGTAATCCATTAACTTCTGGATCGGCAGACACAGTGGAACCTAATGGTAGGTAGTGCCAAACTTCATTTTTTCTCCTTCACTTAAGACTTGTAACTGTACTCATCAGTTTTATCCACTTTCTCTGCTTTTTATCATCATATGTAAACTGGCAGCAGGACAACTGGACAACTGTTTTATGGACTGCAGCAGACTGAACACACAGTAATGAACAGTATTGAACTTGGAAACGGTAAATGATGCCATGGTCTAACAACCGGATGACGCACAGTGTTACTATCATCTATTTACTTGTTAAATCCTGCCTTGACAGTCTGTCTATTTTTTCAGACAAAACTCACTTTCAGTTTCAGTTTCAGTTTATTGTCATTGCCACAAAAAGAGACAACGAGGGGCAGCTGTGATAAGGAACTCACTATCTCTGTATTTATTCCCATTTTTAGTTGCTCTGAATTATCTCCATTTGCAAAAAAAAAAAAAGCCTGAAAATAGCTGTACAGACTTGGTGCTGCAGAAATGATACGTTGTCTAGTCTTGTTGCATCGATCTGGACTTGCAGGGTTTCAGAACATTTCAGACCACAGCGCTGGAAAAAGTTTCAGGTTTTCTTGCAAACCTTTTCTCTGAACTGGGCTTCAGACTTTTTGTACCTGCTGCTGTGTGCTTTATTTAGTTGTTTCTTAGTATTTTGCTGTTTTTGATTTATTGTGTTTTTAGTCGTTAATTTTGTTTATAGATTTTGTTCCTGCTGTTACGTGCTTTGTTGGGTTGTTTTTGACATACTTAAGCTTTGTTTTTTGTTGTTTTTGGTTTGTTTTTAGTTTCGTTATAATGTTTAATGGTTTGTTTTATGTTTTTTTTACTTTGTTTGCAGGTCTTAATGTTTAATCAATGTTGTTTTATATTTGTTCATTCTTTTAGTTGTAAACCCTGTGGGATATTTTAGTTTTCATGCTGTTTTTTTTTTTGTAGTTATGTCTTTTTCATAGAAGAATTCAAAACAGGCAACCTTGCTTCGTTTGATTCATTCAGTGTTTCTAGCTGTGTTTTTGTGTTGATGTTGTTTTTGTTTTGTGTTTTTTAAACAATGTTTTTATTATTTTTTGTTAAACTCACAAAACTAAACTAATCACAACTAACAAATGACAAAACACCACAGAAATTAGAGGGAAAAATAAAATGATAAAACCCTTAAAACCCTTTTACTTATTCCTAATCACGCATAATTTAAACATGTCTTACTTTGCCCTCTGTAATTGCATTGCAGAAATAGTTGTTGGTCGCATAAAAAGAATAAATTATTCCCATGTGTTTTTTTCTGGTGACATGCAGGGTGATACCTCTCTAGATTTTTTTTGTGGTGTTCAATGATTAATCAGTGCGGTCGATCTGGTAATTAAGTGATCATTGTAGCTTCGTTTAAGACACATTATCTCTGCAACCACAGGCATCTAAACCTGTAGTTTCGTGTTTCTTTCCCAAACAGGAAACAAACAGATATACTTTTTTAAAATTATTTATTTATTTCTGCATTCTTTGCTCTGGTGTTTGGCACCATGATCCACAGTTTGTCCTCCACACTGAACATTAAAAAAACCCTCAGTGTACTTTATTTCTTTATCTGCGATCTATTTCAACAATCTGATTCCCCTGAAGGGTCATTAATGATGCATCTTATTTAATCTGTACCGCTCTCTTTCTTTCTGCCTCAGACACACACATAAACACACACACACACACACACATTTACTCATGAACAAACGCCAATTAGGAAGCAGCTGCAGTGGCTGAAATGCAGAAGAAGTGAGGAGGATGAGCCGAGAGAGTAAATGAAGAGAAGAAGAAGAGAGACAAGATGCAAATTTATTCCTCAGCTGCTGATGTTACGCATTAATGAGGACTGAAAATAGCCGCACACACACAGAGACACACTGTTAGCTGAGACCTGTTGCTGACCAGCAGCGGCTCCTCTGTGGTCTCAGATCACTGATGTTGTGAGTCACTTGGTGATCAGTCTGGCTACTGACACAGTTTGCAGATAAAAACCTCAGACTGCCGACCTGCTTTCTACTACACGTATAATTAAGAATAAAGAGGGCAGGAGCATGCTACAGCACATATTTAGTGACTCCTAAGCGACCCCTAGGCTTAAGAGGCTGGAGGATGCCAAAAACTTTACAAACAAACTGTCCAGTGAAGCTGAGTAACCACCTAGAAGAATTAAATGAGCATCATCCTCCTGCAGACCCCCTAATACCTCCTGAAGGATCACTAACCACCACCTAGGGAACCTCCCCAACAACTGTTCTCTCCTCAGCTACTTCACACTCAATCATACTTTGAAACAAGGCACTCTTTTTAATGAACTGTTCATTACTGCATTGTCTTTTGTGTCCACTTTTCTTTGAACACTTTGGAAACTAACGACTAAGAATAGCTAACCTTAATCACCAAACAACAAAGCGGTTCTTAAACTAGGACAAAGCATTATGATTAAGTGATAACTGCACAACTTTAATCTACATCAAGAGCAAAAATAACACTGACAGTGAAACTGTCAACACAGGGTAATACAGTATAGCAGTAGCCTGCACGATTATTGGGTAGATATATTATATGAGATCATAACAAACGTGTAATGATATCCGACAGTGGCAAACTGTTATCAGTTCATGCCTCAAGGTTAGTATCCCAAAAATACAACATTAGTGTCTATTCTCTAATTCACTCCAGTTACTAACTCTTCCAGCCTTTTAGCTTTGTGTCATCCTTCAGCCTTGTGTCATTCTACAACAGCTCACAAAAGTTAGTACACCTTTAGCACTTGAAATGATTTCACTGTAGCTTTCCAAGCTGCTGCATTAGAAGGTCTGGGCTGAAATGTTGAGTGGACATTCTCCAGTTTGTTTGTACAAACACAACTGCTGTTCCCTAAAACAGCTGAGAGGTCTGAAAATATAGATAGCAAAAAATATGACACCCTGATACAACAGTCACTTAGAATCTGCAGAAATACTAATATTTTGTATGAAAACCATTGCTTGACAGACAAGCCTGGATCTTATCAGGCCCTGAGTAGAGCAAGTCTGTAGACATCAGGGATATGATAAATAAATGATACAAGTCAATTGTACAAAATACTTCACACCAGCAGCTATACAAGCTTGGAACAACTGCAACAACTTGTTCAACAAAAATAGTAATGGATTCAACATCACTTGGGGTCTCATCTGAATCTGTCTGATACAGTGTCCTGTGTTCCAGTGTCTACAGTCACAGTTAAAAGACACAGTATTTAATTCATATGAGGTTCATGTTGACAGAAACGCCTCACTATCCTGATGCTTGTGATGCTGCTCCACATGTTGTCCTTCACTTCATTATCTTCTTTTGTGTCTATTTACACTAATGATTAGTTGATGTATTAATTCACATTGAAAAAAATCAACCTTTGCCCCAAAAACAAAACACTTTTTCACTGCATACTATTTGCATCTTGTGTGAAAGCAAAAGATATAATGACATGTGAATTAATTGCATGGAAAAAACGTCTCCAGTTTGTAAAATCCTTTGCGCAGGATCTTCTTGACTCTTCTGTGATGTTGGACACCTCGCTCCACCTCATGTCTCAGGAGGTGGATGTAGTCCTAACTGCATCACTTATTGGTTTCTGGCCTGCCGTTTTGAAGCTTGAAGCCTGATATGTATATTTTGGCTTTTTAAAGCCAAAAAGGTTAACTTGTTTTATTATCCCTGTCGAGAAGTTTTGTCTCTGCATTTTACCCAACGTAATACAACAACACAGTACCTAGCATTGGCATTAGCAAATAGCACACCCAGGGAGCAGTGGGGACTCCTATTTTTTGAGGCACTTTTCCCAGGGGCAGGGTTGCGTCCTGCATTGCTGATGTGTTAGATACGGGTTCTTGTGTCGGCATGGTGTCATAATCTGCTTATCCCCTAACCCAACCCCTAACCCTAACACGTAGAATGTAACCCTACCCCTGGGCGAAAGACATACAACGAAATGCCCCCAAAAATAGGAGTGCCAGGAGCAGTGAGCTGCCATTGAAGGCACTTGGGGACCGACTCCAGATCTTCATCAGTACTGTGGTCAGAGGACTGGAGATTTAACGTATATCTACATGCTCTTAATGGCAGGGGAAACACACAGGTAAACTCAACACAGAAAGGCTCTGATCCAGTTGAGAGTCATACCAAGAACTGTCTTGCTGTGAGGTGCAGGTGCTAACCATGGACCAAGACAACCACCAGTCTTCAGTTTTCATCATTTTTTTTGACCATGTTTGGACGAAAGGGGAAAGTGCAAGGGGTAAAACTTGCCAACCTAATAGTACCACCAAAAAAGTAGCAATTATTATAACAAACAACATTTAGTAGTTTCAGCTAGTTTCTAATGTACTAACATAATTAATCTTTAAGTATTGTACTTGAATAATTGTACACTACATGAAACACTTGTGTGACAATATCCTTTGACGTTAGAAGAACAGACCAGAAGCTCTGAAAGCTTAACTCAGTAGGTAATAAGCTGTCAATCAAACCTGCCAATCAAAGCCCATGATGCAGCCATTAAACTGTCTCTTCACCATAAATCTAATTAACAGAGCAATTATTTACAACCACCAGTGCACTTTTACAGGAGTCTAAACCCTACATGACTGAGACCAAAATTTCTCCTGAAAAAATAGAACTGATATAACATTTCTTGAGAAGTTTCAGGGGTTTCTTTACGTAAATTAATTGG
Source organism: Sphaeramia orbicularis (assembly GCF_902148855.1). Lineage (NCBI taxonomy): Eukaryota > Metazoa > Chordata > Actinopteri > Kurtiformes > Apogonidae > Sphaeramia > Sphaeramia orbicularis. The sequence continues at coordinate 46,700,002 of NC_043968.1, read as the reverse complement.
AGCCAGGATTTTCTGGGTGGATGTAGGCTTTTAGTCTTAAACTCTTAATCACTGCCCACCATTTGAACAGCCAAATGAACCCTGGAACCAGAGCATGAAAAAACATATTTCAATGCCCCCACTTAGCCTCTTTTCTATATTTTGAACAGCATGGATGAAAATATTTCAGTCAGTTCTCCATGCTGGATCCTGATGGGTTTGTCAATGACATCATATCCTTTTCCTGTCGTCTGTTTGCTTTTTTATATCCACCTGTCGTCAAGCAGGTGTTTGATATGCACCATCCATCCTGTCTGACTCGGACTTTGTGTACATTACTCCTCTTAGCTCTAATGTGGGATAATAAGTGACTGATGGAAAAACTGCAGACCTTCAACTAATGACGGCTTCAGCTGCAGCCATTAGTTCCTAATAGGCCCAGCATGCCGACTTTAACTAACGCAGGCCATGCGTTTAACCACACAGAGTCAGCCATGTGAGGAAAAACTTTTCAATTAGCACTGACCTTCGAATACAAACTGCACAAAAGATGACAGGTTATTAAGAAGAGGAGGTGAGGAAGACAGGTTGGTGTATTTGGATAGAAAATGGTAGGTGAGTAAATGAGCGATCAGTTGGTAATGGTCCAGCAATAATGAAAACCACAGCAAAATAAAGGGTTTTTTGGGTGACTGTGGTCCCGTACAAACACTAAGTACATGGTGCAAATCGTTGATTGGACATGCCACAGTGTTCTCCACATAAACAAAAGCAAAACAAAGAAAACTGGTTTTAGAGACCAGGAAGAGCCAGTCAGTGTCAGTGCTCAAATATACAAAAACAAAATATAGTGTTCAGCATCCACATAAGGATAATTACAAGGTTATATCAGCCAGGACTGGAGGTGTAGCATAGTAAACAGTCACATCCAGAGTTAGATTATCAAAAATAGCATCTTTCTTTCTAGTGACTACATTCATCATATTTTGAGCATGAGAATTTTAATTCATATTTTTGTATTTTCACCACTGGCCACTTTTACACAGAGATCCCGGAAAAAAAGCGAGTGTTCCCACCCTTTTTCTAGGTGAAGCAGGAGAAGTTCCACTAGAGGTTTTAATTATAATGTTAAGTCTAGCTTTAACAATAACAAGAATTTTAAGAAACCAAAACATAGGATTCTCATAAGACACTTTTACACGGAAATCCAGGAAAAAAGGTGAGATGGTGATCCCACCTTTTTTCCACCACTGACTGATTTCCACAGCCAAGCCAAAGGAGTAACAGAGGTGAGACAGGCTGGACTTCTACACAGTGGACCTGTGTGACAGAATGAAAGGGGCGGCGATGCAACGCAGCGTATAGTGTGATGTATAACTTGTGCATTGTAAAAATACCCTGAGCATAGCGGTGTTGCTAACCTCTCCAGAGTCGGCCTGTCTTTCACCGTTCCACAAATGTTAGCATGGATAGAGTCCTCCGCCCGAAGTGACAACAGCTCATGGATCTCGGCGTCTCCCCAGTTTGACATTTTTCTGGTCACGTTGATATGTTTGTTTACTGTAAACGGCCCATGCTCATTTTTAAATACCCCTGGCACGGGGGTCACAGACACAGTACATCATCAAACATCACACCTTGGTTGCGGAATGAGAGGTATTCCCTTTATAAAGCATTCCGGAATCATGATTCCATCTTTATCACGGCTCTGTTACTACCTCCACAGGTGTTACAAAGCCTTGACAGAGATGAGACCAAATGATCCCACCATTTCATTTACACGGATGTCATTCCAGAATAAAGGTGAAATATTCCTGTAACTGAAGTGCTGTGTAAAAGGGACTACTGGCTCTGAAAGAAAATCCAATAACCAAAACCGATGCAGACTGACATTGTTCCTCTTGTGCAGATTTTATGTCCTGTTTACTTTTGTTATACTTTAATCCAGTAATAAACAAAATCATTATTATGGGAGATGGGCATGCGTTGGTGCTTTAGTCCATAATATTTAACAAAACCATCCTTTCTTCCTAAACTGAACCAAAAACATATAAATCACAAACAGTTGTTAGAGACATGTAGACCTCTACTCGGTCATAAAAACATTTTCTTTATTTAATGCAGACACAGATTATATATTGACACTCAGTGTGTACCACTGGCTGCAAAAAACATCAAGATCAGCGTTTGGTTTGTCCGTGCTTGGCCTATTGGTTCAGGGAACATTAACTCTGGTCCTCTCTCAAACATAAAATAATATACTGCATGGTTTAATGCCATCTTCTATAAAATAGAAAAAGGACAAATGGAAGCCCATGGTGAGCTACTGTTGAAACACTCTGTACTCTGGAGGTGATCTGCTGCCTCTGTAGAAAACAGCCAATTGCAAGGAAACATGACTGCACCTTAGGATGATATGTTTGCATAGACTCATGGAACAGCATTCTCTATATTACATTCCATGTCTGCAGTCAGATCCTTCTAAACCTACCTAAATCTTACACAACAAACTAAAAGCATGATCTTCATTGATTGACTGATTGATTTTTCATTGTTTTAGACACAACCATCACAGGCTTATAAGACAATAGAGACATCATTTCAACAGTCAATAACCATTGTTTCATTTCATCCCAAAACCACCTGCTCCTTTACAGGTTACACAAACACTAGCCCAAGCTCGGCAAACAAAGTCAGTAACAAAAAGGTTCCTGACATGAAATACAACAAGTTTTTTATTCTCTATCCTCTAGCAAGAAGAAATTTATGTAAAAGAGGATATTTTTTGTTTTTATGTATTTCTTTCCTTTTGTTCATCTTCATAGCCACAATCTACCTAACTATGCATCTACATTTACTAAAAATAAATCAGTAACCACATTAATAATGTCTCTTGAATCTGTGTGACCATGTATGGATCAGAAATTGGAGCTAGTGTTCAGAATAAACAGGGGGAGGATCTGTTTAATGCCACTAGAGAAGTAAACACACACCATTAATGTAAGGAATGCTGTAATAGAATCATACTACCTTCTGTTATTTAACATATACTATTAATTAATGAACTTGCCTAACAAACTCTGTTGTGTGGACCCTTTAAATTAGAGTCTTTTTCTTCCTGTTCTTTATTTTGTTTCCCCTCTGTCTCGATTTCAGTGTTTTATTTGCAGGTGGTAAAGATTCAACAGAGGGAGAAGACCCACAGAGGAAGAGGAACAGTCGGTTGGGGTTTTGGTGGCTCAGCATGCGGCTGATGGAGTTCATTATTATCCTGCAGCCAACAGCGCAGCCTGCTCACAGCGCTGCTGATAAGAGTTTAAAGCCTTTCACTGATAACTATATATTTTAAAGCTGTGGCTGGTGGCTGATATGTTTAAAGATATTCTAACTACTGAAAATAACAACGAGTTCACTGCCAACAGCCTGAACAGTGAGACTATTTATTTTCAACTGTGTTTATTTCAAGAGGAAAAACAACAATAAAACTGCTTTTTCTTCTTTTTTTAAGTGTTCAACCAACATCAGCAAAGAGACTACATTAACTAGATAGGCATCTAACGTCTGCTTCTATTTGTGTTTCTTACACTATGTGAATGAAGGCTGAAGGTAATTTGACAGTCCTATTCTGAACTCCCTTTGCTTGGTTAGTAAGTGATGTCATTCTAACCTTGTCTCTCCACAAGCTGCCTAGAGCTGCAGCAGCTCTGAGCAGGATCAGACTTGTAGGGGTTTTTTACTCATTGGGTTGAAATGTTTCAAGTTGACAGCCCTTTTGGTGTTGGTGTGATGTATCTGATAACATGGGAGATGCAGTACATTGGGCCATTTCACACAAAAATAATTTCGATATTACTTTAGTATCTTTACGACATATTGACCTTTTTGTGACTTGAAGGGTCACGGGGGATGCTGGAATGTATTCCAGCTAAAAACAGGCAAAGTTACAGTTCACCCTGGATGTGTCACCTGTTCATTCAGAAACATCATATGTTTGATTGATAGCATTGGACAAACGAGACCAAAAACCACAAATTTGGTTCTTGAGAGCTTCGATGTGGCAGTTTTTATCAGGAACAATGAAGAACAATCATATTTGTTAATTTTTTGAGTTTGAAAGACTTTTAATACAAAAAAAGGATCACATTTTTGCAAAAAGCTATGTAAGCTATGCTTTGTGTTATTGCCAAAACCTTCCACCGTGACATTTTGGAGGAACATGCGTGCACAAAGAAGACCCTTGTGGTATTAAAATAACTAAACAAAAGAAAAGAAGCGTCTTTGTCAGAGCTTGCTATTTTCAGGGTACAGTTGCAGATTGGAGGTTGTTGCTGTTCGATGTAGCGAGGGGGAAGAGGTCACCCATGCATAGTTGATGGAAAGAGAATGTCAATCCTGCCACTGGGTGATGGAAATATTCACTCTTTCCCAAACTACCAAGACTAGGCCTTCAGAAAAAACAGTCAATCAGGAAAAAATATAAGCTGTAATCAAAGAGGAGAAACTCAGAAAACCTGATTCAGCAGGTGAGTGAGCTGTCCATCACATTTCAAGGAGCAGTTGTTGACCAATGGTTCCTACAGAGATACTTTAACGTATAAAATCAGTTTACCTATCCCAGTTCACTGTGAAAAAATCACAAATCCACATCCCATTGTTCTATGTGAAATAAAAAGAAAACAAAATAAGACTCCATGTATTGTAAACATTTCAAAGAAAAGCAAAAGACATAAACAGTACCCCCCCACACACCAGTCTGATGTTGGAAACCTTGGGGGAAGTAGATACTTAGTGGTGGTTTAGTTGTCTGTCCATCTTACAGGCAATGAGTAAATGGTGTTCCAGTATCTAAATATACTTTACTAATTTCCCAGAGAGACCGTGCACTGCTTCTCTGAGACTTATGTGATTTCAGTAGGTGTGTGATCAGTGTTTTAACAGGCAGAGGATGAGCTTTATATTAATTGGATTAAAGCTTATTAATGCCTTGAGCACACAAGAGAAGCCTCATTTAAATACATGAACAGAAACATTTTCACTGGTCCTCTCTGTGGTATATATCAGACGCATGGTTTCATGCGACATCACATTTCTGTTTTGATTAATGTTCCTGTCACTTCTCATCAACCTTCAATATCCCAGGAAACTCACCCAGAGATCATGTGCATCTGATCAGAATAAGATACCAACAGGATTTTATTATTTTTATTCTGAAATGGGAAAAGCTGAACGGAAACAATCTTTTCCTTCATTTTGCAGAAAAGTTTTCACGCTCGCTTGAAGCAGAAAAGTTTTCTGCCGATGAGGAAATTATTATGATAAATGGGGATAGAAAGGCATTTGTGGGAGGAGATAATGATGTTGGATTTTGCATGAACAGGCTGAAAAATGGTTCAGAGGTTTCATTACAGTCTGAAAGTATAACCTTTTAAATGTTTCCTGTGCTAATATCAGCTCACCTCACTGAACTGGACTGGTAGGTTTCACGTGTTAGCACTCCAACTGAAGAAAGTCTTACACTCTCTCACCTTCCCTTCCCCTTGTACGAACATGAAGATATGACACTGTCAGCTCTAATTACATCTTATCTCACACTCGTCCAGTTGGTGGGTTCAACTGGTTGACTGGTGCGGCTGAAGGCGACACGAGCTAAACCGAGTCTGACTGACTGACAACACACTGTCCAAAAAATCTGTCACTTGATGCTGACATGATGACAGAGAGCAGGTGACCATGATGATGTGTGTAATGCAAAAATACACTACATATAGACACACACACACACACACACACACACACACACACACACACACACACAGAAGACATTACATTCACTTACATCCATTTCCTGGGAATTTGCCGTAACCACAACATGCCTAACCTAACCTTAACACAGCTCAACTCGCAAAGTAAATACTTTCCATTAAGGAGACCATTTAACCATTTTGTTCTCTTATGGGCGACAAGTCCCCATATTATGTGAGACACACACACTGACACACACCCAGACCAAACTTGAAAGACTGATGACACAACTGCTCCCTAAAAGCAAAGCCAATATATCTGGATCACTCCCCTGTGACTCCTCCTTGTAGTACAGGTCATTAGTTCTGGTCCTTTAATGTAAAGTTGGGCACATATTGTGGTCACTACACACATACAGTTTACAGTTCCACCAACAGAACAGTTTTAGTGTTTGATGGTCAGAGGGGGCAGATTAGAATCAACCAACTACAGAACACACACACTGTATGGTAATGACCTAAGACGGTGGTGCTCAATCCTGGTCCTCAAGCGATACTATCCTGCATGTTTTAGATATATCCCTCTTGCAACACACTTGAGTCAAATGATAAGTCTATCATCAAGCTCTGCAGAAGCCTGATAATGACCGTCAGGTGTGTTGGAAGAGGGAAACATCTAAAACATGCAGGATAGCAGCTCTTGAGGACCAGGATTGGACACCCCTGACCTAAGATCACATAAGAGATGGTCTGTCATTGGCTGATTGAGTATCACTGTGTGTTTTATACATTGAACATGTAGTATGTGCAATAATTTTGTATGTATATTTCAGCAGGCTGATTTGTGTTCATCTTCTGAAAAGTTTATTTTTAATGCTATTGGATGATATGAAAAACTGACTGACGGCGTGAATGACCCACCACTGTCATAACTCATCTGATGAATTGGAAGTGTTCAGTTGTCGATCGGTTGCGGTTGTTCAGGAAATTATGACTTTCAAAAGATGCAAAAATTTCTCTGGCATTGGCTGAAAAAGATTTAATGAGAGAAAATGCCAAAACATCATGTGAGGTAAAGGTTTGACAGTACTAAAACTAAAATAAATATATGCAGTACCCTTAACCTTTGTGTGCTCAGCTGTGTTGTAGTAATACATATATATTCTGAATGAAGTAAGCTAATATTTGAATCCTTAGTTTCCTCTATGTGTAATGGCTATGTAGCTAATTAAAAGTTTAATTAGTATAAGTACGTATCAGTAATGGTTAATAAAACATGAACTAAAAACCAATAAATAGCTGAAAACAAACCTATCCTGACAGCAAAAATAAAATCAAACAGAATCATCTTCATCCTTTTGTTTCCATTGTATATATCAAATGTTCTCACTGTTTGTTTCCCCACAATCCTCTGCAGCTTTTGACTTTGTTCTGATAAAAGCAGCATTGTGATTTGACAAGGTAGAAGGAGCAGGAGGAAGTGATCCCGGATCAGAGAGGGTTTAGAAAAGCTGGCAGAGACTGATAGAAAGGCAGCGACTGAAAATATCAGAGCTGTTTTCATTCTTCATTAATCTGTAACTGCTGCTTCATCCACATTCTTACTCATCCGAGAAGGAGGAGGAGGAGGAAGAGGAGGGGGAGATTGGGGGAGGATAAAAGAAAATAGATGAAGTCCTGAGGGAAGAAAGAAGAAGTTGTGTCTCGGCCCGCAGGACAAGACAATAACTCTTTGTTTGTCCCTCAGAGGCTAAACACTTCTAACGTGACTAATTGAAAAGCCAGATTATGTGTCGCCTGCCTGTGTGCTGCAGTGCTGACCTTTGACCTCAGGATATGGATGCTGGTTTTCAAGCCATGAAAATCCGCTTTAATGAGCTTGACTGAGCTCACTCTCCCTGTGCTCACTAATTACTGTAAACTGGTTTTAAACACTATCTGTCATGGATGGAGGCAGATCAACATTCATTTACTGAAAAACGCTCCAAACTATGTTTCCAAAAGCTGGTTCAGCAGCACCGAAGAAAGTCAACAACAGCTCAGAGACACAGTCAGGTATAAACCTACTTACATGAGGGAAAAAACAGCATGATTTTACAATGGATACATCAGGTGAAACAGGTTTTTGGTTAAAATTATGGTCTGGAAATGAATTTTAGGGCTTTTCTCTTCATTTAGATGTTTAGTTAGTTTGACATCATTAATGCAAGGTTAAGTCACTTTAATTTTCTGATTTGCATGTAGATCGTATCCATAAATGTATTTAATGCACATTCTGAAATTTTGCATGTTTCTGTTACCTTTTTTGCATAAGAGTAGATGCGCTTAATCATTTAACAAATTAAAGCCATGGTGTTTTGTCATGTTCAACCAAAGCAACTTCTCTCTCAAAGCTATTTTACAAATATACTGTTGCTGAATCTTTGTGAGTCTGATTCAAGACTAATGGAAAGCCATAACAATAATAATACAATAACAATAATGACAATAAAGAAATCTACAAATGACACTTTAAGTGAGATAATTTTAGTGGTTAAACATTATTTCTATCTCATGTCCCATACAGTTACATACCTTTATTGTTACTAATCTGGATAAATGGATGATGGGTAAACTTGTAATGGAAAATAATTAATTGAAAAACCAAACATCTAAACCAAAACATTAATGTTCACCCTAAAATGAAGTAGATTCCATGTGGAAAAACTGTTTAAATCGTCCGATGGGAGGAGGGTCCAACATGGTGATATAAATCCAGGTCATACTTGTTTTACGAGCACATAAAAATACATTTCTCCTGATTGTAGGACGCCTCAGTGGGCATTCAGTAGTAAAAAGGAAAAAAAAGTTCATTTATTGCATTTATGTATTAACCAGCAGGATAAGAGCCAAATACTGAATGAAAATCAAGGTTATTTGTTTAATATCTCAGCCAACTGGACAAGTTTAATACTGAATTGTTTTTGAAGTCTGAATCTGAGTCTCCAAAAAAAAAAATAAGACCTTACGATCAACACACAAGGGACTGAGGCTCTGCCAACCCCCAAAAACAACACATCACTACCTTTTTTTTAGCTTTAATCTGCAGGTTTTGGAGCAGGATGATAAACCAGCTCACAGACATTTACTGGAAATGTTTTTCATTACTTTAATTATCATAAAAGAGAATCATAGTGCAGCTTTATGACTCAGTTACTATTCTTTTCTTTTTCTTCCTTATGAGGTCAAAGGTCAGGAGGCAGCACTTTGATTGATTATCCGAAGGATAAAATGAATCTTCTTGTTTATAAGATTTTCAGTGTTTTGTGTTGTAAACCTGTGGACCTGCTGTAAAGTGTATTCATATGACCATTTTCATGTACAAAAAAAAGCTCATAATGCTTTAAAAACAAAACTTGATGAATTTGGATTATTCTGCATTTCATAGTAATAACATATAATGAAAACACACAAAGAGATGCGTTAACAAAGAGGACGAGAATGTGACAAAGACCTGTTTGTGCTATACTTCATGAGGATGGAAACAAAGAGTTGTAAGTCGCTGATATGCTAAATATTTTACAAGGAAAAACAATTTACCATTAATGAAAACTAGGGATGTAACAATGCACTTGTTCGTACCAAACCGTTTCGTTTCGGGGTCTTCAATACAATATGGAGGTGTACTGAACGAATATATGTAGCCTATGTGAACAACACAAACACTCGCCATAAGTTTCCACAAGAAACTTGAGGCGGAACGCACACTGTATGAGCAGGATGGACGGAAGCAGAACTCATATACAATATTTGATATCCTAGACAGTGTCTAAGCGGTCCACGCACCATCCACATGCTGAAGGTGAACTAGCATGGCAGCTCAGAGCAGCGTCACAGGTACAAAACCAGAGTTGGAAAACCCTCCGTCATCTCTATGGTCTCCGATTTGGAAGCATTTCAGATTCCCTGTCAGTTATGTCAACGGAGACAAGTCGACAAAACTAGAGCAGTGTGCCGGCATTGTTTTGTGAAGATCAGTTATATTTCTGTTAACACAACACATTTAAGACCCACACAATAGTATAAAAAACTTCAGCTGTAGAGTGATATTTCATTGTTCAGAATATGCTGCATTTATACTTCAATAAAGTTATTTTTAATGAAATTGGTCTTCTCCACTGTACCGAAAATGTACCGAAAACATACTGAACCAACATTTTTCTGTACTGTTACACCCCTATAGAATACTGCTATTGAATTTAGTTATGTTTTAATTTTTCTTTTTGTTTGTCTCAGTTATGCTAAAATTTTAATTTCTTTGCTGATGTTGATGTTTTTTACTTAAACATTTACAGGACATGACATTTACCTCAAACTAACTTATGCTACATGAATGTTCAATTCACTCAGTGATGAATAAAATGTATTTTCTTCTTTCTTCTTGTGTTATCCAACGCCATTTGATCGTGTGTCAATTTATACCAAGGTCTCCAGTTCCATAACCCCTAACCCCTAACCCCTAACCCTCAGTGCGTGGTATTTGACATAGCGTGAACATACACGTTTTGTCAGGTTATAGTGTGTACAGGTAACACACCGATTAAAAGTGGCATCTATGTTTATGCGATTTCATGTTATCACATTGTTTGAATTACTATTTCATGTTTCATGTTCATGTTATGAAACCAGCCTTTAGTGGCCATCAGTGGTATTACACCTTATACACTGGCTTCACTGTCAGGTTTCACTTTCAGTTGTTTAGTTCTCTTGTCTAATAAATTACAGTTTGGCTATTAAACCTTGATTTACAACCACTGGACACTCTTGCCTCAGTATATATGCATGTGGAATTACATCATATGTTTGGATTTAATGTTACTGAAGTAAACCTCTGTTCGTGGGAGTTTAATCTTCTATACCCAAGGTCTACCTTTTATATCTGCCTGAGAGCTACATACTTCACATTTTATCTATAATTGTTCAACAATGACCATCAAGAGCAATCCTGGGCTGAAAGGGAAGAGGGAGAGAATTTTCAAAACACATAAGTTGTTTCTTTTCCAAGGCGGGACTGAGATGTACAAAGCTCCATGAAAAATACTATTTTTCTACTATGTGTCCAATCAAGGTTAGGAATTTCAAGGTTAATAAAACACTTATTCAAGTATGTAGTCAATAACGCTACTAAAAAAGTACAAGAATGAACACTGTGAGCACTACATATACAAACCAAAATGCAATAAAAGTAAAACAAAGATTAAAATGAATACAGGTTTAACTGACAAATGAATACAAAGGAAATGAGTGTTGCAGGTATCAACATTTGTTTATATACAAATTTAAATATATTTAGTGAAAATAAGGACTATCTTTTGTCCATTAAACAAAGTTTCCAATAAAGGAACATATCACTGATTTTAATTTAACTGTAGCTTTTCTTGAAGTTTGGTTTGTATTTCGTCACAATACTATGACATAATATTTTCTGATTTGCCATTTTTTGTGCCTCTCAGTACAGTCCTACTACTTGTGCTGCCAGGGTGTAAAGGATTAAGATGTTAACAAGAAAACAATGATGCTTTTGAAGCTGAACAGAAGGGCCTCCCTTAGTGCTCCCAGACTAAAAATAACCAGCTCATAGTGAATGGTGTTATATACAACTCCTGTTGTCTGAGCTCCTCTGAGATCTTGATGGACTCCCTGCAGCGAAAGTCTTCAGGCCCACTGTGACAGCACATTAGCATCCGAGCTCAGTGATGAACGAGAGCGAGTAGCAGATCTGAGGCACAGCGATGAGATGAACTTGAATATCGAGATAAAGACAGTTTTATTCAGTGAGCCCCTCCCCCCATCTTCATCCTCTTTTACAGCTTTAAAGGCAGACAGATAAAAGAATGCTGAGAAAAGCCCAAGGTCGAGAAAATCAGTAGACCTTCATCCAGCGGCTCTGCAGAAATCACTGATAGAAAAGCCTACAAAAAAATAGTTCATAACTAGAAAAAAGCGGGTCAGTCTATTCCCTAGTGAACCATTTTTTCCCGTTTTACTGCTCTCTTTTCTCTTCAATCAGCAGCAGAGCAGATTTATGTGCAGCAGGAGTAAAACTGCAGCCTTGACTGCTGAGACACAACGGAGATCTGTGTCTGAATCAGCCTGAGAAACAAAAGAAGAAGAAGAGGGATGTCCATAAATGAAGCAGTGTCTGCCATCACCCCTTTGAGCTGTAAAACACGCTGTTTACCATCTTATTTCTGCTGCTCAGGAGAAAATCAATCTGGCTTTTACTGACTGAATAAGTACAACAATAGAATGAACAAAGAGCAAATATCTTGAGAATAAGTATTAAAAAATGCTACATTTATAAAGTAAAAGACATTTTATGGAGCAGGGCTTAAAATTGTATTTTTAAACATGAGTGCTATCTCATAAAATGAATTGTAGCTATAGACTATTACAAAGAATTTCAATGATTCATACAAAATATTCAAACGTTTGCATTTATTTGTTAAAGTCACTAAAAACAGTGATGATGTTAATCCACCACATCTTTTACTTTCGCAATGAAACATATTAATTGAGTTACTGAACTTATTCACTCAGAGCATTTCCCGTATTAGTATCTTATTTCTTTATAATACCAGAAATGGGCGACTGAGGACCTGATCTACTAAAGGCCTGCGTGTATTAAAACGTGTGCAAACTCATTGCACATGCAAAAAAATGTACAAACTGATTTACTAACAGTGCGCACTAAGGGTTGTGTCTTTCAAAGGTGCAAAATAACGCGTCTGCATCCAGTTAGTACATTTGGCACAATGACTATGCAATTTGGGGCGTTTACATGTAATTGTGTGTGTGCTGGGAAGAGAAAATGTAAATATATTAATTTAACACACCCAAAGTGATTTATCAAACCCGAAAGCAATTTTGTTCATAGAAACTGTGTCTATATTTACCACGTCTCAAACAGAGGTGCAAACGGGTTGGATGTGTAATTGTGAACACACGGCTGCGGTTAGGAGACATCAAAATGATGAAATGAGATGCAGAGAATGCATTTTTCACACTCATATGAACATTTTTGGAAGAAAGGAAGAAAAAATAATTGAGACGTCTGGTCCCCAGTCCTGGAACCTCGGCGGAGGTGATACCAAAAAAGTAGTACTGGATACCAGATTCATGGTCCTTTTTTGTAATGGAAACGCAAAAAGGCCGAGCTGAGTCGAGTCGAGCCGATACCACGCAGTGGAAATGGGGCATTAGGGTACCAAACTTAATGCATTTTGATATTTTAATGTGAAAACACGAGATTTCTGAGGGTTTAACTCATATATTGTGTTCTTTTAAACATGTGTCTCCCCATTGAGGCACCCTGGACTTTAAATTTATGGCAGCATTACAGCAACTGACAAGTGAAAAAGCAGGATTTCAGAAAGAAAAAGACAACCTGCAGTCTGAAAAACACAATTACAAAAATCCTCCAATTAGGTTTTTTTAGGTCTGTCATTGTATTCACAGCAAAACAACACAACAGCTCGACAGGCTGTGAACATTTAAAAACCAAGTCTTGAAATAATTCACAAAACTAGTCAACCTACAGGGGTTGGACAAAATAATGGAAACACCTTCATCTCAAGATGATAATGCCCCAATCCATACAGCTAGAATTGTTAAAGAATGGCATGAGGAACATTCTAATGAAGTTGAGCATCTCGTATGGCCGGCACAGTCCCCAGACCTCAACATTATTGAGCATTTATGGTCAGTTTTAGAGATTCAAGTAAGACGTCGATTTCCATCGCCATCGTCTCTAAAAGAGTTGGAGGGTATTCTAACTGAAGAATGGCTTAAAATTCCTTTGGAAACAATTCACAAGTTGTATGAATCAATACCGCGGAGAATTGAGGCTGTAACTGCCGCAAAAGGCGGACCTATACCATATTAAATTATATTTTGTTGATGTTTTAAGGTGTTTCAATTATTTTGTCCAACCCCTGTATATTGGAAATACACACTGCAGGGGGATGCAGAGTAATGTGACTGCTGCTCAGAGCTCTCAACTCTGATGCAAAAAAAGTTAGCTAAGTTATCTAAACTATTTTGGAACCTTTGGCTTGTTCAGCCGCTTCTGCTGCCATTCAGTGTATCTGACTCCTCGGTTGTCTTTGACTTCAGGGAAATGTTTGTTTTTTGCACCATCAGTCCTTAAACACACTGCAGACCTCTGACCAATCCATCTCCGTCATCCACTCCCCTATCTCACTTGACCACTGCTATCTCTTCTGGTCTAATTTTTTTTTTTTAAACATTGATAAACAGGGAGAAATGTCTGATTCTAAACCGGTAAACAAGTTGAGGGCATTGTCCTTAAAGCCAAGATCTGAATCTGCTCAACTAATTCTGGAAAAGGTGAGGCAAAATATGAAGTTAATTGGTTGTCATCACTGTGCTACACAAACAGCACAAGTTACAAAAACAAGGAGATGTCATAACCAGAACCCTAAAAACAATCCTGTGAACACTAGGAGTCGTACTGAATGGTACACCCCTCCCGGTTCGGTACGAGCATGTATCATGGTACGGCTCATTTGTCATTTTCAAATGACATTTCCGGACAACTCGTGTTTATATTAGAGCTTTGCAAAATGACTGATTTCTACTGTCACTGGTTGGAGCCGGACACGGAGCCCGGCTGTGAGCTGCACCCAACTTATTTGACTTAAACAGAACTCCGATCCAGTTCTGAGTAGGGCTGCACGATTAATCGATTTTAAATCGAAATCGGATTTTTTAATTAGGACGATTTTTAAAAAAGGGAAATCGTAAAATCGATTTCATCTCTCTCGTGCCTGCGGGCCGTGCGCTTGCGGGCTCCCGTAGGCTCCTCCTCCTATCAGTGACAGCGGTCTGTCACAGAAGTCCGTGCAATGGCCGGACTGTAAATTGTTCATGAGCCTGCAGTACTTATAGCAATGTAAGCCGTGGCTTCACGCACGGATCCCGCAACTGAAACAGAACTGCATGCGGATCACTCATCTTCCGTTGTCCCGGATCCGTACCGTACTGTCTTCTTCCGGTCCGGGTCTCGGGGTCATCAGCCTCAGCAGAGGAGCCCACACAGCCCTGTGCCCACACACATCCACCCGCTCCAGGATAGAATCCCTCCAGCGTGTCCTGGGTCAGTGTATTCCACGCACGGATCCCTCAGTTTAAACAGAACCGCATGTGGATCACTTATATTAACCTGGTCCACGCACGCACGCACGACTGATGCCTGTCACTGACTTACATTGGTATCACTTCTGTGGGCCCAGATACCCAGGAAAAAAATAAATAAATAAATACAATTAAAAAAACAACAACAACAACACACACACACACACACACACACATACATATATATATATATATATATATATATATATATATATATATATATATATATATATATATAAAATTTAAATAATTAATTTAGTCCTCTTACTTTCTAAATTTTTCATTCACAAATGTAAGTTCTGTAACACAAAAACAAATATTATTTATTTTTTGAAAGATGTTGAACTTTATTTAAAGCTGTTAGATAAATCTGGAAACAAAAAGGCTATAAAAAACATAAGTATTTGCTCTGATTTGGACATTGTATTATAGTGTATTCCCCCTGGCAAACTTATGTTATTTTCTTGTTGTATACATTGTTTGTATACTCTATTTCATTCAATAAAGATTTAATTAAGAAAAAATAAACTTCTGGGGGTTCATCACGTGATACCATCACAGATTTGAGGTCAGAGTAGTGCCTTGCATTGTGGGCTGCTCACGAAAACGACATGCTGACTTCTGTTGTCTTTTGTAGTTTTACCCAAAAATCGAAATCAAAATCGAAAATCGAGTTTTTAGATGAAAAAATCGGGATTTTTTTTTTTTCCAAAATCGTGCAGCCCTAGTTCTGAGTAAAGGCTCAAGCTCTATGTTAAAAATGTGGATGGGTACAGACAGAGCATCTTGAGATTTGAACAGAATAATTTCCATAAATAGTGGCACTTTTCAAAGAGCGACTGTGAGAGTTAGTGAAAAACCACCAACATATTTATGACAACTACCTTTCTGAATATTAACATTATTATCAACATTTGTAAAACCTCCTCTGTCGTCGCCATGTTTGTTATTATTGACTTTCTTCTTCTTTTGCTTCTTCTCAAAAACTTTACTCTTCTTCATGTTATTTGGCCAGTATGGTAATTAAGAGCAGCGCCCTCTTGTGCATTGATTGAGAAACGCTCATTCCAACGTACAGGACGCATGGAAGTATGAAGGCAGTGACGCATGACAACATTAGAAACAAACAAACCTATTTACATACGTAAAGCACGTATAAATGAACCTTAAGGCTCTCCATCAGCTCCCAGTTACATATCAACACACAGCCAGGCTCCAGCTGGCCTCTGCGTCCGTACCGTACCGTGAACCGTGACTCAAGAACCGCAATATGTACCGAACCGTGGATAACCTGTACCATTGCATCCCTAGTGAACACCCATCTTCGGCTATGTTCACACCAGTATGTTTTTGTTTGTGGGGTTCTTCTGGGTCCTCTAGTTCCTGCTCAATTAAAAAAAGGTATATGTAGGTTAATTCTCCTGTCAGTGGCTTGACAAAGATACCAATAAACATCTGGAGTTGGCCTCTAAACGTCTTCAAAGGCACCTCACTGCTCCTAATACGCTAATGCTAATGCTAATCCCTGGTACTGTATGTGTATATATTAGGATGGGTAAAATGCAGAATGTCTCTACAGGGATAATGAAGTGAGTTAACCTTTAATCTTTTGATGTAAAATCTAGAATAATAAAACTTACACACTGCTGCTGAGCCTGTTTTAATTCTGAAACTCCAGGGCTGTGGGACAGATGGAAACTGAAATATATGGACACCGAGACACCAGTGTTCATTCCACATTCATCCCACCTTCACATGACTCCTAGAGAAAACTAGACATCACACTTCTCTATACCTGTTCATTCAACATGGATATTGAAGTACAGCCACTTCTGTCCTGGTCCTTTTGGCATTTTATCATTTCACTACTGACCAAATTCACAGTGGGTAGGCACTGGAGCAGTTTGTAATAAACTCCATGTCCAACTATGTGATCAGTCCCTGTGGCCATGTGATATGCATTTTATGCACCTTAGAATAAAAAGAAACTATTCTTTAAACTTTGCTAAAAACTGTCTTAATATGGACACACATAACGTGGAATGTAGATGGAACCCCATAAATCAAGACATTGCGCCACGAAACTATAACATATTAGCATTAAAAATATGGCTTATTATTGCAACTGCATTAAAGTCAACTTATTATGACTCTTTTCAAATAAAGTTACAATTTTGATTTTAATATGCTCTTCCTTATATATTATATAATGTAACGATTGGCGTTCATCGTGACATGATTGTAAATTCTTCTGGTACCTTTCGGGACTTTCTATATAAAATATCTACAGCGCATTTTTTTGGTTGTGGGTCATAAAAACATTCATGCAATATATGTGAAAGAACTGTCTTACAACACGTTTTCTCTTCAGATAATTTCTACTTGCAGTGCATGATCACATTACATGACACAAGCACTGATAAAATTAGAGTATCAGAACAAAATGTAAATGCTTGGACAGATGACTCTACGGTTACTTTTCCTTTGTGACCATTGTGTCCATTTATCCTCCTTGTCCATCATTTCACCTCATCAACTTTTAACGATCAGTTAAGCTGAGCTCCAGTTTCTGATGATCTCTTTAATCCTCTAAATGCTGCAAACTAAACGAAAAGGGCCAGACCACTTTCTTCAGCAAGACTTTAAATCTGCACGAACCGACCTGCAGCAGCGGAAAGTACATGTCAGTGGAATTTAAATTAGAATGCATGCATATATACATACATAAATGAGTGTGTGTGTGTGTAATGTGAGTATGTGCAGCAGAGGAATGAGAAGAAATCCTTGGGGGTGATGGAGTTAATTAAACACTGAGGACACACACATACACACACATACTGAGTGTTTAATGCAGCTGCACACACGCATGCTTCCATTCCCCGTGTCCCACATCCAATCTATATCTGACTTCATTTGCATGAGTTCATATCCACATTTATTGTCTCAAACAGCAGAGAAAGAAACAAATGTTCAGCCTGTGGAGGGGGAAAAAACTTGCTAACAAACAGCTGAACATCGCTGCTTCACACACACATATATAGCCTTTTATCTGCAGCGGCGTTAATCGTTTTCTCTGCACCTTAAATCGAGTCATTTATCTTTCTCCCGAGGAGTTTTGGGCTCCAACTCGTTTTCAGATCAGCAGCAGCTCCACCAATCAGCTGAAAAATGAAGTAATTGGAGGCTGTTTCAGAGCAGAGACTCCGGCTGTAATTGTGTTTGCAGTAAAAAACTTGACAGAGATGTTGGAGCTGGAAGTTTTTTTCCCTCCAAACTCAGTAAAGAAATGGTTTTGTTCAGAGAGACTGGAATAATTTTAATGTTTTCTCTCCTGTGTGTTGGCATTTTCCTTAACTGTACTTACAGTTTGTCTGGAATATAAATGAACTTTTAGTAGGGGAAAGTCACCCCTAATGGTACAATATATACCAGTCCCATCTGCTAAATGTACTGACAAACTTCATGATTTACTGTCCTCGGGAATGTTTTTATGTAGCGCAAGTTATCTGAGGCTTGCACAGTTACATGAGGAGGTTTTACATGATCATTCTGACATTTTTACCTCGGCCAGGAGGTATTGTGATCACTTTGCTTTGTGTGTTTGCGTGCGTGCGTGTTTGTTTGTTAGCAAGATAACTCAAAAAGTTATGGATGGATTTTCATGAAATTTTCAGGAAATGTTGATACTGACACAAGGAAGAAATGATTAAATTTGGTGGTGATTGGGGGAGTAGATCTGTCTTGGTGGAGGTCTGCGCTCTCTGAGTGCTTTTCTTGTTTTAATACTGGATTGGTGGTATTTTTTACAATCCACATGCACTTTATTCCCTGAATACAAGATTTGCCAAAAAGTCCTCCACCTTGAATAACAAATTATACTGTTTACCTTCTTTAATGACCCATATTTGCTCCATTATTGCATTATGTGAACTGCATGCCAGCTGCTAAAATGACAGCAATTTTTTCCAACTGAAAACTGCTCACTCATGAAAACAGCTTCCAGGTTACTTCTGTTACTTCTGTGTTATGCAGGATTAGTGTTTTATGGTGACATTGCCGAGTCGACTTTCAAGCTTAAAGCTACAAGAGCCAAATCATGAAGCAGCAAATGCCAGAATTTCCATCTGTATCTCTTTCTATTTGATCCAAAAAGAAAAACAAACTAAAAATATATACAGATGACTTGATGCTGTTTCATGCTGATATGGAAAGTGAAGCCACTTTTCCAAGCTGTATCAATATCAAGTTTGCAGAGTACAGTCTTGCAAATTCAGCGAGTATGGTCTTGGTAAGAATGGTCTTCTTCAGAACGCAAGTCTCTGTAATTAGAATGACTGCATACTTATGAACTTTCCTCCCTGTCCCTGCTGCATTTCTGTCATCTGCTCCGTCATGTTTTTCCCTCAAATCACCACAACGTCACTTGATTTGATTGCAGTACATTTATATTAATATTTCCATGTCATTTATACATTTTGTGTATTTTTCAAAACTGGAATAAATTTTGTTGAATCCCATATCATGATAATAAAGATGTATTTCTTGCTCTTCTACCTCTCGCTCATGTTCTAACATTATATCACATCATCTAGTGACGGTTGTCTACTCAATTAAACATTTCTGAATTTAGTTGTCACAGAAGCATTGCACTGTAGTATTCAAGAGTAGCATGAAGTGCATCTTGGGATATTTTCCAGCTAAGTCATTCATAGTCAAGTGCATTCTTGGTTTAAGCTAGCAGAAGAGAACATCATCCGGGTATTCCATACGGTCTTGGTTTATGCAAATTTTCAAAAGGAAGAGTACTTGGGCCACAACTGATGACATTTCCCAGAAGAACAGACAAGAATGTGTATTGAGAAACGGCCACAGAGAACAGCAGCAGGATTGCATCTAATAGAATCTGATCAGCGACTGGTAATCACAGCTGTCAGTCACATATTTCACCCCTACCTGTTTTAAAATGTCTGTGATTAGCAAAAATCCTGTCACAGAGTAGATTTTCTACAGCTTGGAGTAGAAGTAGAAGTCTCATGTCTTCTCAGATCACATGAACTAGAATATTCTATGAGTAAAATGTAATTATGGATTTTATGACTAATCCTAAAAAAGAACAAGCACTTCAACTTTAATTGTGTGGGATTTTAACCTATTTTCTGTGCATCCAAAGCTCCAATGAGTATGAACGTCCATCTCATAGCAGTTGCAGGTATTCTGGCATCACTTGTACAGACATTTATTTCATTTTGGTCCATGGGTGCAGTAGCATATGCAGATATTACAGTGTGGGCGAGCCCAGATAAAGTCACGTGGGCTGAGACTGAGCATACCTGAAATGCAAATGTTAACTAAAATAGGTCATTAAAATGATACTTCTATATTCATATTAATCATGTGAGCCTTACTTAATCTAATAAGAGGGAATACTATGGACCAGCGGTCACCGATGCTGGTCCTCCAGAGCTACTATCCTGCATGTTTTAGATATTTCCCTCTTCCACACACCTGACTGTTGTTATCAGGCTTCTGCAGAGCTTGATGATAGGCTTATCATTTGAATCAAGTGTGTTGGTAGAGGGATACATCTAAAACATGCAGGATAGGAGCTCTCGTGGACAAGGGATGGGGACCCCTGCTATAGACATTATTGCATTATCAGTAATCAATAACAGCAACAATGTAAAGTTAAAATAAGAGTTAAAAATGCAACCACATAAACACAGAGAAAGAGAATCAGAGAAAGACAGTCTGAAATCCACCTATACACAAACACAACACCCACCAACGGTACTGAGATGGGCACTAAGTCCTTACAGTCCCAAATTTAAATGAGCTTACTTTTAGATGATCATGATGATAACTGGAGCAGTAGACGACAAAGACTGTGTTAAATCCCTGGATTATCGTCCATTGATTAATAGGAGAGCAGGGACGACAGCATTGTTTGTTTTTACTGGTGCCCTGACGCCAAATAATCAGTTTATTTGACAGTACAGCCTGTTATGTTAAGCGTAAGGGGACCTGGAGCAGATGATTCATTTTGGAAACGTCACTGGGATGTTGAACATGAAAGACACTGTCCAATGAATGCACTTACTCCTGGTCCTCGCATCTCTGTAAAATGAACATGAGCAACTGCTATGTCCATCCATCCATCCAGCCAGCCAGCCAGCCATTTTCATTGCTCACCTGGGCCTATTAGGGACACAATCAATTGCTATTCATCATTCTTGTAAGGTGTCTTAAAAAATGTTTCAGATTATTTTGTTATTATTAATATTATGATCCTTAACTTTTCTTCACTATGTTCACTTATTTTATAGTTTATGTGTCAATGATTGGGCATAAAAAGAAGACATCTGATTGGATGGGCCTCTGTAGTTTTTGGGCTTCATGGATTAGCTTCTCAACACAAACAACTTTGGGAGATGGATTAGACCGGGCATGCACCAATGTTGAATCGAAATCCACATAGTATAAAGGAATTATTCGACAGTCCCAACCACGACTTAATGGGGCTTAAGTTTATAACTTCAATTGTTGTTGCTGCTTAACTTCATGATAGATTAAACCCTCTTATCTGCTACATCAAATATTCTCTGCAGTGTCCACAGTTTAACATCCACCAGAAACAACAGTTTGTTACAGCATTTGTACAGGTTTGTAGTCATTTTTGCATTGTAGTGTGGAGAGATATTTTGTAAACTATAGGTTGTGTGGACAAATTTTTAGAAAATTATCCTTATTAGTGTGAGCAGAGTATCATTCACTGACATCCATGATTACAACGACTTGGGTTGAATATTCCATGACAATCCTAAAGTTTCTACCGTCATTGAACATAAACAAATTACCATCTCTAAGCACAATATAAACTCTGACACAAAGTTCACATTATTATTATTATTATTATTATTATGATGTATTGTCATGTGTTACTATTTTTCAGACCTGATACTCAAATTATTTTTGTAGCCTCCCCGCCTACAGTCAAATATCCATATTTAAGTAATATGATTAATATGCTGCACTAACTTGACTGTTCACTAGAACTAATGAGGCCTGCTGAATTGGAAAATTTTAGTTGGGGGCAGCTCTTTATACAACAAAAATAAAACTCTGAGTTGAACAGTAACCCCGGTGAGAATGAGCTGTGATGAATAATTGAATGAGCTGAGGGTTAAATTTCCACTAAGCTCCAAATAAAGGATCAGGTCAGAGTCTCTCATTAGATAATGGCTTGGCTTTCTGGGAAATGTGGTTTGTTAGTGAGTTTGTAGTTATTCAGTTCAGCCACACAGCAGCTTCCTCACACATAACATTATAAACTCTTTATTTTGAACTTTAACACTTTTCACCAATCACATCATCCATTAAAAGCAGAATGCTCAGTGTTTTTGTCTCAAGAGTCTGATTCATCACAGGTGAATGCTGCGCTCCATAATTAGCTGCCTAGAGACATTCACATGGTACAAACAGCTGTTAGATAAACACTTTACTCTAATCTGCAGACTTTTTCACACTTATTCCCATTAATAACCCATCATCACACCTGAGCTTCAGCAAAGGTCACTGTTTGAGCATCTAAACTGTATACATTCCACATTCTGAACAAGAGACGTACGGTACATAACACAACAGACTCATGACTACCAAAACCCACAAATGCATCCACACAGACTGTATCAGTCACTGGACAGTGAATACATACAAAGTTTGTTGTTTACACGCATCTGTATTATGGTATCATCACTTTTACTTCTTCAAATCATAATTCATAGCCTTATTTTGACAGTCGGTAAAAATGACACTGTTTCTTATGCTGTGTTCCAGGCAGGTTTTTGAGCTCATAAGTCACAACTTCAAACCACGACTCACAATTTTGTAACGTTCCAGGCAGGTCACGCCAAACTGCCTGAGTGTAAGGAATTGTGGTAGCTAGGTGTAAACAAACCAGTATGGTGGACTGTACATTACGTTCATTTACAATCATTTCTATCCCAGAGGTGCTTGTTCCTTACTTATTTGAGGGAAACAGAGGAGTAAAAATGGCGCATAAGGCAAGAGAGGCTGTTTTACCTTTTATGTTAAGTTATTTGTATATTCGGATACATATTTGGTATTAATTTATTCTTGTCCTCAATGGACTGAAAACTAGCTAATGCTAGAGTAGCTGCTGATTATGCAGAACATTTGTGAATAAATAATGTTGGAGCAATACCTTGTTTTAACAAACAATTTGCCATAAACACCGCATCCATGGGGGCCGCCATTGTTGTTTCACGGGCTATGTGATGTCAGAGCTCGGAACTGGGAGTACATGGATCTAGTACAAGTTCGGGCCTTCCTAATCTGAATGACAAATGGCATGAAATAACGAATGACCTAACCCTAACCCTAACCCTAGTGATCATTCGTTATTCCATGCCATTTGTCATTTGGATTAGTCAAGCCCTACAAGTTCACGGGTGGGAAGTCACAGGTTTGACTGCCATTCCAGTGCATTTTCACCAGTAGAAGGTTGGAAAACCACGAGTTAGGGGTTGCCTGGAATGCAGCATTATTACCTTCATGTGCTGCATCGCCTGATCATTTACATTATAGCTCTGTTAGCTTAGCTCTGTTTGTAGACAAATAAACTGCCACGGTAAAACCACAAATCACCTCAGTTTTCTGTATGGTTTGTGTTGTCAGTAGCTGCAACAAAGATCTGTTTGGAATCGTCCAAACAAGATCAGAACTGTCACAGTTTAGTCTGAACTGTCAATCAACAAACGACAACTTAGCAAAGACAATGATATTTACACCTTCACAAGCCTCATAATCGAACTCACCCATGTTCTTTTCATTTTCATCTGTGTCCAGTGGTGAAAACAACAACAGTGCTTGTAGCTTTTATCACTTTCTTCAACTCTAAAACTTGTTTCTTGTTCTCATTGCTTTCTGATGCTTTGGTCAAAGGCCCTGTGGTGTTTTATTCACCGTGGGAGCCTCGTAGACTGACTCACTACTCCACCTAGTGGTCACATAAATTCAGAACTCTTTATTCTAATCACTGATGCTAATTTTAGGTAATTTATTCGTATTTTACAGTAGAAATACTACATATTAAGCTGCTAGCATCAGACTGTGGCATTTCATTTGTATCTGTCTCCGACTCACAGACACACATTCATTCTAAATTGGCCGAGTAGCAGGTGAGAGCGATGCATTGTGTTTGTAGTGATTCTTTAGAGTCTGTCAACACTGTGAAGTGTTCAGTTAGTCCACACACCTGCATGAGTTTGTGCAATGGGTTTTTCTGCCACTATACTGGCATGACACCTGAAAACAAGTTGACGTCGTCTCCCTGTGTCTTTACTGCAGACACTTGCAGTGTGAAAAGTATGAACTGACTGGAAAATGTTTCTCAGAATTCAACTCATTAAAATGAGTTTGTGTAAAATAGTTTGCTAAAGGAAACTTAAATGCACTATAGGTTACAGTATGTTAACTTAAGAACATACCAGAGACAGGCCATTATTTGCATGTTTTATTACTTTACTTAATTTCTTTTTTTAATTCTTGCTGCATATTGATTGGATTTATGTTCTTAATCTGTAACCAAGCCACACAGCAATTAAAATCATTTTGAAAGCAAGATACTGTGTATGTAAGCTACTTACAATAGCATACAAACATTTTTGTCACCTATGTCAAACTTTATTTTGACATAATTTTTTGTGTGCCTTGTCGACAGCTGAGCATTAGCTTTCAACTGAAACTTCTCACACATCAGAGAAAATATTGAGGTGCAATCATCACTCAGAGCAATATGTCACATATATGAGAAGAAATTTACGGTACTGTGTGAAAGTATTAAGCCATCATTGTTTTTTGTTTATGCAGGGATGTACTGAGCATACGCATTTATTTGTTGGACTTCTATCTTCAAATAAAAGAGAAAATATAGGAAATATGTGCGGTGGAAAATCAAAGATCTCATCTACAGGATGTTAAAGCTTTTTTTTTTTTAATGGTGTAATTATTTGCTAAAACAACAAACTGAATGTTGTCCCTAGACTTTTGCACAGTATAGCATTGCTTTTTTTTTTTTTTTTTAACAGATCATAACACATCTTAACACATCTGTCTTGTGACCTATACACATTGTCTTTAGCTTTTTGGAGACTTGGGCTCTGTGTGATGGCTTTTTAATGTTATTTATGACTAGAAAATCAGCATTTTTGCATCATTATGGATCATATTATTGCAATATTTTGACAATAACTGATGAAGTAAACATACCCCAACTGCATACACATCTGTGAAGTTGCAGTGTTTTCATTCATTACCTAGACTGTGGCCTAATTTCTACTGCTTAAAATTTATTATGAAATAAAGAGATTTTATCATTCTAATGCAATGCCAAAACGTCAGCTTTAATCGGACAGACGTCAAAATGAATAAGTTGGACCAGAGACTCATAGACTACAGATGGTAGTTATATACTGTCTAAGGTCATCATTTTGTCAGTCATTCAGCAGCAGCAAAACAACAAACTCAAGTTAATGTGGACTAAAACACTTCAGCTCGGAAAGAGGCTAAAGAGCCAATTAGGGCTGAACGATATGGATAAAATTTCGTATCTCGATATTCGTGCCAGATATCTCGATCTCGATATCGATACGATACGATATGACTACAAGTTCAGTGAAAACCAAGCATTTTTCAGAAAAATACTAACATTATAATACAAAAGAATGTGGAAAGTGCAGTTTTATTTATAAGAACTCACTGCCAGTCATCAAAATTAACATAAAGTACAAATAAATTAAATTTGTTGTGACTTCCAGAGCTGTACATGCAGGGCGAGCACAGGGGAAATCTATATTGTTTATATCGTTGCTTTTTCAATATTAATATCTTGAATGTTCATATCTCGATATCAATACGATAACGATATATCTTTCAGCCCTAGAGCCAATATACACTGACTCTAATAAACACTTCAGTGCTACATCAATTGAAACAGCTCAGAGATACAGTCAGCTAATGTTAACGCTCTACAAACTGTACATTGTTACATGTTCATAGGTTTAGATTCTTTCTAATGCAGGTTGAAACATTCTGCAGATTTTTAGTGTAAAACTAGTCTACGCTTGGTACTTTTTACACTTTTGAGTAAAAAAAGTCAACACACTGATCACTAAAGCTTTTTCTTCTCTGGCCCCCGACTGTGACCACCATCATAAATTAGCCCAAGTCAAGTGAAAAATCAGAAGAAGAAGAAGTAAATGAAGAAGATGAAGCAGCAGCATGATGAGAAGACGAGGATTTCAGCAGCTCCAGATTAATGTCTCCGTGCTGAACGCTCTGCAGCAGCTTGGCTATTTATCAGGACTTAAGTCAGCCAATGACAGTGCAGCGACTCATCACAGAGATATTAAAGAGCGAGGAGATTAGCGGCGAGGCTGTGAGGTCTCTGTTAACCTGACAGCTCGCTATCACATCATCTAACCCTCAGCATTCCTCACGTGTGTTTCTGCAGGAAAGAAAGCTCAATAGCTGATATTACTTCATGTTTTACTGCTTTACAAAATTAAACCAACTTTTTTTCTGTCAACAGAAGAGGAGGCCTAAATGCATCGATATTAAAGTCTCAATCAGCTTGTCATGGAGCTCATTGGTTGCCATGGTGACCCTGATGCCTCAGTACATTGTTGGCTTTGCACTGCGGCTCATGTGTGTGTACTTGTGAGAAAAGAGCATTCAAAGACGCCTGTTATTTAGTTTATCATCAAATGGCCACTCTCCTTAGTGTTTGTGTGTGCTTCTGTGTTTCACTAAAAAAAAAGGAATTTAAAGAAAAGAAGAAAAGACTTATTTCTGGGAAATTAATTGTAGTGTTTTTATAAAACAAAAAATTATTTTCTGAACCAAATTTTGATTAGAAAAGTAATTTCAAGAATATATATCAAAATATAACATTGTACCAGTAAACCGATGGCTTCGAGGAACAAGACTGTGAAACCACTTACACATCTTCTCATTCTTCAAAATTGTACTTCACAAACTATGCATATAGACAATATTAATATACTGTCTATGTGTTTTGGGCGTCCAAGTTCAACTCATCTTTTTGAGTTACGTCATGAAAAGCTTACTCAAAACTGATCAGAACAGATGTCAGTGTGTACGCTCTGATGGATCAATGACTCCTTTGGACACTTGAATTTGCTTCCATAATCTCAGGTGGCTGTATATGAAGCCTGCCCATGTGAATAAATGAAATAAAACAGAGCATTGCCATTTCAATCAGCTGATCACATGACAGAATAATGATCTGAACAGGTAAACATCTGACAGAAACACTTCAAGTCAGAGCTGCAGCTTCCACGCATAGATCAGCTTTTTAATAGTTAGTGTATGAGGGAGGAATTCTTCCTTCAGGCGATGAACTAAAACACTGCCTTCCTTCTCTCATTGCCTGGGACAAACTGCCTCCATCCCTGCACATCAACCCCGCATTAAAGCCTGACACGCTCCGGAACGCAGCTCCAATCAACACTCATCAGCATCCATGAGGCGAGTAGAACGAAGCATCCGCCCACAGCAGCCGTGACCGACCGCCAGCTCGGACCGGGACACTGCTGCATAAAATTGAGTTTGATGATATCTGACTGAAGAATGAGCGAGAAGATTGGTGTGATGGCACGCAAAGAAGTTTGGATTTTACCAGCTGACATGAAGAGATGGAGGAGACCAGAGCCTAGTGTCTGTGAGTTGGTTTAACTAATCAAACTTCCTCTTCCCAGAGTCAAACTTGCGTGAAATTTAAATACACACTGTGCACATATTTTTAAAAAGTGGGACTTTAATAGATGTCAGTATTTCAGATCTAGTTTTGGATAAGAAAATCAGTTTTAGGGGAAAAAAGAACTCCCTGCTGAAGTTGCTTAAAGACCTTTCCAAAAAAAAACAAAAGATTTTCTTTCAAGTCAAATCTTTCAAGAAAATTGTTTTTAGTTATAACAGTCAGTGGCTCTTTAATGCAAGGGTTAGCCCTGGGCCTCCCTCTGTCCAACCAGCCAGGGGCCTCATGAGAGAAATGAATAAGTAAATAATTAAGCTCATGTCTAGTTACAACAGGCTGGAGGGAAGATATTAACCATGCATTCATGGTGCAAAACATAGTCTTTCACAACAGGTAAACGATTCAAAATATTGTAGAAACAGAGCTTAAAACTAAAGATCAACTACCTCATCTGTGATGTTTAAAGGCCCTAGGTATACAATTTGGGGAGGCTGTATTTAACAAAATATTAACATAATAGTCATGAATATGTTTTCATCAGTGGTTATTCACCTGAAAACAAGAATTATGGTTTTGTTGACTTAGAATGAGCTGTTCATCGGGAGCAGGTGATCTCCTGTCCACCATCTTAAGTATGGGTGAAATTCAGTATCAAGGTATACGACTGTCACCTGCTACGTATGAGCATGTATGAGTGTGGACCAAAGTCAATATTCCATTACATATAACAGACGAAACTAACTGACTAAACAGGATCATTCAGCAGCCAATGAACACCCCAGCACTATTTTAACACTGGGAAGCTCAACCCACCCACCTACGTACGTACGTTAATTGCACATAATTGTAATGAAACTTATTACATTTGGTTACGTTTTTATTACTTTTCTAAAATATCATTTAAAAAGAATGTTGTACAGTAACATTTGAAACATTGTGACACATTGAAAGAAGTTCTAGTCCAATGACATGTAAAACTGTCTTAGCATGAACAACTGTTGGTTACATTAACACAATACATTAGAATGTAACTGCTTTGTGAAATACTTTGGTTGGCAAATGACATTTAATTACCCCTTTTTTCTCCGTAACTGTTTACAGATACACTTATTTTGTAATTGAATTGAATCATTCAATTTTGTGAAATTAGTTACTTTCCAACCCTGTATTTTCATGATCTGCCCCTTCTCTGTGAACATGGATTAGCTGTGCATCAGCACAGTGTAATGAGGAACAAGACATTGGCAATGTATCTGTCTGTTTCACCTCTGTCTAAGATTGTCACAAGAACATAAAACATATTTTGTACTTCTCCAAATCATCACTGCTTAGCTGCAACACTGTGAACAGGCTTTATTAGAATAAAAGCTGTGTTCCATCTATAGGAGCTGCTAAAAGCTAACTCAGCATACAGTACCTGTTCACAAGCCCTAATTATCATGGGAATTGTAGCTCCACATAAAGATGCATTAATATGAACCCATGAACTTTGATATTGAATTATCAGTACATCATCAGCTGACATTATGTCTCATAAACTCCAGTCTTCATCAAAGTGTTATATGACAGCAGCTGAGAATTGCTTGTATTTTTAGCAGTCTGTGTGTTCATGTGTGTGCTCTAGCTTTAATGTGCAAACATGTGTGTGACCTGCATGTGTTAACAACATCACTGCACATGGATGCACTGTTTAATCATACGTGTTTATGTTTCAGGCTCTTTATCTTCTCTTATCCATAACAGCAGAAACACACGCTCCCTGTCATGCGACAACAATATGGCAACATGGTGATTTATCTGTTACTACGCCATTCTGAGAGCAACAGCCATTGCACTTATCACTAGAGTCTGACAGGTTCTATATAAACTAAAACTGCAAAGAAAAATGAAGCTTCTATGACCTTAAAAAAGAAAACAACAGATGTGAAAAACAAAGCTAAAGTCAAGTAAAAAGAATCCTTCTCATTGATCTAAGCAACGTTCACACTGAGGATGGAAGTAGTTGAACTATAACGGTTCATTTATTTAATTCACAATAACACAACGTTCTCACAATACTTTAAAAACTCAAACAATGATGAGAAGAATAAAGAAAACCTTTTAATTAAATTACGTCCTACATTTCGTAACACTTTGTAATAAATATAAAACCATAACCAAAAAAGCAAACTGTAAAGTGTTTATTACAAACATAGTAAGTGCTTTGATTTTGTGACCAGAAAATGTAATTTGTCAGTGATGGACCACTGAAACCGGCAGGAGGACTGTAAAAGTCACATTTCAACTTCTCTAAGTGTTTAGGTTCAGGCCAAATAAAAGTATCATGTTTTGTGTTTTTTTTAAATATTGCTAAATGCATTGTTAGTCATTTTTATCACATCCCTCAACTCCTTCTGTGTTAAGTCCTGGTGGAAGAGGTTTCAGTCCCTAAACCTGACCATAACAAATGTAATGATACCATTGACAAAGCTAACACTTACCCTATATTTTGAAACATAATGTAATCTGAGCAGCATACATTTATGACAAAACACGAGATGAATTTCAGTGGTTGACCATTTCATAATCAACATTAGATGGAATGTGGTTCTTCATGCGCATCATATCCCACCAGCAGCAGATGGTTGGACGTATGGAGACTGTTGGGTTTTTTATGAGTGAACTGCTATGTCTTTTAAACTAATAACATCAGTCAGATCGTCCAGCAGATGCTGATGCAGGTAAAGTGTACCCACACATGCTGCTGTGTGGAGCTGTCTGAGCTCATATCTCACACCACAGTGCACTACTGTCTGCTGCATTTTTTAAAGATACATATAAAAATATACATTTTCAGGGCATTTCAGCCAGACAGCCCAGTGGGCGCATTGCACATACTCATACCGCAGCAGCAGAGTTGAAATACTCAAGTACATCAAAACTGTAATTCAGTGCAGCACTTGAGAAGTTCCTGGGAATGTTCCACCACTGATTTAAATAGCAGATCATACCTTTAAAGCTACAGGAGCCCAAATCATGTGTAAAAACACCAGAAGAAACAACACACCTTCCTTCTGCAGCTCTCTCTGTTCCATCCAAATCAAAAAGATAATGATGTTTCATGCTGTTATGGAAAAGTGAAGCCATTTTTTTAGGTACCAGTATCTCAGCACGGAGTAGAGAATCATGTCCACGCCATGTCAAACAGAATCTGATCATCAGTCATGTTAGCGCTCCGTCATGTATTCAGCCTCCATACCTGTCAGAAGATGCCTGTGGTTAGACAAAAATTGGCATCACCAGGTAGATTTTCTTGATAATGTTTCCAAATAATGAGAGTAGTAAACATCTCTGTTGGTCTGGCTGGTGTCAATGAAAGGTGTATATTGAGACAGTTCAATTTAATAGCCACGTATGTGAGGTTAGCACATATTTTTGTGCTTATCTCTGTTGGAGTCTGTTTTCTGCTGGATGCTGGATGTTTGTTGATGTTTACCAACTTCATTTCTAACATCCATCTTGGTTGCCTACATCCTCATTGCCTCTCTTTGGTTCCTCTACAGCTGGAACCACTAGAAACTGTTGGACCAGAAAGTTAGGGAGTTACGTAATGTTAACAAATCAACTCCGAGCACAATCACAAACTGCATGTGAACGATCTTACATATTCAACTTTAATAAATAATTTGAGGAACTGGTCAAATTCACATCTACTTTATAATTTTATTTTGTAATTAATTACAAGTACAAGATACATTATGCTTTTGCAATTATTACTTTCCAGCAATATACATATTAGAAAAGAATAGAACTATAATTTGTAAAAATACATAAAATACAAAAATATAAAACATAAATGGGTCAAAACACAGTAATGTCCCGTCAGAGAGTGAACTTTAATTGATTGCCATTCCAACTTTTTTGTCAATATAAAGTATAGCTCCTTGTTTTGGATAATCCCTTATGGTCAAACTAAAGCAAAAATGAATTTAAAAGTAAAAATGAGGGTCATTTAGCAACTAACGTGTCAAATTATCTCTAAAATGTCCCATCAGAGAGATTTCAAATACCATGTTTTGACCCAAATATATTATTACAAAATACTGAAAAGTGAGATCCACATTGTAAATGAAATCCTTTCATCTCTGACCTTTACAAAGTGCACATTTGGAAGCTTCATGAGTTTTTTTAATCTGTGTCTGAATATTTCCTGTGCACTTCTTTTTCTCCTGTGCTTTCCCTCTAAAGCATTTAACACGCTTTTGGTTTTACATTTCATATCCTTGTCAGTCCATTAGTTTCATGTTTATGTTCCTCATTTGTTCCTCTTTTTCCCTCGTTTGAATTCATCGAATGTGAATTTAATTTGTTTCCTGTCGGCTCAGTGTAAACAGCCTCTGCTGAATAATCACCTCTTCGTGGACTTAAACGTGACCTGAAGATGAAAGTGTTGTGTGCTCGTCCTCTGTGTCTATTTGAGTTTTACGCAGAACTTGAAAATCTTTAACATTCTCCGCCCCGTCTGTCTTCCCTTCAGTTTACTCTTCTGCTGCCAGAAAAACAGTAGTTTTCAGTCTGTCTCTGGCTTGTCTGAATGAATATTTAACCAGAGTTCGACAGATCTTGTAGGAACCAGAAACTATGAGAGAAAGGCCAAGAAAATATCTGAGAAATGACCTGCTCTGATTCCTCTCTCTGCTCATAAACCATCAGAGAACAAAAACAGAGTAGATTGTGTTCATTTTTTTTTTTTCTGTTCAACAATTACTCACGTAATTTTTCCATGTATGTATTTTTCTTGTGTTGTATTTTTAATGTTGCTGCAGGACGAGTGCAGCCTAAAGGGAAAATCCAGTAGAGTAAGAATTTTATCTCTCATTATTTCTTTACAGCTGCATGAGAATTATCGACTGCGCTCAAACAAACATCACGACAAGAGAGCAGTTGTGATTGATTTCTAACAAGCTGAAGAAAAAAAACTTTTACTGAGTCAGATGTAAAAGTCAGTGTATAATACCTCCAAACTTTCTCTTCTTTAAGGCTTTGCTGCATTATTTATTCATGCTCTGAAACTTTCTGCTCAGTTTGGACTCCTGACAACTCAAAAAAAAAAAAAAAAAAAAGAAGCAGAAGAAGAAGGAAAAAAGGAAAAGAAAAACAGATGATCCCCGACAGTAAAAGTTTCCCAGGGAAACAGGAAGTCCATCCATGAGACACGATGAAAGTGAAAAAGGAAAGTTTGCTACCAGGAAAATCTACTTGTAGAAAATAAACGTCAAGGAGATGACTCTGCTGATCTAAACTGTAAAATATAAAAACATTTTTAGACTGAGCAAGATGCCATCTGAACATCGGTGAATTACAAAACAGGCGTCCTTTGCAAAAAAATGAAATAAAAAAAAAAAAAAAAGAAAAAGCTAAATAAAACATGGTTAGATTGTAATTTGATAATTCTTGTGAAAATTTATATTTAAAAAAATTTATAAACAAAACCAGGTAATAAGAAAACATTGAGCCAATAGCTGTAAATGCAGTGCAGATTAAAAGATAAAATAAACAAAGTACAGAATTAAATTATGACTGGAGTTAAAAAAAAAAAAGTACCAAAAACTAAAACATGTTTTTTGAGCAGTGATATAACATCAGTGATAGTGTTAATATTCAGTTAAAAATGTCATTTGCCTCCACTACTTTTCAGTCTCTTCTCTACCATTCAGTACATAAAACAATCCATGTCAACACCTTCTAATGAGGGCTGTGATGCCCTTGAACAGCCGACTGTGAGCCCTCTTCCATTTTTCGACTGTGATCTAAAACAGTTATATCACTTTCTTCAAAGCCGCCAGATTCCTTTAAGGAAAAACAGCAAAATTAAAGCGTTTGTGGGCAAATAGTTTGCACCAAAACTATTCACGCCAGCGGCAATACATGCAACAGTTGCAACATTTTTTCAAGATCTGAATATATTTGCACCAGGCTGTTGGACAGAAATAATAATGGATTCAACATCACCTCAAGCCAGTGTGTCCACGTAAAACGACGCTCACACCGTAAACTGTATTTGATTCATATGATGTTCATATTACAGAAACTCCTCACTACCCTGACTGTGTAGTTGTTTATCGATGCTGCTCCACGTGATAGAAATCAACATGTCCAGCTCACATAAATGACTGGATGATCTCTTTATTATCACTGCAAAAGCTCCCAGTGTGTAAAAGCAGAATTGCTCTTGACTAGGGCTAGGGTTAACCAGGATTAATCATTCATCATGATTAATTGGAATAAAAAGTTTAACGCAATTAACCCATCTGCAGAATAACTCTGAACATCTCTGGCAACACATTTGGGGCATTTGTCCAAGCAGAGTTACCGTTGCACATGAACAGTTGATCTGGTAGTGACAGGCAGCAGAACCAACCCATAAAGATGGAAGACACTGAACAGCATGTTGATCCTCTGGATGGTAATATGAGTACAAAAAAACCCCAAGACGGAACAGCTGTTTCAGGTTGTTTTGTTAAAACTGTTGAAGGTGTTTAACAAACACGTTAAATGCATATATATTCCCTTCTTTCTTGAGTCTGCTCATGCAAAATACAACACAATAAATATAGATTAAAAATGAAGGATCTTTAATCGTGATTAATCAAAATTAATTCACAGCAACCCTGTAATTAATCTGATTAAAAAATTTAATTGGTTCACAGCACTACTCTTGACATATTAGTTTGAAGAATCTTTATTATTTATCGGTATATATTTTACATGCAACACACTCTGAAATTAACCCTCTACTTTGAACCCTTCGCTAGCTGAACGTGAAGGAATACACCACACACTGCAGACTAGCAGCAGTGGGCTGACATGTCAGGTGGGGTATTGAGTGCCTTGCTCCAGGGCACATCAGCCGACAATTTCTCTGCTGGTTGGGGGAATTGAACCATCAATCCTTCAGTTACAAGCTGCTTCTCCAACCTTCTAGGCCACATGAAGGTGGGTGTGAACTAATTTACTGAAACACCAGAATCTCAGAGTAACATAAAACCAAACAATCAAAGCACAAAATGTGCAACATAAGATGGATGACTTTATATTAGTGTTGTAGCTTTGTTTGTAGACATTCATTTTTGCTGGTGGGTCTTTTTGTAGATATAAAACCAGTACAAAAACACCCACATTAACCATTTCAAACCCTCCAGTCTGACTTCTTGAAAAAAGAAGCAGATTAAAGTGACCGGTGTTTACATACTTCTTATACAAATGGACGGAGGGAGCATATAGAGATGAATCGAAACATCCTCGAAACCATAAATATTTAAATCTGTAGCAACATATGACTAACAACTTCTGATGCAAATCACATCTAACCACTACCCAGCTCATTTACAGCCTGACTCAAACATGAAAACATAATATTGGAGCTGAAGTGCCCTACAAAAAGTTGAAAATGAAAAGTGGAACTTGAGAAAATCAAATTGCCTTTTGCTATGAAATTAGTTCAGAAATGGGTTTTTACTTTGAATTCACCAAGAAAAGTCAGTGGTCAATAAAAACTTGGAATATAAAAACAAATGACTTTTCTGAGGACTGGGTTGTTCCATTACCCAACACAAGGCAGAATAATAATGTTTATTTCAGATTTAGAGATAAAGCTTCATTCATCTCAAACATGCGACTGTCCTAGTTTTACCAAGTGAAGTGAAACAGTCTGATGTAGCTCTCTTTCTGTTAGATAACCAAATTATCTCCTGTTTACAGATGACCTCATTGCACACAGAGAAACCGATCACTGTCATTGATCTGCAGAGATCGAACTGACACCTACAAAGTGCTGATGCGGGAGCTTTAAGTATTTCACTTCCTTCTGCGAGAGCTCAGTGATCATGTGACCACCTGTATTTTCATTAATCACAGACAAACAGACTGATCACACTTCAGCTGCTAATCAATACAAATATTAGCGGATCAGCATCTGCATGGAGGAAGAGACGAGCTGGAAATCCATAAATCTGACAGTCTGTTCATTTGAATTCACAGATCCATAACTCAGCCGGAGAAATTAAAATCCATTTACATTATAAAATCATTTATAACGATAATGTGTGGTGTCTCCTGATTGGCTCATTAACAGTGACCCGAGGGACGACAGGTTCGATTATCATCCTGAAACCCTTTAATTTAAGCTAAAAAAACCACAAAAAAAACATAATGTCTGTCAGAAGGAAACTAACACTGTGATTTAGTCTGTCAGACACAAAGAGAAGGATAAAAAAAGGTTGAAAAAAGTTTTTTTTAGAACATTTTGAGGACTGATCTCTCTATTGTGTGTGTGTTATAAAATATGAAAATGTGTTTCACAAGAATTGAAAGGCTGGTTCAGTCCAATAAAGATCCAAACCTTCAGGCCCAGTAGAAGTTTTAGTGTTGGCTGAATATTACATCACTGTGAAATAATGTTTTAATGTGGCTTTACGTAATGTACAACAGTTTCTCTTCATGTGAACAAACACACAACACAGTAGTTCTAAACAATGACATATAATCTATGGTCTGATGTACTTCATCTTGGTTCTACTTATATGAATAATAATCAATAGTGTAGACCATAAATGACCTAGTGCACAGTTCATCATAATCCTGCTATTTATTATTCTTAGTGTTTAGTCATTTTATTGTGCATTTGCAAGCTTAAGTCATTGTTTGCCCCATTATTTTATATTTTAAGATGTGGATTTTGGAAGGCTGGATTGTGCCAAAAATCAGTCTTACACAAAGAAGTACATCTCAGCAAACAAGTTGAGTATTTGCTTAAAATATTTTGGCTTGAAATAGCACAATAATACACAATTCCAAATGAGAAATTCTCCACTACAGGAAGTACTCTGAGAAACACCTTATTATAGGCTGCCACTGTAAAAGTCTTAAAACAGAGCATTTTGTGATTTTAATGTAAACTCATTGGTAAAAAAGTCACCAAATTAAATAAATTCAAATAAATACTACAAACCCATAATGGTATAGGGATTTCAATTGTTTTAAGAAAGCATAGTTTAGTGTTTTTCTCCTCTAAAGCTCATGCAGACCCTCAGTTCAACAGATGGACCATTATTTGTATGTAGGGACTGGACTCATATAAGGAATTAAAGGAAATGTATACAGGATGGTAGTAAGACCAGCACTGTTGTATGATGTAGAGACAGACCAAAAGACAAGAAGCAGAGCTGAAGATGAGGAGATTTTCTGTGGGAGACGACAAGGATGGACAGGATAAAGGATGAGTACATCAGAGGGACAGCTCAGGTTGGACGCTATGGATACGAAATAACAGAGACCAGACTATGGTTCAGACATGTGATGAGGAGGGATGGTGAATACATAGAAGGATGATGAAGATGGTGGCAAAGAGGAAGAACAAAGAGGAGATTTATGGATGGAAGTAGTAGTAGTAGTAATAGTAGTAGTAGTGGTACTAGTAATAGTGGTGGTAGTAGTAGTAATACAAGTAGTAATAGCAGTAGTAGTAGTAGTAGTTGTAGTAGTAGTAGTAGTAGTAGTAGTAGTAGTAGTAGTAGTAGTAGTAGTTGTAGTAGTAGTAGTAGTAGTAGTAGTAGTAGTAGAAGTAATTCATGATGCCCCAGTGAAACTGAGTTCAGACCTTTGACCATCAAAATCTAATCAGTTCATCTTTAATAGTAGTAGTAGTAGTAGTATTGGTAGTAGTAGTAGTAGTAGTAGTAGTAGTAGTAGTAGAAGACTGGGCTCACATGAATATTTGCATTTTGCAAACAGAAATAAGAACTAATTTAGTGATGGAAAATAAATAAATAAATAAATAAATAAATAAATAAATAAATTTTAATGGCCTATAAATTGGCCTATAAATTCATTGATTCATTCAATCATTTTCTGAACCACTTCGTCCTCCAGATGGTTGCACAGATTCTGGAGCCTATCTCACCTACCCCTACACACATATAATGTAAATAAAATATATATTTACCTAGTGTTGTTTATGGTCTTTGGGACTCTAAAACAAGTCAAACCAGTGAGTTTTAACACATTTTAGTATTGTCCATAATTTATGACCTCAGTCTGCTAGATAACTAACAGATATTTGCCCTTTGATGCTGTAGCAGGAAGTAAAAAGTAACAATGACATCACTGGTAAGGAGGGGGAAGGGAAACTTATAAATGAGACACACCTGAGAGCTGTGGTGGAGGGAAAACTCAAAGGAGAGACTGGAAGGAGGTCAGAGAGAAAGGAGAAGTGAGATTGACAAGGAAAGGAGGAAAAAAACAAAACAAAAAAGAAAACCTTAATGTGACTTTAACGGAAGAATCTGGAAATGGACCGGTGTGGACCCAGGAGACTTTAGAAGAGAAGCTGAATCCCTGGAGCAGGCGGACCTGTTCTGCTCGGACTCAGGAGTTACTTTCTCTCTGAGGACACCCACAACCAGATAAGTCCCTTTTTTTCCCCAAACTCTCCTGGCTTCTCCTGTCTGGCCTGAGGATACCCTTGTGTTCTCTCTCTCCCCCCTACTCTACACATATATGCCCCTAACCTCCAACCTGCCCTGAACTGGACCCCTTCATCTTTACCCCTTCTCAAACACACAGACCCCCCTGAACTGAACTGAACTGAACTCCATACTCACATTATCCCCTGGAAAGAACTGAAGGATCCTGAAGATCTACATACATACACTCCTACACACTCATCCCCTCTCTACCTACATGAAAAAACTATTGTGTTCTGAAATGGACTACCTAAGTTTAATTTAACATCTGTTTAATTTACTGTTTAATTCCTGATTTAAGATGTTTTTTTTTTTTTAGTTGATGAATAATAAGAAATGTTTTGATGATGATGCAGATGATTTTGAAATGCTAATTTACAATAGAGAAAATTAAGAAACCTTAATTTTATGTGTTAACCGATGTCTTTTGTAACAATGAAGTGAGCAGCTGGGTCTTTTCTTTATGTTGTTGTGTTGTTGTGGTTGTTGTTTCTTTCACATTTAAGTTTAATATGTAATAAATCTGACAGGTGGAAGGTAATTTAACCCTTCTCCTGTCTGGCACCCAACATTTTATTTTTGTTTATGTTATTGAGACTTCTACGTTACAATGCAGTGAATGAAGGCAGATCAAAAAGACTAAACAGTTTGATATTTACTCCTACATTTAATGTTACATTTATTATTCTGTGGCAAACAGTAAATATGTGTTTGCAGGATAAGGAGCTTTCTCACCTTTGTCACGTTTTCACCTCCAAAATGAAGCTCAAATGATTTTTCCTGTGATGCAGATTAGCATCAGCCACTGGGGCTCCTGTAGGCTCTGACCTTTGACCCTCATTAGTGTGAGAACAAATTGGCCTGTGGAACCAGGTTTAGTGATGGTAGCGGTGGGTGTTTCCTGCAGGTATCAGCAGAGTTTGGGTGGAACAGGAATTAAAGGATTGTGTGAGAGATCAAAGGTTTTTTGGTTGAGAAGAAGGAAGCAGAAAGAAAGCAAAGCGGATTAAAAATCATTTCTGAACCTTTGATCAACTTTTATTTTCTGCCTCCTCGTCTTCATCAGTGTGATGAGTTTAACTGTGAAACCTGCAGGCTGCTCCAATTTAAACCAAACTTTCACACTGACATTAAAAACATTACATGTATATCTTTGTATTTAGCTGTGATTATTATGTAATATGTAAATTAATTCAGTAGTTTACTTTAAACATGAACACAATGTCCTAATTAGAACCAGAGACAAGGACTGAAATCACTGATGTAAAATTAAGAAACACATTTCTTCAGCACCCGAGCAGCCACATGTGAAAAGCCTGATTTCAGCCCCGTAGTGAAGGGTTGGCTTTATGGCTTCAAAAAGGAAGAATATTAACTTATAGCCATAGTAAAAAAAATACTGATTTTACATTTAAAATTTTCTTTTAAATATGACAGTGAAAAACATAAATGAGTCACTGTTTTGACCTAGATTTTTTTACTCAAAAATAATGCATATAATATTTTCATTCAAAAGATTATTTTAAGTCAGAAGTCTGAGGGTTTTTTGTTTTTTCACATACTGTATTTGATAATCGTTCCTGTGAAATACCAATTATTTATTTACCTTCTCGTAACTTTGCTGTTTTAGGTTTTTGATCACTTTGTCTCAAAGTTTCTTTGACACTTTTGTTTTTTTAATTCTGTATTTGCGTATATTAAAAAAGTAAAGTTCACTTATACCATCACTTAGAGTTTAAGTTATGATTTTGATTTTGTCTTTCATTAATCTCAAAGAACATATTGTTATTTAGGTACAACATATCCTCTGTATTTCACAGTATTGAGGTTATTTATGAACCATTGTGAGAATGTAACTAGAGTTGAATTTGGTGTTTGGACACATGGTTTTGATCAGTATGATGTTTATTTGACATTGAAGACAACTGTCTTGTCCTGTTTCCTTCTTTCTTTGTTTCATTTATCTTTTCTCATTTTCTCTTTTATCTTTGTTGGTTTGTTA
Source organism: Sphaeramia orbicularis (assembly GCF_902148855.1). NCBI lineage: Eukaryota > Metazoa > Chordata > Actinopteri > Kurtiformes > Apogonidae > Sphaeramia > Sphaeramia orbicularis. The sequence goes on along the minus strand of NC_043968.1, from coordinate 46,659,787 downwards.
CCTCCGCCAAGGAGGTTGTTTTTGTCGGCGTTGGTTTGTCTGTTTGTCTGTCTGTGTGCAAGATAACTCCAAAAGTTATGGACGGATTTGGATGGAAATTTGGATGGATACTGGCACAAGGAACAAATGATTAAATTTTGGTGGTTATTGGGGGTGGGGGAGCCACTGATCTGCCTTGGTGGAGGTCTGTGCTCTCCGAGTGCCTCTAGTTAACTCATTTTGTTGGTTGAGTTCAGTTTATTGCACTGTTCATCCATCCATCCATCCATTATCCACCGCTTATCCGGAGCCGGGTCGCAGGGGCAACAGTCTAAGTAGGGATGCCTAGACTTCCCTCTCCCCAGACATCTCCTCCAGCTCTTCCAGAGGGACCCCAAGGTGTTCCCAGGCCAGCCAAGAGACGTAGTCTCTCCAACGTGTCCTAGGTCTTCCCCGAGGCCTCCTCCTGGTGGGACATGCCCGGAACACCTCCCCAGGGAGGCATCCAGGAGGCATCCGAAACAGATGCCCAAGCCACCTCAGCTGGCTCCTCTCGATGTGGAGGAGCAGCGCTCTACTCCGAGCTCCTCCCTGGTGGCTGAGCTCCTCACCCTATCCCTAAGGGTGCGCCCAGCCACCCTACAGAGGAAACTCATTTCGACCGCTTGTATCCGGGATCTTGTCCTTTCGGTCATGACCCAAAGCTCATGACCATAGGTGAGGGTAGGAACGTAGATTGACCGGTAAATCGAGAGCTTCACCTTTTGGCTCAGCTCCTTCTTTACCACAACTGACCGATACAACACTGTTCATTATTTGGAAATTATTTTTTCATATTTTGGTCAAATAATCTCCTGCCCAAACTAATCTGGATATTTTCTGAACAGATATTTTCTTTGTCCATTTTATTTTATTTTTTTGTTCACAACACCAATGTTTTACAAAATATCTGTCAACACAACAATGCAAAAGTGACAAACTGGTACAAATACTTAGACTAATCATTGTTTCTGTTGGTTGAAAGTGTGGATAATCCTGGACGTAGCAGACATAGAGGCTTTAATCTGTCATGAAGGTGAGCAGCAATGACTAGTTCAGTTCTAACTTCAGGTACCTTCAATGTTGGTCCAGGTTGTTTACATGTATTCTTTACACGGTGTGGATTTGTCCGTAACGCTGGTCGGGTTCATCTCCCAAAAATATCCATGCTGACCTCGATCTACTGCAGGTCATACACTGACTTATACACATGGATCTGATGTTTCAGATGCAGGTTCATTACATGTTCATTGCAATGACAGACATGCACTAAGTGGAGTGTGATTTCCAATCCCTTATTTTCTCTATTTACATGGAAACATACGAACCAGAGCTTTAACAAATCTTCACTTTGTAAAGGGTTGTAAAAATCTCACTTTTTTCGACCTAGAAGTCCATTACCTGTGTACAAGAGGCTCAAATGTAGAGAAAAATATCATCCATCCCTCCCTTTTCTGAACTGCTTATTCTTTTTGAGGGTCATGGGGGTACCAGAGCCTATCCCGACTACAAATGGGTGAAGGTAGGGTACAACCTGGATCTGTCACCAGTTCATCACAGAGCTGACATAGACAGATGATCAACCATTCACCCTCACATTCACACCTTCAGCCCATTTAGATCATTTAGACCAGTTAACCTATAGTGGATGTCTTTGTCATTCATGAGAAGAACATGAAAACTCCACATATAAAGGTGCTGGAATTAAACTCAGGACTTTTTCCTGCTGGCTGTGGATGATAGTACTAACCACTAAACCACTGCACCACTAGACGACAAAAAGAAAAGCCTCTTTAGCCAAACATGCATGCTATATTAAATATCCATGTGTGGCCAAGGCGATAAAGCAGGTATGAGCTCAGTTCTTTTAACACTCTCTCTCTCTCATATATTTATTTATTTATTTATTTATATACACACACAATAGGATCAATTTTATTTTGTGAAAATATGATTTTTATACAATTTTTTCACCAGCATTAGAAAATTATTTCCCACCACTTCATATATTCCAAATTTTTTTAAGTGTTTCTGGCTTAAATGATCTTCCGTATATTGGACTGCTCTTTTGTGATTTTACAGCCAACAAACAAAGGACACAAAACGACTGTGGCAGATCATCGCTCACTCTTCCTCTTCTGTTCTTTGAGCAGATTTTAAAAACATTGGGGGTGATGAAGCTGCTGACATCTAATTCAGAAACAGAGCATAAATATAAAAATCTGAGCTCTGTTTCTGCGCCTGTGTTCATGTTTGAATCCATCAGCAGAAATAAATGAAAGCTGCAGCAGCTGATTGGATTTCTGCTGCAGGAGCAGGGGAAATAAAGAAGGGAAATAAAAGAGCAGAGTTATTATTACAGGACCGAGGGGTTCACACTGGCTTATTTCTCCGGTTTGAGATGGTTTGAGGCTCAGTGGGTTACAGAAGCACAAAACGCCCCAAAAAAAAAACACAACATAAAACCAGATGTGGTCAGTTAAGTTTATGTTTAAGTTGGTGAAAAGAATAAAGCAAAATTCTAACCAATATGAAATGTTCTTATTTTTATTTAATTTAATTTTAATCTAATTTTATTTATTTATTTATTTATTTATTTTCAGTCTAATATCAAACCTCATCTTCCAAATATAGTGCAATTCAATGTCATAAACTGATGATAACACAGGAATAATAAATACATATAACAGAGTGAGGTAAAATAGATTCAAATGATAAAAACGGAGCATAATATTTAAAAAAAATAGAATAACATATATAAAAATAGAAAACAAAAAATCTAAAAACAATAAAATAATATAATGGAACAAATGAAAGTAAATGGATATTTCTGTTAGTATTTAGCTTTAAATTTATCTGACCATGTTGTTTTCTTGTTTTTCTGGCATTATTCCCTATTCCCTTCACTAGTTCCTGTCAGGAAAGTGTGAGAACATAATGAGCACATACAGTTAATGAATGAATGAATGAAACATCCGGATGTGATCACCATGGAAACCAACCTTAAATGCAGATGTACTGACTCTAATAGCACATGTTGAATAAGCCATGTCACCCATTGTCCACACAGAAGACAAAGCCAGCAGACTTGTTTATCTAACATCCAAACTGTTAAAGGCAGATAACAAAGAACAACAGTCTTTTGACTTGTGGCCTACACAATGAGCTGTTCACCCTCAGGTTTCCAGCTGAGTAGACTATGGCTCTGTGCCGACACAGTAAGTTTTGTTCTGGCAGCATGTAACAAAAATTGAAGTCGCTGTACCAGTGCACATTGCACACATAATTCCTGTTTGTTAGGAACATGTTACGATACAGTGAGAACAGTAAGAGGTGTACAGGTTTACTTTGAAGGTTTTACTGAGGTTCAGTGTGTCAGATTTAAGGGGATTTATGAGGATTTCAGTACTGAAGTTAAAAGCTGATATTCAAAATTATGTTTTCAATTATGTGTTATCACACAAAAATGAAAATACTTGTGTTTTTTTGTGCGTCCAACCGTCCTCCTGTCGTAGCTCAGACTGCACTTCCTTTCTTTTTTTCACCATTTTATAGCCAGTTTTATCCAGTGCTAAGGTGCATTACCATCAGAACTATTTTCATGGCATCTTCCAAATTTATTTTATTTAATCTTTCCTAAGTGATTTATCACCATTTATTATATTATCCTCTGCATTTTGCATTGTTCAGTGAAAATCACTTGCGTTTCTCTATTTAATTTACTGATCATGCAGATTCAGAAGTAGATCCAGAGCTTATTTTGTCAAATCAGAGAAACTGAACCAAAAGAGACTTTTTCAGTGAAATATATAATTAAGTGAACATAAAAACCAGTGTCTACAACCACTTCCATTTGTCGGATTGCATGGGTTTTATTGGTGAATCAAAATTGCAGAGAATAGTGTTTCCACAACAGAGCCTCTGAACGTGCTAATAGTTTGTATCTGGTGCCACTGAAAAGCTGAAAAACTACATTTTACCTTAATTATGTAAATATAATGATAGGATTAGTGGTTCAAAAGATATTAATAATAGTAAAAGTCGATGTTTTTGGTAATGGTAGATAGTAGATGTCAATGGTAACTATTAAAGCCAATAATGTACAAAACAATCACTAGCTTTATCAAAGAACTTCCAAATTTTTGAGGCCGAAGTAAAATGACATATGCTATGAAGTGCTAATTGTCACTAAATTTCACATATTGAATCTTTCCATTCAGACTTAGGAAATGGATGAAACTACTAAGGTCCTCACAAATGTAGAGGAGTGTGTTTATGGGTGCGGTGTGATGAATGACATCTCTCACAGGTCATCGCCCCCAGCAGCCCAAGGGTCACCTTGGCGATAGTCTCCAAGCAGCACCATCTGGTCGCCGTGGTGATACAGTAGGGCGAGTCTTTTACAGTTCACGCTCTGCTGCTCTGTGCGCACAAATGTACACACATTACACTCTGACACTGGGTTTGAAGGACATTACATTGATCTACATTCATTTCCAGGAAACTCACCCTAAACTTAACCATATCTGACCTTTACACTCACCGTCACCTTAAAACTGAGGACAAGCAACTAAATAGATTGACATAATAAATACATGATCATACTGATACCTATAGCACAAGGAAACATGACACCTGGTTTTATAACAGATGGCTGGAGACGTGATCACAATAACACAATCACCTATTTCTTAAACCACTAAAGTTTAAAAAACAAACAGAAACAAGTGCACCTGTGAATAAATTAAATAAATTAAAATCAAATAAATTAAAAATAAAGTTATTAGCCTGCAACAGCCTGCAATGACTTAACTAGGAACAGAATTTTTTAAATACATTTTTAGAAAAAAGCATCTTTAAAAAAAAAGAAGAAAAAAAAAAGAATCTTGATTTTTGTCTTTACTTCTTAGAAGCAGAAGTAGAAAGAAGCCAAATGAAGAAAGAGCCTGGGGAAGAGCAAAGGGTGATGGGATGACTAATTCTAACACTAAGGTTTAAGTCACAAGTAAAGGTCCTCTGCATAAGATAGAAATCAGTGAATTGCACATATTACAATGTATGTTAGCAACAAGTCATTGTTAGACACCAACCAAAACTAAATTTAAGCCCCGTAAAGAGCAGGAGTAAATCCTCCATTGTGCAACTTGAAGCAATAAATCAGTGCTCAGACGAACAGTCTGAGGACTGGAATAGGGGGGTAGGACTGAAGAAGCAGTGGCTTCTGCCTACTCCTGTTCAGGCACAACAGTTCTATTTTTTATTTTTTGTCTTGTTTTGTTTTTTTTCCCTATGCTTTGTATTATGTTTGTGTCTGAAATAAACTAACCTAAACTAAACTAAAAAGTGTCGACACATTGCATGGGGTGGGGTCTGAGCATGTCTGGGTACCCCCCCCCCGGTGCAATGTCCAGACACGTATGAACAGAGGCAGGACATCCTCCCACTGAACAATCAATGCCATAATTATCATGCGATGTGAGCTTTTGTACACAACCAGAGTTTTCTCTACCGTCTGAAGCACCCGGACAATTCTACCAATTACGAACCTGACTTGCATAGATATTTCCATTGACTATTTTCTCGGTGACTAATGTAGGAGGACAAATCATCTATTTCTCATGTCAACTCTAGACCTCAAAAATATCTTCCATCTGCTCACCCTGAAAATAAACTAATCCAAGATCAGATTTTTCTCCTCATCATAAGCCCTTTCTTTGTCTCAGGAAGATTAAAACCTTCAACCCCTATCACTTTGAACTCTTCTTCATCTTCATCTGCTGACATTTTAATCTGCTGACTCAGTCCTCGGTGAGCGCTGAGCCCATCTGAAGGCCAAGAAAACAGGGAGAGGAGGAAAAGAAAAGTAAACTCCTGCAGCTGTCAGAACAGCTTTCACACACATACAGTATATGTGGTTTATATTTTATATATGAGTGTGCTACATCAACTGTGACAGGAGGAGTCTGGAAAAGCATCACCCGGAGATACTGGAGAATATCAACAAACCGTAGCCACATCAGACACAGAAAATACACTTTCTTTTTTTCTTTCTTTCTTTCTTTTTTTTAATCAAACTATTCAACTTGACTCTACTTCCACTCAACAACAAACTGTCTGGTCCACAGTCTAATGCTTGGGCATGTGTGTTGAAGCAGCAGGTGAGCAATTCACCTGTGAATGATCACAAACTTCCCGCTGCGTTCCTCTGATCTGTTACTTCAAAGCTCTGGTTGGTGGACGAGCTGATCCTGCAGATTCACTTCATTCTTTATCATCTTTACTCTACTTCAGTCATGTGACCGCCTCATCCAATCCTTGCCTCCTCTGACACATTTCCTCTAAATCTCCCACAATCCTTCATTCCGCACTCCCCGTTTTTTTTCCCAGAGTGTTTTAATTCCCCGTCAGGATGTTTGGCGGTCACAGTGTGAGGACACTGCAGATCACATCGTGTCTTTATCTCCATGATAATGTTCTCACAAGGTGACTGTCAGCGCTACACGGCTGATAGCATCACCTAATCTACCTCAGAGTGCTGATAAAAACCTGTTTCACACCACTGGAGACTCCAGGAGGCTGTTAGACATCTGTACTTATCTGCAGAAACACATTTCATTACATTGAATATTACATTAAAGTGACAAGCAAGTACGATGAGCAAAGTAACTCCATGCATTTATCTAAGTAGTAAACAAGAGTACAGATTTAGTGAGTATTTGTATTTTCTGTCACTTGTGTACTGGGCAATTAGACCTCTTAGATAATATCTACCATGTTATATAAGTCCACTACGTTGTCAAAGAAGCATAGATATTATAAATCATTTCTTTGACCCTTCTAATAAATCTTTAAGATCTGAATTCATATCTCCATTAACAATTGTTTTGAAGTTACTTGTCGTGGCATGAATGCGATTTCACTGTCAGTGCAGTCAGTTCTATTATCAAACAGAATACAAACAGGTCTAGCATCAAAAAGAAATGAACAGTGAGTCTAAACACTGAATCTGAAATTAATATGTTCAAAATTGAGGTTGAAACTGCCAATCAGATATGGTGCATTTAGAAATAAAATTTCAATATTGTTACCAGTGCTGCTCATCTTCTGGATCAGCAAGAAATATCATATTCCAAGAAGCTAATAAAAATGTCAAAAAGTACCCAATAATAACAATCTGTCATATAATCCTACAGTAATCCCTCTAAATCGTCAGTTCAACCCACTGTCAGTGTGTGGTTGTGTATTCACCTGCACAGACTCTGACTTCTGCCAGTATTTTCTGTGTCATAATTTGCATTCCTTGCTGTGATTAGGATGTTTCTGGGCATTGACTTTTTGGCCAGTGAGTTTGGATGTGTGGACAGAATAACATAAAAACTAAACAACTTGGGTTAAATCCTGTTCTGCTTTTCCTTAACTTCTGAATTAATGCACAGCTCTGTCTGAGAGGCAAAACACACATATGCATACTTCTTCCTTTCACCTCTAGAATATTCCCCAAATATTTTGCAATGGTGTTGGTGTGTTTATTTGAGTGTAGTCACTGTGACTGTTTCATTTCACTCCTTTTTTTCTTGCTATGGTACAAACTCTCTCTATTCAATCTATTGCTCACTCAATAGGAGGAGGGAGGGGCCACATTCTGTTCCATTCACAAACACAGACATGTTAAACCATATGGACACAATAAATTTGGGTGTTTCATTGCTCACATGGGGCTGCGCTACAAAAGCTACAAATATCATATCATTTATACAGCCATAAAAATCATTGAACTGTTTTTATTTGTTAATCTTTTGGGTTAATTCTGTTTTCGTCATCTATGTTTACAAAATGCCTCAGTGTCTCTTGTTTAATTAATTTAGCTCAATTTTGACGTTATAATTGTTTCAAACCACAAGTAACCATCTGGTTGCTACAACTCTACTTAAAATACATAATGACTTTACATGTATCCTGACACAAACAAGTAACATGAGCATTTATATTTCAACTCAATAGGAATGGAGGTTCTATAAGCCGTAGATGTGATGTACCACAGTATTTTTGTCCATATACTGTTCATTGCCTTGAAAAATACCTTTGCAGAGGTGTTATAATTATGTTTATGACATTGAATGACATAGAGCTGCATATTTAAAAAAAAAACCTTGAACATTAATTTATACACTCATTTAGGTTTAACATGTAGCTGAAAACCAGCCCCCCATTAGACCAAAGTTAATTGGACATAAAATGTGTGACTTCCACTAAGTGAGGACATTATTATTTTGGACCAAATTGATCTGGGGACTCTCTGAGGGAAACTAACCGCTGGGGAGCTACAGACCTTCTAGGCTTTCACTGCTGGCATTCACACTGCTAGTAGGAACACTGGAGTGACGTAAAAGCTGGCCAACGGTTGGCATAACAATGTCTGACACAGAATATGAATTATTGCTGTAGATTAAACTGGCCAGCAGCTCAACCTCAAACATCTACAGTAGTAAAACGCAACATACACACTAATGCAGCAGTAATATGAATCCAAACACATCATACATAATGGTGGAATTATGGCCTCCACAAACCACAGACCAGTCATGATGCAGTTTATATCTAATATTGTCCAGACTCATAATATATAAAGTGAAGACAAACTTAATGTAAAGTATTCATTGTATTTTATGATGAAATGACAGTTCTGACTACACTGATGATTCCACTGAATAATTTCCAGTGAGATACATGTTGTTATTATTTACAGATAGAGGAGTACTGTGTTAAATATTGGACAGAAAAGTGTTTTTACATTATTACCATGATGCCACAGGATCACGAGGAGCACATCAGAGGGAGAACTCAGGTTGGACGTTTTGGGGATGAAGTGAGAGAAGCCAGACTAACATGGTTCAGCCATGTGATGAGGAAGGAGAGTGAATATATAGAAGGATGACGAAGATGGAGGCAAAGAGGAAGAACAAAGAGGAGATGTATGGATGTGGTGAAAGAGGACATGAAGGAGACAGTCAGAAGTAGTAATAGTAGTAGTTGTAGTAGTAGTAGAAGTAGTAGAGGTAGAAGAAGTAGTAGTGGGAGTAGTAGTAGCAGTAGTAGTAATAGTAGTAGTAGTAGTAGAAGTAGTGGTGGTAGTAGTAGTAGCAGCAGCAGTAGTAGTAGTAGAAGTAATAGAAGAAGTAGTAGTGGGAGTAGTAGAAGTAGTAGTAACAGTAGTAGTAGTAGTAGTAGTAGTAGTAATGGAAGTAGTAGAGGTAGAAGAAGTAGTAGTGGGGGGAGTAGTAGTAGTAGCAGTGGTGGTAGTAGTAGTAGTAATAGTTGTAGTAGTAGTAGTAGAAGTAGTGGTAGTAGTAGTGCTAGTAGTAGTAGAAGTAGTAGTAGTGGGAGTAGTAGTAGTAGTAGCAGCAGTAGTAGTGGTAGAAGTAATAAAAGAAGAAGTAGTGGGAGTAGTAGAAGTAGTAGTAACAGTAGTAGTAGTGGTAGCAGTAGTAGTAGTAATAGTAGTAGTAGTAGTAGTAATAGTAGTAGTACTGGTAGTAGTAGTAGTAATAGTAGTAGAAGTAGTAGTAGTAGTAGTAATAGTAGTAGTAGTAGTAATAGTAGTAGTAGTAGTAGTAGTAGTAATAATAGTAGTAGTAGTAGTAGTAGTAGTAATAGTAGTAGTAGTAGTAGTAGTAGTAGTAGTAGTAGTAGTAATAGTAGTAGTAGTAGTAGTAGTAGTAGTAGTAGTAGTAATAGTAGTAGTAGTAGTAGTAGTAGTAGTAGTAGTAGTAATAGTAGTAGTAGTAGTAGTAGTAGTAGTAGTAGAAGTAGTAGTAGATGATAATGTCCCAGTAAAGCTGAGTTCTGACCTTTGACCATTAAAATCTAGTCAGTTCATCTTTGAGTCTACTTTGTGCCAAGTGTTTCAAGGACCAAATACAACATTTCAAGAGCCATACTGTTTTCTCAGTGGATTTTGCCTCCATATTTATCATGTACAATGCATAAACATAAAAAGGCACATCTTGAAAGCTTTTCCTTTGAACTTAACTAACTTAATACCAGGACTAGTTGACATACAGTTAAAGCTGGTATTTTACTGTATTTGTTGCCAAAGCTACATTTTAGTTGTAAATTCACTATTTATATTTGAAGGATTGTAAAAACAATAGCAAAACACATCAAATCTTTCAAAGAAATTCAGTAATAGCTGTCTACATATCCACGGGCACAGAGCAAACAGAGACTAACTGATATTTCAATATAGTTTACTTTACAAAATGAAAACAAAATTAAGCTACTGAAATCTGAAAGGAGATGCAAATCTTGCATGGGGAAAAATGACCCATCTCAGTAATGAGCAAAACAATTTTCCACATGATGTTTCAGTGATTCTTAAATTGGAGGGACTAAAATCTAATCATTTACATATATTTTCATTCCAGCAATATAACACCATTCACCTGCTGAAGCTGTTTCTTGTGAAAGTTCCCATCTTTACATTGACTCCTTGGTAACTTGTTGCAAATACAACTATGTCATATACAGTCTATGACCTGTTTTAACATTTAATGTGATTTCATTTAAGACCTTGTGGAAAAAATAAAGTGACAGGTAGACTAATCCTTCTCTGTAAAACCTGTACACACACTTTCAAGGACACCAAATCAAAGAGGAAATAACTCGCTGTGTAAAGTCTTACAAATAAAAACATCTGTTTTCTTTGTGTGTTCTTGTTTAAGTGTTAATGTATATTAATGCAGCGCTGCAGTTGGTCATGATGGACGATGTGCTCTGTGCTGCTGTTTGTTTTTCATTGTTTCTCTGGATTTCTTATCGATCCCTCTCCTGTAATGTACCGATCTGATTCATGTGCTGCAGAAGTGCATTGATCGTTTCTACAGCAACAGAGAGCACAGCGATCTGAAGAGCGCCGGTTCGATTCCCACAGAGACTCGCTATTTGTCTTTTGTCATATCATAATAAATCCAACTGCTGCAGATATTTATTTTTCATTAAAGAGTTATATTAATATTATAACACTTAATAAAAGGAAAATATCACATATAATTCCATTACAATGGACAATACACTAAAATTAGGTTTGTATTCACACTTATGTCATTATGAAACTTAATTTTTGTTTAATTACCTATTTTAATGAGATAATTAGGAAATGAACAATATCTGCGTATTACTCATTTTAATTGTGGTATAATATGAGTAGAAAGAAAGATAATGTGATGAAAACAAGCAATAATAGTAGAGTGGGATTTATTTGCAACTAACAGGCAAGTGTTTACTTTATAAATTCAGTTTTATTTTGTTAAAAGAAAAAACTCCAATTTTTATGAAGACCAAAATGGTCAGTGTCTCATTTGTTAGGAGGCGCTGATAGAGTCAGAGCTTCACATTGTAACATGTGCAGCAGCTGCGCCTGTTGCTGGGCAGAATAAATGTGTTGTATTGTGTTATTGTGTTGTATTTAGTCCTTCCTCCCCTGACAGGCATCCTCTTCTTTTTCATTAATGACCAGCAGGTATGAATATGATAACACTGAATTACAGACAAACACACACATACACACACACACACACACACACACACACACACAAGCACACACAGTAAAACACCCACACACTAACACACATACACACAGAGGGTTTATGGACAGTTTGTGTGGCACTCTGAGGGTTTCCTTCAGGATTAACACAAACAAAAACACTCTGGGTGGAGGCCAAATCAGCTTCATATACTGAGATCCACCACAGCCAAATATCCCTCAGAGAGCCATCCACATCCTGCCACACAACAAGAGCCAACCATAAAACTAAAAACACACACACAAACATAGGTGACAAATTAAAGTCAGTCTGTGAAACTCTGAAGGAATGACAATAGTCTATCAGAAAATATTCCCTCAGTCTTGGCTTTTCAATGATAATGGGAAGCTCATGTAAATTTAAAACATGTTTAATTAAACAAGAACCAACTACAAGTCTCTGCTACAGGATGATTTAGGCCTAAAATACGACTGGAACCTCTTTAACTCTTAAAGACCTAGAACTATTCTTATGGAGACATCCAAATTACTTTAACCTTTCCTAAGCAATTTATCACCATTTATTATAACATTATTCTCAGCATTTTGCATTCTCATCTCAGAGTAAATTGAAAGGTTATTATGTCAAAACAGAAAAAAACTGACTGCAAGTGACTTTATCGGCAAAATATTTTATTAAAGCTATACCATATGATGTGGCATTTTTACACTTTTCTTTTTTCATCTTAAAATGCTCCTAATAAGCATGTGTCAAACTAAAATGAAAAAGGAATCCACCAGGTATTGAAACTCAAAAATGTTTAATTCTCATATATTCTCATATAGATATTTATATATCTGACCAATCATTTTATTCGGTCCGAATAAAATAATTGGCCAAGCCTGTCTGAGCCTCCTGTCAATCATCCAATACCGCTGTCCTGCATCCAATCCATTATTGCCGTCTCGCATTCGATATGTGTGCCTCTGAATCTGACGTTCCACTCCCCCTGCTCCTCCTGTCACTGACCACAGTCTCCTGTCTGAGGGTGTGAATGGATAGGATTCAAATGCATATGAAGGGGATGTATTAAAAGAAACAACTAAGGGGAACAAACAGAACAACCCGACTGCAGCAGTCAGAGTCCAATGAATGAAGGATGGAGATAAAAGTCTGGAAGTCTGGTGTACTGGACTCCACAGACTGGTCTGCACAAAGGTCAGCTTTCATGACTGTGGGACTCATACACGTACATGTACTTGGTGTCACACAGTGTAGGATGATGTAGGACACAGGTGTCAAACATGCGGCCCAGGGGCAAACTCTGGCCCGCCAAAGGGTCCAGTCCGGCCCTTGAAATGAATTTGTGAAATGCAAAACTTACACTAAGATATTAACAACCCTTTTAGTTTAGGTTCCACTTTCAGACCAATTCAATCTCAAGTGGGCAGGACCAGTAAAATACTATCATAATAACATATAAATCATGACAACTCCAAAATTTTCTCTTTAAATGTAAATACTTTCGTGTATTTACACAAAAACAAAGTATAATTTTGCAAAAAATGTGAATAACCTGAACAAATATGAACAACCTGAAATGTCTTAAGAGGAGTAAGTTCAATTTTAACAATATTCTGTCTGTTACTAAATGTTTTGTGTGTTTGTAGATCCACTGTGATCTGTAAGTTATAATGTACATGTGTAAATGATAAACTGAGACAGAATATTGTTAAAATTACACTTATTTTTTCAGTTTGTGCATGTTATTCACATTGTTTGAAAGGATAGTTTGTAGATGTTAACCTTTTCATAATCTAAATTTACGTTTTTTGCTCTAAAACATAGAGAAAAGTTTGGAGTTGACATTATTTATATATTATTACGTTATATTGTTATATTTATTATGTTATTTTACTGGTTGGGCCCACTTCAGATCAAATTTAGCTGAATGTGGCCCCTGAACTAAAATGAGTTTGACACCCCTGATGTAGGATGAAAAATGTATTGACTATGAAACCTCAAATGTCCACGGAAAATTTGTGGAGTCCGTGCGCTCACAGTCCGCTCGCCCATCGCCTGGACACCTCATTGCCCAGGGGATGTGGTGCAGTGAAGACACTGACCCAGCGCTGCACAGACCAGACCCTTAAATACAGGGTCTACTGATGAAACAGGAGCTGCGGCAGGTGGATGATGTGTCTGATTACTGAGGGAGGGGTCCGCAGACACACTGAAGCGGACCGGACCTCTGCCTCCACCTCCGCTTCCACCGCGTGCATCAGGTGAGAGGAGGGGAGCGTCAGAGCTCAGGCAGGGGGAAGTGGGCGGGGCTTTGGAGGGAGACGGGATGTTCATGTTCAAATTTTTACTAAGTGCTGTGAGAAATGCCACATCAGTAGGTATAGCTTTAACTGAACGCAAAAATGAACATCTAAAACCACAGCCATTTGTCAAACTACATGGGTTCTACTGGTGAATCAGTGTTGCAGAAGATGGCGGGGTTTTCACACTCACTATGTAGCCTCTGAACATCCAAACAACACACATCTAAGGCCACTGATGAGCTGAGGAACTTCATTTTACCTGAATTATTTAAAGGTATTGACGGGATTAGTGGTTCAGAAGTAACATTTTAGATCAGTAAATGCTTTGGGTCTCTGGTGGCTATTTGGGGGTTAATGCCTTCAAAGGTTTATCAATACCAGAAGGTACTAAAATCGACTGAATATGTAACAAACTAACAGTATCCTCATGAACTGGCAGTAATATGGCAGATAGCAAATATCAGGCTTCTCCAAAACTGGAAATGCTGACACCAACGGAAAACAACTGGTCAAAAAAAGTTATTTTACTGTTATTTTACATGTCCACTTCCGTATTTATTTGGCTTAGATCTTCAGTTTAACAGTTTTCTGGTTTGATCGATTAAAACAGCCTCTGCGTTCTTTGAGGGAGGGGCAGAGACGATAAGGGCCGATTAATCATCTGTATCTATTATATTGGTCTTTAAAAATCCTCTATCAGTTGACCTCTAATACAGATTCCCTATGATCTTCAATAAAGGAACAAGAACCACTAGAACCATCAATAAGACCTGCAAAACCTCCTCACCAACCACCATAACTAAAAACCCTTTACCAAACACAAGAGCTGTCTAAAGCACCTCTTCACCCCACTGATAACACTTTTCCAACACTGAACAGGTGCTGTTCCAGTTTAATCAAAATAAATTGGCTTGAAACATGGAAAGATGTTTCTCAGCTGGAACAAAAAAATAACAGGTTTCTCTTGGACCTTAAGTGAGAACAACTGTGGGTGTTTCATATTCTACAGATTGGAAAAAAAGGATGAAAAACACAATTACAAAAGAATCTTTGAAAAGAAAATGAGGGAAAAAAGTCCTGTTTAACCCATAAAGGCCCAGTGCTACTTTTGTGTCGGTTGCCAAATAATATTTTCTCTCTGTTTAACCATTCTTAAATGATTTTTGACCAATTATTTCATTATCCTCCATCCATTTTGCATTTTTCACTGTAAATCGTGTATTTTCCAGTATTTTATTTCCTATATTTAATTTACATGTTCATGAAAAGTCATTGTTTTCAAAGATTATAGCAAAACACAGAAAATTTGAAGGATAAAGTGACATTTTCACTAAATACATCACGAACTGATCATAAAACCAAAAGTGTCTATCCACTGTCATTGATCCAACTCCATGGGTTTTACTGGTGAATCATTGTTGTAGAAGATGACGGTGTTTCCATGTTCACTACAGAGCCTCTGAATGTCCAGATGGGTCATATCTGATGACCATGAAAAGATGACAAACTATATTTTACATTAATTATTTACATGTATTGATAGGATTAGTGGATCAACAGGTATTAAACTTTTTATATCAGTAGATATATTTGGTTGCCAGTGGATGTTCGGGTCTTTATGGGTTAAATCCAGCACTTTAAAAGCTAGAAATCTGCATGCAACAACACAGAAGACAAACAAAAGAAAAGTGGAGCTGGGTTATGGCATTATGATCATCATACATGTGCAGTGACAACAGCTGATTACAATGGTTCTGCTCAAACTACTGCTAAGACCAACGGGTTCTTTAGATGATACAGAGGTTCTATGAATCTGGAACTGTTTCAAGAAGCAGAGCTAAAATTTGGTGCAAAGGCCTCTTTAGCCTTATTTACACAGGACTAGTATAACATAATCTGTGGACCTGCACTGCTTTGTAAATGAACCTCTGACATCTGTGTTTCATCTGGTGCATTTATATAGGATGAACAAATTCTGTTTTTTACTTGAATTCACTTACATTTTTCCATGGTTCTATGTCAAAAGAGGACTCTATATGTACAGATAACTGCTGAAAGATAGACAAATATTCCTTACTGTCATGCATGTCTTTCATCTCATTTTTGGAGATTTCACTCTTGAAGGAATATCCATGTTGTATTGTGACATGAGTCGCCTGAATTTCCATTCAAACTGAAATTTTCAGTCAGCTCTATTATCTCTTGACCAGGAAATAGGCTGAATAAATACATGGAGGAAACAAAAAAATGTTGCAAATCCAACCAAATCACTGTGTTTCCTGAAATGTTTATGGAAGAATTTGTAATTTACAAATGACAGACTCTGCAGATTCACATGGGATTAAGATCACAGATAAATCCTGCAAGATCCACAAGTCAAGCCTTGTTTCCATGGGACTAGCATTACCTGTGAACATCAGGCGAGATGTAATGAATGCACCGGTCATCTGTGATTCTGCCATGTGTGTAATTTTTAAAGTAAATATCCCATTGTAAATTACCCACCCTATTTCAGTAAACACAGACTGGTAATATTAGTCCCATGTGAATGGAAATCTCTGGGATTGTGGTTTGCAACATCTTTGTTTCTTCCACACATTTATTCTGCCTATTTCCTGGTCAAGGATAACAAACACTGCACCGGTGATGATAAATGAAAGTTTTAAAACTGTTTTAGGCGGAAATCCAGGAGGCTCATGTTATGATATAGCAAGGATGGTCAAGGATAAACCCTTCAGAAGACCGACATCTGAAAAGAGAGTAAGATGGATGGTGTGTAGCTATGACATCTACAATAAGGAACATTTTTCTGTCTTGTAGTTCTCCGTAAGTGGTGAGCCTGCTCTTGACATCAGAACTGAGTAGTAAAGTCAGTTAATTCAAGTAAAACAATACTTTTGAGGGTTAATTTACAAGTCAAACAAACAAAGGTCCACGGGTTATACTAGTCCTGTGCAAATAGGCCTTTAAATGCACCTTCTCTAGAGCCGGTTCAACACTTGAATAGCCCCCCTCTTGGCCAGGAAAACTGGTTCCAGAACAGCATCCGTATCACTTACATCAAGCGCTGGGTGTGGCATTTTCATAGCCAAATAGATCAACAAAAACTTTAAGGCAGCAATAAAAGAAATAATAAAACAGAGCCTGTCTGATCAAAACAAGATAAAAACAGATCTTAAGTACGGGAATGAATTCAGAGCAGCAGCCTGTGAAGGAGATTATTATTATTAGTAGTAGTAGTATTACTATATATATTATATTATTATTAAATTTGACCCTTATAAATTCAACCTATAGGCAGCAAGGTAAAAAACAGCTAAGAGCATCTCAAAAGACCCCAAAACCTCCCATATAACACTGTTTGGTGGGCTATTAGAGGCTCATGAGGGACCAATAAAACCTCTATATCACTACAAAAAAATAAATAAATAAAACACTGACCCACTAAACCACATTATCGCTACCTTAGAGACCTTCAAAAACCACAGTAACATCTAAATAACCAACAGAGCCTCTTAAAGAACAAGTAGAAGCCTTTCAGTCAAGCATAGAATCTCCCTAATTAGTCCTGAAACCTCAACCCTTTCTTTCCAGAGAGAACAGAGGACATGTGAAACAAAGTCAGGATGTTGTTGTTGAACTGGGACACTGTGGGTTTGTCACTGTTCGGGTTAATGAGTCACTGCTTCGTTTTTCACTTTTTATTTCCACGTAAAATAAAATAAAATGTACTACATAGTTTGTTGGTGAAATCCTGAAATGTTAATAGCTTTTAGAAATCACTTTATACAACACTCAGCTGTGTGTGAGCGTGTATGCCACTCTGTATCCTGCTGTTAAGTACAAACAAGGTGAGTTTCTCCTCTCAACTGCACACCTGCTGTAATTACCCTCAGGACAAATGGCTTATATAACACACACTCACACATACAGACACACACAGCTGTCACTGTGATATAATAACCTGTTAACAGTCATCAGTGCTGAGGATGAAGGTTTCACCTCTAAATAAACCAAGAAGGATTAGGGTTATATCGGATGATAATGTGAATATTTAGGTTTTTGACCAACTTATCTGAAGGTCAATTTGTGTAGATAGAAAATACATCCAGCTTTTTTAGTTTTTTTTTTAAGCTAAAAATAAGGACATTGTTGATCAGAAGTGTTTTGCCTGGCATTCACAGCTCAAGTTCCATGGAAGAGTACATTTATTTTGATGAATTAATGTGGCATCATGTTTTTACTACTATTTCAGATCAAAATCTCTTTTGTGACTCAAAACCCATGTTGCAGATAAGATGAAAAATACTCAAATCACATTTATTGACATACACTGCACAATACACACAATATTTGATTGGATCCCTTTTTTTTTTTTTACATATTTATTCATAATTTTTTGGTGCAGATTTAAGTTACATTGAACATTTGAATATTCAATTTCAAAAGCATTAAGCATGTCCCATTCTTCCCACCCCTTCACCCTCCTGCCCCTGGTCCTACATGACATAGTAAATAATAGTAATAGAAAATAACAAAGTACTCATAGAACAAAAAAGGTAAAATTAAAGAAAATAAATAAAACAATGAAAGCAAAGAAAAAAATAATAATTAGCCTAATAGTAGACAAATCTGCTTATTCACAATTACATCCTACAAGGAAGATATGGACATGTGGTGTTATTAATACTATTAGAGAGTACACAAGTATATATAGCACACCAAACAGTACTGTAACTGGAATTACAGGATGCAGCCGATGTGTCACTGTTTGTGTCATATAAGGCATGTACAAGGTCACATTGCATGTTATGACATTTATGTCCATCCAGATTCGTAAACATTTTTCACCAATATCTTGTATTGATGATGGAGAGTCGGACCGCTGTGTAAAGTCTTCTCCATCACATCCCAAAGATTCTCAAAGGGGTTCAAATCTGGACTCTGTGGTGGACAATCCATGTGTGAAAATGATGTCTCATGCTCCCTGAACCACTCTTTCACAATCTGAACCAGATGAATCTTGGTATTATCATCCCAGAATATGTCTGTGTCATCAGGGAAGAAATAAATCCACTGATGATCCAACCTGATCACATAATCCGGTTCAGCTAATTAACTAACAAACTATACGAGGTGTGACAATGCTGTGGTTAGTGTTGGTGGTTTACTGACAGATCATGGTTGGGCTTAGATGAGTTCTTTGTTGAGGTAAGAGGAGGACCCTCATTGTCATGGTTACTCATTGGTTACCTCATTGTCTGTACAACTATGGATAAAAGAAACCATGTCAAAGATAATGCAGACTGAAGACAAAAGATGCCAAACTTACCAGTTTAACTGTTGATGACAACATAATGGTTAACCTACAGCTAATTAGCTCAGGCTTTGATCACATGCTTCATTCTGAGCCAATCGTATCAGCCCCCTGACGTCACTGAACGTTCTCCTAAGGCTTACAAGAGCTGTGGATTTCTTACCCCAGATGGGAGAGATAAGGGATGTGTTTAGTGAGTTTGGTTATATTTATCTTTGGTTTTGAAAAATTAAAAAAAAAACACTTATAAAAATGCCTGTGTTTGGTTAATGGTTGGATTATAACAGGCTGTAGATCTGTCATAAATGGGCCTCATCTGTTGTAACACCTCAAACTGTGTCTTGTTTCACTAAATGATCATTTTGTTAATGTTAGAACTCATCAGGTGACATTGTAATTTGCTATTTGCTATGGATATGATGTTACAGATCATCAGAGGTCAGCTGATTCTTATGAGACCGATGGTTTTCATAAAAAACAGTATTTTCTTCACTTCTCTCACAGGACTCCAATCAAATAAATCAGCCTCTGGTCTCCCTTCAAAGAGCCCAATACCATGACGTAGTTATACTTAAAGACTGCAATCTTAACCCTAACTCTGTTTTTAGTTAGAAAATCATGTGTTTTGGTTTGAAACAGGAACCATCACCACCACACTTCCTTTGTGTTGTCACTTTGATGTTAAAATTGGACATTTCATGGTAGATGCTAGATGTCATGGATCAACAAAACAACTTTGAGTCATGAACAGTGACACAAAATACATGTTTAGACTTCACTGAAACAGACTGAAAACAGTCCAGAAAACAGGAGGTCAAAAACACTAAAGACAAATTGCTGTTTGAGCATTTTCACATAATCATTTCCAGGTATCTTTGGTAGTTATTTCCTTCTTTGGAGATTAACAAAAGAAAAGAAAAATCTTGTCTCATCTCAAAATCTATCCCTAAACCTAAAATTATGTCTTCAAAATGAACAGCTTCAATTACAGATTTCAGCAGTTTTTATTTTTGTTTTGTTGCTGCTTTTATGTTTTCTGTTTTTACTTTCACATGTTATTTTTCTTCTGTTATAAAAAATGAGATGTCAATAAAAATGTAATCATAGTTTTCATTATCACTGAGCAGAGAAACACATGATCAGTGTTAGTTTTCAGACTCCAGAGAGACAACTCCTGTTTACCATATGGTCAGGAACACATAGTTATTATACACTCAAAAAAATAATTAGGCCAAAACTGTTGACTTTATGTATTTTAATTACATGTAAATTTTCCATGTAATTTTATTACATAAGTTTAATGTAAAGAGTTGCATTTAATACAATGTTTTTTCTATCATATTGAGTCAATATGAATAAATGAAATACCTTCAGTCAGATTTGCTTTAGTTAATGCAAACTTTTACATAAACTGTGTTTGACTGTGACGCTCAGTCTTTTTATTTGATCTAGTGAATAAAGTTTACTTTATTTGTTTAGATTCACTTTATACTAAGCATATTCACATTATGTTTGACTTTTTTCGGATAAATAAACTTTAAATTTCATATATTTCAGTTACATTTTACTTTAAAATATTACTTCATGTTTATTAGAGCCAAGAATAATTTTTTTGAGTGTAGTGTGTATGTGTATGTGTGTGTGTGTGTGTGTGTGGTCATGTATTACTGACAATAAGATGTACATCTGTTTACATAGTCAATTGTTGGGACTTATGGGAACACAGTGCAGGCTCTCATACAGTAAATAATAAAAAAAAGCAGGTTAAAATTTCTTTTAAGGTTAGAATTGGCGGGTGAGGTCTGGCCGTGTTGTAGTTGAGGAAAGTCTCCAGTAAATTAATTCACGTAACATCCCCTAAAGACATGGAAACACAACATGTGTGCGTTCGTGTGTGTGATGTTTATCTTGCAGAGGCTCCGCAGTCTGAATGAAGCTAAAAATACAAAAGCAGCTGCTGCTGAAGCTTTTTATTCTCTGTCACTGACTGTTGAGCTCAGAGACAAAGGAAGAAAAGCTTGTGGTGATGGTTTTATTTTACTCTTCCTGAAAATCTGAATATTTTTCACATTAGATTCTGGGAAGTTTCCTTGAAAAAACCCAACAACTTTAAAATCTGAGTTTTGTTGCATTTTGTGATGAATTAAAAAAATCAACTTGACTTTTGACTTAGACTGGACTTTTAATCAAAATAGCAAAAAATACACATTATTAAGATATAATGTTGTCTATTTGACACAAATGAACGTGAGGCATTTTTATATATACAGACTATTTCTAGAGCAGATGTTCTGCAGAATGTGTCCCTTACACCAGTAACACCTGCAGCACATGTACGTTGTAGGGCTGACAGTTGTTTTAGGATTGGATAAAGTTACAAAACAACTACAAGCTAATACCAAATATAATTTGTGGTGCAGAGGTGAAAAGAGGGTGTTAAAAAAGTCACTCACATTTTTGGTTTAAACTTTATAATTTTCCAATGATTCAACCTGCTGTGTCAGTCTTTTTCAGCTCAAGATAAAAGGAATAAAGCCTCAAAACTGCAATTAAGATAGTCATTTCACATATGGGTGCTTCTATGAAACTGGCCCCTAAAAACAGGACATGGGAGTTAAAAATTCAAACCAGATGTAGACTAATGTTATGAAGCCAGTTTGGAAGCACTTTGGGTCTATTTTAAAAATAAACATTTACTAGGATAAAAGAGAAACAGTTTTTTAGATTAAACACACTTTTATATTATTTTTATGTTATTTTTATACAAAAATCTGCATGTAACACGGTAAAAAGGACACAAAATTTACACACTACTATTTTTTTGAATATCTTTTTATTCTTTCACAGATACATTTTGGAAATCTCACTAATTATGCAAGGCAGAGTGTTTCACAAAAATGACCACTGCTGCAAAATCACTTGCGATTTATATGTGTTTAACTGGGCAGGTTCTGCATGTAACACCAGTGGACACGATGGGTTGCACACGAAACCTGGAATGAGACTGCTGATTCATGAAAACCCCACGTCTGGATTAGAAAAACCACTAGTATCATCACATTTAACACAGTGTCTTTATATCTTTTGCAGATAGTGCAGTATATTTGCAGACCATTTCAAGCCATGTTTTCCAGATCAAATGCACTGACACCCAGGTAGCTTTTCATGTCCTAATTTTGGTCGAATTTTGGGCCCCAGTACTTGATTAAAAATTCATTCATTTTGGGAGGCTCAGAGCAAGAGTATAATTTTATTGCATTTATCTGAGGTCATCATTAGGTACATCCTAGGGGGAAATATGTCTAAATTTCTCTTTTATTATTGGGTCTAAAAAGTTGGCAAAGTGGAAGGTACCAAAATGAACCCAGTTTCAGAGAAGCACCCATATATTTGTAGCTTTATTAAAAAGAAAACGTAGGCACAAACTGCAGCATCTGTTCCACATGTTACATATATGTAGCCAGAGGGTTAGAAACACGAAAAAATGCATTGCTCTATAACATCATACAAACTTTGGACTATGTCATGCTTAAAGCACAAAATTCCGAAATACTCAGGCCATGTAATTGTGATACAATTTTGCTTTAAAACATGTCATTTTTTCTTTTAAGATCTGTAATTTGAGGAAATTGAATTCTGGAAACACTGATGAACACTTTAGTTTGTAAATACACTATACGCCTTAACTTTGAACATTGTAGGTTCAAGAAAATATATCTCTGCTTGTACTTTTCACCCTGTTCTGACTCTGTCATCTTTTCTGTAAATAAACAACTCAAGCATCTGTCCTGCTTCCTGTTTATTCAGCATACACATGCTCAGTGTACGCAAATGGTCAAATAATATGCATTTCAGGCCTGTGAGAATGGATAGAGATTATTTTCATGTTAAACACTTTTCGCATAAAAACATATTCATGTGGATACAAAACAATAAGATCAAAGATAAGATCAAATCCAGATGAAATGCTGGGGCTTATTGTCTTCATGATTTTGTTGCATTTAGCCACTCCTTACATTTAGTTTTTTTTTTACTTTGGCACCATATAACACACTCCATGTCAGACCTTTAGTCTGTGACATAACACATCTGATCATCTGTCAAACTACATCTGACCTGTAATCCGATGTGTCACTGCACGCGCGTCTTCAGCGCTGATGTGACGGCAGCTTGCTGGCAACGCTGTGCCACAGGAATCAGATGCCGGTTTTATGCTGCCCTGGATGTTGTTGTGAAACACTTGATCCAGGTAAGCAGGTAAAGTCGGCTGCTCCAGTTTCACGGCTGGATACACCAAAGAGGGAAAACGTCCCAGACAAAAGAAGACAAAGCAGCTTCACAGCAACAAAACTGTACAGCTGAGAGAGTTGGAAGGATAAACGCTGCCTGTATTTACTTTACTTCTCCTAAATTTCTAACCATGAAAAGGCCATAAAACTGACAGGAGAATGAAGATGGCTCTCATTTATTCTTCACAAAGTATGTGTTTTATAATAAGCAGAGGGTAATCAGACTTAACCTCAAAAAAGATTTGGGAATTTGAAGTAAATGTATCCCAAAATTATGGTATATCCAGGCCATTTTAATCAAACCATTTCAAGCGGATTTTTGTTTAAATGTAACAACAGCACTTGGATAAAACTCTGAGCAAATGTGACTGACAACTCCAGGAATAGACTACAGTATTTGTTGAGATTTTTTTTCTGACAAAACACAAAATTTTGAATTCAAGTGAATATCCCAAGTTAAACTGAAATGCGAGGCTGTCACACATTTACTAAATTCATACTTACATACTGTATGTACTACATACTCCGAAATAATGTGCAAGCATTTAAAATACTTCATAATTCCCTTCAGCTTTAGAAAGAGTTTCTAGATTCTCTGTGTTGGTCTTACTGTATGTCCCTGCTGCTGTCGGAGCTGTCCGTGGTGCTGAAGCTCAGCAGTGGGAACAACAGACATTTCTATTTTAGGATCTATTGTCACAGAGAGAAAACAGACGCTGTCAAGTATCCCTCTACCTATATGGTACTCTCCATATTCCAGACCTCAAGTGGACAAAAAAAGAGCAAAAATACCAAAAAATAACGTCCCCCCTCAAAAAAAAAAAAAAAAAAAAAAAAAACAACTACCAAATATTTATAACAGGGAGAGATGAGGAAATAAGATACTTGTTAATACTTGAATTGTACGTTATTCAGTCCATCCAAAAACTAAAAAGTCAGTTACCTCTCAGATATGACAAAGTATCATTTCTTTACTTCTTTACTTTTTACTTAACAAAATACTTCATTAATTCTAAAATAATAGCTGCAGATCCACAAAACATGACACTACTAATCCTCCTACACACCTGCAGCTATTCAATGTTTTTTCCAAAAGTTATGCTTGTCCAACCAGCATGATGGATTAACAGCAGTGTTAATACTGAGCCGCAACATGGAATTTACACTAAATCCCCAAATAAGATAACTTCTGAAATATTAATAAAAAGCAGATAGTAAAAGCTTTGAAATCAGTTGAGTGTGTAAAGGATTTTGAACCTGCGGATAGAAAAACAGTGCAGCTTTTGGTCTGTGATCTCTGAAGACAAAACTGATCATTTTATTTTCTGATGGAACTAAAAAAGATGAAAAGAAACTGGAAAAAAAAAAAAAAGATTCTTTTTTTTTCTTTTTATCAGCTGGATGAAACAGAGAGCAGCACACAAACAGACTCACTTAATATCAGACTTAACAAGCTTAGGGCCAATCGACTGGCTGTTGCCATAGCAACTAATTGAACCTTTGCCTCGATCATTGTCTCTTTGTGCAGAAGCTTCACCTGCTGATGCACACACATGATCTGGAGTCTGGTTTATCAGTTTAGAGATGAGGTATGAAGCAGGATGCCTCATTCTGTCTGATCTCACAAGCATTACTTATTTATACACTGTTGCCCATAAAGTTGGAATAATTTTGCTTTCAGATACATTTCTCTTTTATTCCTCTTTGTGCACATCAGTAATTACCTTTGACCAGGCGCAATGATTACATGCTGAGCCCCACTTACACTTTACCTATGAAGAGTAAATCCCATTGTCACAATCATTTCATGAGAAGAGGGAAAAAAAATTATTCCAACTTTATGGGCAACAGTTTATAACCTATCAGACTTTGTAAATTAATGTTTTTTTAAATACTGGAAATATTTCAATAGTTTTACAACAACAGTCATGGAATGAATCAATAAATTATCACCACCTTATAAAATGTCTCCAAAAATTACAAATAACAAGAGAACAAATCAGTAAATACCCTCTGGGAAACAGTTGAAGCTGCAGGAGTAGAAATCAGAAGGAAAAAATGACAGACTTTGAAAACACACCTTCCTTCTGCAGCTCTCCTGTTGGTCCAAATCAAAAGACTTAATATAAAAATAGATAACCTGAAGTCATTTTACATTAAAGCAAGGACATTTTTCTGAGCTTTTGTGTTTGTAACATAAGGTGGATGTAGCTGAAGCTCTGGGTAGCTGAACTCAGAAAATCCACATCCAACAAAATGGCAGTTTCTACACTGACCTTTTTATTCTACAGAACTGTGTCATACTAGTTCTCCAAAGCTCTATATCTACATGTCCTACATGAACAGTAAAATATAAAAAGCATGACCTAGACCATTTGGTTACTTCAGGGAGATTCCGTGTGGATGTCGTGCACAGCATTGTGTTCTCTTAACTCTGGTACTTTACAGCAAAACAATGAGAGCCACCATCATCCAGTACTATGTGGTATTACTTTACCGTCATATTAACCAGGCCCTGGTGGTTACATGTTGACACACAAAGCAGAGCAGTGGAGTGCCATCGGGGTCACGTATGAATCAGTCAGTCTGTCAGTCACAAATTTAGCTCCCTCTACCTGAAAACAAAACATCTGTGATAGGACAAAGCCATGTGTCATGTAGTAGATTTTCTACAGCTTGAAAACACAAGGAAGGAGTAGATGCAGATGTCTCATGTCCTCTCAGATCATGTGGATTACATTATGCTGAAAGGCCATTGCCCAATGATGCTTAAAAAAAACCCAAACACTGCAGCTTTAAGTGTCAGTTCATGTCCAGAACATCGTTACAGTGAAGCTGACTTCTGACTTAAGGATATAAAATCCAATTTATTTTATAAGGTACTGAGAATATTTCACCTACAAATTTATAAGTCCAGTCCTTTTTTTGCATTTTACTCTAATATTTAGTGTGCCCTCCCTTGGTAACAATCTAAGGAAACTCTAAGGAAACTCTCTGGAATGAGCTTCTGAGAATGTGGAATGACACTGGGGTTGAAACTCTCAGAAAATACATCGACACAATGCCAGAAAGGTGCGCTGCTATGATTGTTGCAGAGGGGGAGCCACACTAAATATTAGAGTAAAATGTAAAAAAAGGACTGGACTGATAAATTTGTAGGTGAAATATTCTCAGTACCTTTGCCTTTACCTTTGGCAAAAAGTGAAATTCAGGCTCTGGGAAAAAAATAAGCCACCAGTTTCTGAAGATTTGACAAGTGTTCTAATATTTATGCACACCACTGTATATGTTCTTGAGTTATGGCCAAAAATGTGCTTTTTGTGGTTACAACAGCCTTGACTTCTGTTTAACAAAATAATAACTTTATTTTATTAAGTTTATTTATATAGCACCTTTAAAAACTGAGTTTACAAAGTACTTTGACAGACAAAGCAAAAGGGAACAACAGCAGAATAAAACAGAAAACAACACAACACAATAAAAGACATAAGTACAGCAAACATAAAATCATGACTAACTTTAAATGTATTGTAGTGGAGAGGGTAGAAATAACATAACATGATACTGTCAGATCAACGCAAAGTGAAGGAATGGAATAAAACAACATCATGTATGTCAATGTAAATGAATAACTAAAACAGGGTAACATTAAATATTCAACATTCAACATTAATGTTAAAATTAAAATGTAATCAGTTCATCCTAAAGTTCAACTGAATATATGCAGGAGTGTTAGCATGAAGTCACTGCTGTAGAAACCACAGTATCAAAGAAAAATTGCTGAAATGAAGGGTAAAATGCACAGAAAAGCTCTTCCCACAAGCAGATAAAGGCTTGCAGGATAAACAAACAGACACTGAGGTGTTATTCTGCTCTTATTGTTGTCTGCAGATTTATGGCCTTACCAGAATCAGCATATTAGTGGTAAATGTGTTTTCTGATGCTCTTAATGGATTTACATCTGCGGCTTTGTTGGCTGGGGAGTCATAATGCTGTAATGAAGAAAACATCATAAAGAGCCGGAAACGCTGCCGTTTCTATTCTGCAAGTCGATCAATCACACGCTCGTCGTTCTCTTTAAACATTACTTTTATTAGGTTTTAGTGGGTTTTTCAGCTGCTGGGATCTCAGAGCTGCAAACTTAATCTGCAAATTTACCTGATGAACGACCATCATTATGCGGCTGCTACTTTAAACTGAAGCACCTGAACCTGATCCTCAAACACTGAATCCTCCTGCAGAATGCTTCATTACAGCTGATTGAACAATATTTTTTGTCAGGTGAACATATGGGCATGACACCAAATTAAGGACACATCAGCAAATTAAACAAAAGTTTGATTTCATGAGTTACATGCTGTTTCTCCTTTTAGGTGTACTTTTGAGAGCTGCTGTCCTTTCTCTGAGTATTAACTTCAGCAGGTGATAAAACATTCATGAGGAAAACAGACATAAGAAAAGTGGAAATGAATCCCATTTTCTTTTGTACCACTGTCATTTCCTGTCACCTCTTGATTACAGTCCTGTTAAAAAATGTATTAGAGCCTGAGCACTGACCAGTGTTAAGGCCCTCTTGAAATTGTAAGGATTATTCTTCACATGCAAGTGAAGATATTCGAAACCTCACAAAGCTCTGCATAGCATAAGTGTGCCAAGATGGCTCAATACTATTGCCTTGAAGTTTTCACATTAACCCTCTGTATTAAAGATTTACTTTGATGTACAGATTTTGTAGGCAAATGCGTCAGGTCCAGACTTGCAAAAAAAAGCCCTTGGACCCACACCCTAGAAAGAAAATCCACTATTTTGGTTTGAATATGTAATTTTTGCCTCATTTTTGCTAATTCCAGCTGTTTAAGTTTTAATGAAGTTGTCATAGAGAATCAACTTGAGACTTAAAATTCAGGCACTTTCATCTTAATACCTTTACAGTAGAAAGATGTCAAAATTATGCCATCAGAAATTGCTGTCCCCAGCTCTGATTCCCAACATGTCTTTCTGTAGGGTCCCCCAGGGCTCAGTTCTCGGCCCCATTCTCTTTTCACTCTACCTCCTCCAACTTGGAAAAAATCTTGAAAAGCATGGTGTTTCTTACCATTTTTATGCCAATGACTCACAAATTTATATGTCCTTAAAACAGGAAAATTAAGGCTCGCTGACACCCTTACTAAACTGCCTTAAGGATATCAAGGACTGGATAGCTTTTAACTTCTTGAATATAAATGATGATAAAATGGAGGTCATTGTGTTTGGACCGAGTCAGACCCGATATGCCTCTCCTCTGGATCTGGGTCCCTTGCAATCATTTGCTAAATCGGTTGCTACCAATCTTGGTTTTAAAATGGATACTGATTTTAAACTCAATAAACAGATAAATTACATAGATACATCCGGTTTTTATCATTTACAGCTTTTATCTAAAATTTAAAAAAAAAATACTGTCTTTTTGTTTTGTGTGTCTTTTGCATTGTACAGCACTTTGGGAACCTTGTGTTTTTTAAATGTGCTATATAAATAGAGTGGATTGGATTGAATTTATGTTCTTTGCCTTGATGTGCTAAATTTGGTTGACATATCAGGTCCAGATGTACAAAAAAGCATCTTGGAAACCTAGTCTGAACCCAACAAAAGACTTCCATTTTGGTTTGAATGTGCAATTCTGGCACATTTTTGACATTTCCAGCTGCTGCACTTGGCTGAACTCCTTCAAGATAATTAGCCTGAGAGATTCCCAGTTTGGTCACTTTCATCTAAACACCTGTGAAATGAACAGTTATCAAAATGGAGAAGTCCACAGCTACAGACACAGAATATTGGACATACAAGTGTCTGATCATTACTGCTTCCAGATTTTGATAAATATGCTTCTTACTTCTGCTGTTTACGGCACTGGTAGCGCTTAGTTCAATTTCTGCATGGTGATTAGTTTAATTTGCATGTTTTACACAGCAGCTCTTTCTGCTTAATGTCACTGAAATTCTAAAATATCTCTACATGCCAGAGCTGTTTGACCATGGCAACATAAGCTCCACTGCACTCCCCTCAATCGCCTAATTATATGAGTAGAAAATGGACAGATTACAAACATAGAGACAATGAACAGTGTCCACACTCATTCTGAGACATATTCTACTGTCAAATCCAGGGCACCAGGGCTCTCTTGAAGACATTTTAAATCTGTTACACGCAGCCTTCATAACTCTGTAGCTCTGTCTACTTTGCCTGAGGTAATTACCCACAGTTCATGACATTGTGACATTAAACATGTGTTTACTAGGAAAACCCTGAAGCATAAAAGCTTAAACAAACAAACAAGCTCTTTATTACTGAGAAAGCAGACTTAGGGCAAAGTCTGAGTTTGTCAAAGCTGAAATGATGGAAAGTCAGAGTTTCAGTTTCACAAACTAAGTTCAGTTTAACCCATAAAGACCCAAACATCCACTGGCGACCAAAATCATTTACTGATATAAAAAGTTAAATAACTGTTGATCCATTAATCTTATCAATACATGTAAATAACTGGTGTCAAATACAGTTTGTCATCTTTTCATGGTCATCCGATTTGACCCATTTGGATGTTCAGAGGCTCTGTACTTACACCGTCATGTTCTACAACATTGATTTACTAGTAAAACCCAGTTTGCTCAATGACAGTGGATGGAGACGGTTGGTTTATGTTCAGTCAGTAATATATTTTACGATAAAAGTCCCTTTTCTTCAATTTTCTGTTTTTGACATAATAACCCTCAACTTAAATCTGAGCTTTTATGAACATCTACATGACCACAGTACTTTAAATATAGGAAAATACCTAATTTTCACTTAAAAATACAAAAGACTGACCAAAGTATTATAATAAATGGTGATAAATCACTCAAGAATGGTTATTCATTCATTCATTCATTTTCTGAACCTGCTTTATCCTCACTAGGGTCACGGGGGTCGGTGGAGCCTGTCCCAGCTACTTATGGGCAAAGGTACATCCAGGACATGTCGCCAGTTCATCACAGGGCTGACATATATAGACAAATAATCACTCTCACATTCACACCTACGGGCAATTTAGATAAACTAATTAACCTATCAGTACATGTCTTTGGATGGTGGGAGGAAGCCGAAGTACCTGGAGAGAACCCACGCAGACACGGGGAGAACATGCAAACTCTGTGAACTCCAAGAAAGGTTAATTATAGAGAAAAATGTATTTGACAACTGCCACAAAAGTAGCACTGACTCTTCATGGATTATGGGGAGTCGGTTACTACATCTCATTCTGTGAACCGACCCTCCTTCACTGGCAGATTTTCTTCAACAAACCTCATGTTTCTAAATTTCCTCCCTCCTGCTGTATGAATGGAGCTCTTTGATTGGCTGCTTCATTTCCTCATTCATACAGATGACAGGAAAGTACATCCTAAGCATGGATACAGCCAAGACCCACACATTCATTAGGGAAGATCATCCTCATTTTCAGCAGCACAGAGGTCAAAACCTGTCCGATTGTCTCTATTATGTCGAGGCAGATACCGATTCTACAGTGGTCAGTGTCAATGACGTAACCAGAGGCAGATATCAATGTCCTAGCGGTCACTTTGCCTTTGGATTCAGAGCGATGACAATGGAAAATGGTAAATGCCGTTGGGATAAGAGTGTGCAAGCAATTAGAAAAATACAGTGTCATTGTGAAAATTGCGTGAATAATAAAGGATTATTATACCCCCAATGTTGAATAAAATCTGTCCACTTTCTTTACTTTTGGTGAGTGGATTTTTTTTAATAGGGTAAACATGAGAAGTGCACCTTCAGAGAGTTGTCAGCTTGTCAGGACAGTTCTCTTACAGGGAAATACATTATCGATCTGTTTAAATAACATAATAAAAGATGAATATGTGTACAAACACTATCAATATTATCAAGGATTTAAGACATCAAAACATCAAACGTTAGATGATTGATGCTGTTACATACCTTGTGTATTCATCATCGATTTTTAACCATTTTCACCGTTAGTGTTGGTGTCGGTTGTGCTGAACTTTGTTGTTTGTTGATATCAGTGACTCATTTCTACATTAACAGTAGCTAGTGTTGCACATTGTTGAAGCTGTAGAGGAGCTAAACAGAGGCACTGTGGAACTTGGGTGTGAGTGTTATGGATTTTTGTGGACGAACCAACCTCAGTTCTTTTCTTCTGTGATCAATCTAGAAGCATTTATCAGCACAAAACACACTCCAACACAAACTTGACATAAACACAATGCCTCAGGCAAATCTTACATCAGTAAAGTCTGTGAGCGTTTAGTGATCAGGCCATAGGGTGAAGATTGGGGCTGAGCCAGTGAGTTTGCCCATTCACGCCTGCATGTGGCACTTTTTGCATTTAATTAAATTGCAGCCTTTTACAGTTATATACTTCGACGGGCTGACATTGTGATTAGATTAAATTGTGCAGCACTAGTCCCAGTAATTGTCTTGATTAGCTGATTAGTCTCTTAAATGTCACAACAGTTAAAGAAGTTTTTCCTTGACTCTCTTGCCAAGTGCTTGCTCACAAAGCATTTTTTTTGTCTTTTTCTCTGCAGTATTATAAGACCCAGGAGTGTACATTTGCTGTGATTTTGTGCTATATTAATAAAACTTAAGTTGACAATATTCTACAAATTTATTTTCTTTCTACGTGTTTCTTTGCATATTCAGTTCACTGAAAGGAAGGCTTTAAAATCAAGCTGCCATCTTTCATTCATCAACCAAACATCAGATGTAATTATTTCTCTTTTATTTAACATGGTTCAGATCAAATTTGGCTTATGTAAGCGTCCCTTAGAGTTATTTATGTTCTTTTCATGTTATTATTGATGTTTTATTCTATACACCTCACTAACAATAGACTCTGATGACAGATTTGTCAAATAGTCAAAGGGAAGACAGCATCTCTTTGTGCCATTGTCTTTTGTCTTCATCACTTCCTGACCAGTCTCTCTTTCTCCTCTTGTTTCTTCATCATCGACACAAATTGTCCTGTCATGCCCATCAGGCCTGTTTCTTTAGTGCTTATTACAGAAATAGGAGGTAAAGTGTACATACTGTACAGAGGTCACGTCTCTGCTGTGGGTATCTGGTTAAAGCTGAGCCACATTATCTATGGGGATTTTTTTAAATTCAGTTTTTGGTAATGACACTATGTACACAACCTGGAAAAAAAAAGTTCCACACACTAATACTTTGTTTTAGATAAAGATAAAGAACACCTATATCTTTGATTATGGCATGTACATTTATTGGCATCATTATTTGGACACATAATGTTGCTGAACTTAGACCTGATCAACTGAACCAACACTGGATCATAACACTACCCCCACAGGGTTGTACTGTAGGCACCAAGCATGATGGGTAATTACTTCAACTGCCTCTCCTCACCCTGATACTCCCATCACTCTGGAACAGGGTCAATCTGGGCTCATCAGACCACAAGACCTTTTTTCATTGAAACATTCCAGTCTTTATGCTCTGTAACAAACTGATGGTTGTTTACAGGTGCGGGAGACTTTCGTGAGCAATTTTTCATCAAATCTGTAAAACCTCAGTCATAGCCTAAGTATCACGAATCTGTCAGTCTTTCAGTGATTACTCACCTGAATCTCTTGCATTACGGTGAACAATTTCGAAGTGCAATCCACCATAAACAAACCGTGTGTTTACATTCAGAGCCAGTAGGTAACTCAGGCATCTTTGGAATTTTGTCGTGACGTGCATTGTGGGAAATGCCGGTTCACGCCGCTGTCTGGTAGCAGCAGCTGCTAAAGACACGACGTGGAAATAGCAGGAGCTCCCTTACCTCTATGCATATTCCTCCAGCCATTTCCACATTTCAGCCGTTTCCGCATTGTGTTTAATCAATATAATATCATATGCTTGCACCGCCACCTTACAGCAGCGGCGCGAGCCTTCGCTTCCCACAATGCCCATTGTAACAAAATTCCGAAGATACCCGAGTTACCTCCCAACTCTGTTTGTAAACATATGGTTTGTTTATGGTGGATGGCACTTCGAAATTGTTCACCGGAATGCAAGAGATTCAGGTGAGTAATCACAGAAAGACTGACGGATTTGTGATACATAGGCTATGACTGAGGTTTTACAGATCTGATGAAAAACTGTTCACGAAAGTCTCCCGCACCTTTAAGAAATGAGCATCTACTCATCATTTCGGGTTATGTGCATATTAATCACTGCAGTAATTATCCAACAGAAGGCTTTTACCAAGTAAAATCCAGATGGGGATATTTTGGCTGGGCTGTGTATATAAAACTAATACCTGTAGAGAATTATGCAATTGGTACAATAGAGTCCCTGTTGTATTACATACCACCACTTCCTAAGCAAAAAAGATATCCAGACTCCATGATGGGGGTTAAAAGTAGAAGTAGCTACACTTCCTCACCAAGGTTCTGGAGATCTGCAGGGAGGAATATACATTCACCCTCCACAGGGAAACACCTGAATATGTGCATAACATGGGAAACGCTGTATTTTAACACTGTTTAAATGCTCATCTGGCACTGTGACAATTTATGAACATTAGTCCCAACAGCTGGAGGGAGAGAAGTGGTGTTGGATCAGACTATGAGCCACTAGAGATGTGAAGAAGTGATCAGACAGATTTTACAGACACAAAGGCTGGCAGGTGGTTTCAGTGGCTTCATTCATTTCATAATCTCCATAATTAATCAGAGCTCTCCGATTCTCGATGGTGTTTTGTATTTAATGTCTGATTTATTGGCCTTTCAATGTCCTAACTTAGAACTGTAACTGAAATATGATCACAGAGTTTAGATGAATATTATAGTGTTAAAGGAGGACAAAAGCAAATAAAGCTCGATATAAATAGGAGCCCATCAAACATTTGTGCTCAGGGGTCTGTGACATGAAGATTCAGGCCTCAAGTCACATCATGTCACATCTCTATTCATCATCTCAACAGTCATCTGTCTGAGCTGCAGAAACACTCAACATCACGTTTGTGTTCACGTTGCATGCTCATGCCCAGGTGTTCTGCTGCACCTGGGACATGGGTGTGGTCAGGGTGGGGTCACATGTCCTGCAGGTGCAGACAGATGATCCCCTTGTGGTTAAGCAACCAGATCAGATCACATGTGGGAGAAAACCTGATCCAGACAGCAGAGGGAGGAGGGAGGCTGGGCCCCTGGGAGCCACGTCCTTCAGAGATGGGACTGTTAATTTCACCAACATGACGACAGCCTCTATGGGAGATGGGAGGTGCTGAGTGACGACTTTAAAAATGTATGCTGTTGTCCGGACAAAAAATTTTAAGTTGGCTCTAACTAATGAGATCATTTTCATTAATGATTAATATGCTGATTATGTTTTAACTAATCACGTCTACAGTAGCAGTGATTAATGGCTGGTTGGTTCTAATTTGAAAATCAATAAGCAAAGATGTCAAATTTAGTGCTTTTCACTGAGCCCAAAGCAGAGACGAAAACAATCCATCACTCTACATTATGTTTGTCTTGTGCAAACATAGCATTCCTCCCACCCCCCACCAACACCACCAACTACTAGTAAAAAAAAAAAAATACAAATAAAAAGCTGGTATGTGATAGACGCACTAAAAACAGTGTATAAACAAGAAAAGCACTCGGAGAGCGGAGACCTCCACCAAGACAGATCTGCCCCCCCACCCCCAATCACCACCAAAATTTAATCATTTCTTCCTTGTGCCAGTATCAACATTTCCTGAAATTTCACAAAAATTCGTCCATAACTTTTTGAGTTATCTTTCTAACAAAAAACACGCACGCACGCAAAGCAATCACAATACCTCCTGGCGGAGGTAATAACCTGTAGGCATGTTTTCATAAGCTGTCAAGCCCAAAAAATATAGCATTTAAAACTGAACACAAGCAAAAGATGTGTGACAAAATATCTAAATGGGTGGCACAATGGTTAGCACATACGCTTGTTGAGTTTACCTGTTCTCTCCACACCAGATGGGTTTCCTCCAGTTTCCCCCACCCTTAAAAACTGCTATACATATAGGTCAGTTCTCCTGTCAGTGTCCTTGAACACGGTACTCATGAAGATCTGGAGTTGGTCCCAGAGCGCCTTCAATAGCAGCTCACTGCTCCTAGTGTGTGTACTATGTGCTAATGCTAATTACCTCTGCCAAGTGAAACGGCGGAGGTTATGTTTTCATCAGGGTCTGTCTGTCTGTCTGTCTGTCTGTTAGCAAGATAACTCCAAAAATTATGGATGGATTTGGATGAAATTTTCAGGAAATGTTGATACTGTCACAAGGAACAAATGATTACATTTTGATGGTGATCGGGAGGGGGGGTAGATTCTGAATACATTTTCAGGAAATGTTGATTCTGGCACAAGGAACAAATGATTACATTTTGGTGGTGATGGGATGGGGGGATGGGGTGGGGTGGGGTGGACTGATCTGCCTTGGCGGAGGTCTGCGCTCTCGGAGTGCTTTTCTAGTTACTAATGCTAACTACTAAATGTGTGTATTACGGGTAAAACACAGAAACTGAATTTCCCTATGGGCATAATAAAGCAAGTTAATTTTTAACCCTTTAAATGTCTGTTTACTCTATTTCCGTAAGTTAAGCAGCTGCTAAAATGAAACGTGGAAAGCAGTAACATTATATTTGCAATATACATGTAATAGCTTACAAACACATAGCTAACAGCTACCTAACAGCTAATGTGTGCCATCATATATGGTGCTCAATAATTCTTTGACATGCTAGAAATATGTTTTTTGCTAGCTACAGGCATTTTCGCCCCCTTCTTTTGTTCTGCATTTTAATTCACCTCTCAAAAATAGTGGAGGTGTCATTTTCCTCCACTCCTCTGGCATGGTTCTTAAAGTATGATGTGGTGGTATCTGTATACAATTGATTAACACAATTGAATTAAATCCTCTTAGTCACTGTGCCTACACCTGTCATTTGCTACTCAGCATATTACTATGGGGTTTTCATCCTGTTGTCAAGTAAATAGTCAATGACAGTGGAGCCTGAATTTTCTTTCATTAGTGAGACACCATGGCCCAGAAGGGGTTAAATTCATTCATTTTACTCAAATACAGTGAATGGGGAAATTTTCCATTGTAAGTGTTTAACATTCAGTAGATCACAGTCTGTTAGGACACATTATGAGAATTAGTGAATAAAACAATGAAAATATATGTGAATATAGAATACAAATCATTGTATTTATTTACATATTTTCCTTGTAAGTGTCTAAAGTACTTTTGTAAGCTCTTGGTCCGTTTACAGCAGTGCATCACTTTACTTGGTGCTCAGCTCTGCTCTAAATGGTGCTTGTTGCTTTAGTTATCTTCTCCTAAGCTGGACAAATAAGAGGCCCACTACTGAAATACTGAGTGTGAAGACCTGAAATTCCTCAAAAAGCTTTATTCTGTATCAGGGGAATCTGAATATGTAGTAGGGAACTAACTTAGTTAGCATGTTAGATGGTGCCAAAGTTCTTTTCTTTCCTCATGAATTTAAGACTTACAACCTTACTTATTCATCATTTATCAATGCCTCTTGCTGGACCACTTCCTCTGCTCTTTATCATCTCAAGGAAAGTGGTAGATTGACAACTGGATGTGTTTTATGGACTCAGGGATACAGTGCTGCAGCAGATTGAATACAGAATAATGAACACAAGTGGACCTGGAAACAGTAAATGCCTTGGTTAAAGCAGGTTAAAGTTATGCCAAGAGGAACATTTGGAAATGTCTGTATTAACAGTTGTAAAATTGCAGAGAAGCACTCAGAGAGGACTAGAAGAGCTATAAGATGCTAAATGCTAAATTTGTTAACTTTACTTAGTTACGTCTCATTTGAAGCTGACAAAATACTATATACCACCTACAAGAAACAGCAGTAAGACTGGTCTCAGACATGTTTTTGTGGTTTGCAAACAGCTGTGTGTTAAACTAGCTAGGTCAGTATCTTACCCTAGACCGAGAAGGGAAGGGGCTTAGAGAAAGGTCATTCAATTAATAAGTTATGAATTTACCACCTAGAGCTGTGGAATCTGATTCTGGTTCTGATTTTTAAGGCTTGTTGTGTGGTGGTCAGGGTTCAGTTTGTAGTTGGAACCCCCCCAAAAAAATGAATAAATAAAACCAAACATTGTTATAAAGGTCTCATTCTTCCTATATATTAGTACTTTGTAACCATGTGATATTTTATGTTGGTCATTTGTCCTGGACAACAGATGGAAATTAGCTCCTCTGCTAAATCTGGTGCATGCATCATGTTCTTTGTAACTAATGCCAATGCACACTGTCCTGAAACTAAATACATAAATACTAAAAATCCTAATTTGCAGTGTATGCATGAATGTAGAGAAAACAATCACTGGATTATTTTGACAATGAATAGAACTCATACAACCTCTGAATGTGTACATAGTTTTCAGGGATGTACTTCTGAGGATTTACTGATATTTCCTGATGGACAAAGATACTGACATAAGGTCTGTATTAGAGACAAACTGAACTGCAGTTTAGCTCTGAAAGAAAGTCAAACATCTAAGAAAATGGCAAGATCAGATCTGAGAAGAACATGGTTAAAACTGAACTGTGATCAGTTTAACGTCCTGCAGAGGAAGCAGTAGATTTATGAGGCTGCTGATGGAAGTTGGGAACACAGCTCCTCATTGATTATGTCATACTGGTCTGAATGGGTTTTATGGCTCTGGTAAAGGCTGCCAACACACACTGAGTCATCAAGATCATCATAACACAGAAGGCAGCTGCTGAAAAAAGGAATAATTCTACATATCCAGAGTGTGTTATGGACTGAAAACAGCATCTGGGTTCATCTGAATGACTGTGAATAAAAATAAGAGCTCAATATGCACGTACATGTGACTCTCTGGACACAAAAAGAAATGTATACAGTGATTGAAAAATATGAAAAGTCTTTCAGAAGAGAATGTGACCAATGAAGTATTTTGTCCTTTAATTATGTTATGGCAAAGGAAGGAGTCAGAAAGACCTGTGGACTTTTATCCCTGGAAATAACAACCCTCTCATCTGACTTTACTGGTGTTTACAAAGTGGATTCCAACATAAATAGGTTGTGTTCATTTACTGTAGTCCTTTTTACAACATTAGTCATTCATGCTAGCTCCTCATTAAAGAATAAACACAATGTCAGACAGGTCCTGGCAGATCTTTACAGATATGTGGCCTTTGTTTGCAGTAATAAGGGTGTTTAGGAACCAACAAGAGTACCTTTTTTTTTTCCTCTCTGTTTTCCACAGATGCCCATTACTTGGCGTTTTGACTTTTACCTTATTTTGGTTTTAGTTCCCAACCACACTTGTCGAATTTACCAAAAATCTGGTTCAGGATGAGACATACAGTGCCTCAAGAAAGCTGGATCATTTTCTTTTTCTTGAAATAAAACCACAATATTTAACAGATGTGAAAGGAGAATTTTATATTCAGATCACAGCTTCAAGTCTTCAGGTGTTTGATGCTACAATGTTTGTGCTAGGGTTTGGACATTTTCTTCCATTCGTCCTTAAGCATTGTCTCCAGTACCTCTAGGTTTGATGGGCCTCGACAAAGAATAATCATTTTCATCTCTCTGCAGACATGCTCTATTAGATTCCACTCATGCCTCTTGCTGGACTACTCAAGAACCTTCACAGTCATCCCTAATCCAACCCTGTGTGATTTTTACTGGGTGTTGTGGGTTATTATTGTGCTTAAATGGGAATCTTCAGCCTAGTCTGAGTTCCTGGGCTCTTGGGAGTAGGTTTCTGTTCAGTATATCTTTATACTTTATTGCACTCATCTTTTCATAAATCCTGAGTAATCTCCCAGTCCCTCCCTCTGAAAAATATCCCCACATGATCCACCACCACCATGCTTCAACACTGGGATGGTGTTAGGGATGTGATGGACAGTGCAAGTTTTACACTGAGTGAGTCACTTAGAATTCATGTCAAATAATTCAGTTTTAGTTTCATCAGACCATAGACTTAATTGCTCATTGTCTGACAGCTCCTCAGGTGTTCTATCATTTGTTTCTTACTTAAACAAGGCATCTGGCCACTTTTCCTTAAAGCCCAGGTCGGCAGAGTCCTGCACTGATGTTCTTGAATCTTCTCCCCTCTATCCTATCCTGGATTGCTTAATTTATGTGGATGGCCAACTCTAGGAAAGGTCCTAGTTGCCCCATACATATTCCATTTCCAAACTAAGATAAGATAAGATATACTTTATTGATCCTCCAAGGGTTAAATTCAAATGTAACAGCAGCACAAGACAAGAGACATCACATACAATAGAAAAATGAAGAGAAGATAAAAATATAAACAATTGTTAAAGTGACTATGGAGGCTAATGTGCCCATAGGAACACTTAATAGAAGGGCAGAATGTTTTTTGTAGCCCTGCCCACTTTTGAGAGGTGTAAAGATTCAGGTGGTATATTAAAGGCTCTGAAAACTAATGTAAATGTATTGCCCAAAATGTAATAATTAACTCTGCACAGAAAAAATATCATAAATTAGATACAGAACAAAATCCAATTTACAATATTCAAAATTTTAGAATTACTTTATTGCACTAAAAATAGTTATTACAATTTGGATAATATCAGTAAATTAGGGCTGTAAAATTAATCACAAATAATCACAATATCAGCCTGTGTAATCATATAATCAGATATGGTTGCAATTTCAAGGATTTATTTGCAATTTAGGAGGATTTAAGGTAATCTGATAACAGAAATGAGAAAAATATAAATACAAATTCTGTTGCTTGGTCATATCTTGGATTTAGTGAATGTAATTAGAGAGATACCGTGTATAAAAAAAAAGAAGAAAAGAAAAATCCAATTAAAGTCTCCACTGTTAAATAAGTGATAACTGCAATATGGCTTTTACCACAAATTGTGCTGCTCTACTCTAAATCATGCAATAAATATAGATGGGAATTTTACCAAATTTCATTTTTATGATGTTTAGTTTGTCCACTACCTTGTTAAGATTACTTATGATTATGAGAAATCACAAATTATGTGATTTTAATTTTAATCTGATTCTTCATGTGCTTCACATTGTGGCATTTGAATAACATGTGTGAATAACAGTGCGACTGCATGCACCCATTTGTTTGTGTCATATCATCAAACCTCTGAGCTCACTGATCTCTGCCATTATTTTGCTGACGCTGCTGATCTCAAATCCCAGAATGCTTAGAGACAAATACAAAGAGAGGAGTAGAAACTCCCAGCGCAGGCTCTGATCTCTGAGGAGAATTTATCTTTAAATAACAGAGAGTCTGTTTCCTGCAGCTGAATCAGTGTGTGTGTGTGTGTGTGTGTGTGTGTGTGTGTGTGTGTGTGTGTGTGTGTGTGTGTGTGTGAGTGTGTGTGTGTGTGTCTGCAGCTGTGCAGCAGTGTATTTATCTGCTGTCATTGATATTCACAGCCTGCTCTGATCAATGAGCTCCGACACTAACACTGTTATTTCATTTCTGCAGCTGAGAGGAAGATCAACTGATCTACAGGACGAGGTGGAAAAGGAAGAAGAGGGGGAGGAGGAAGTAGAGGGAGGAGGAGGAGGAAGAGGAGAAAGGAGGAGAAAAGAGGAGGAGGACACAAACTGTCAGGAAAAAATGCTGCTCATTTCTGCAAACCACAGAACGCCCAACATCTGTGAAACAAGAATGTGTTTCATGTCAACCTTTCCTAAATACATGTACCTGTAAATGTTGATATAAAGGAGCAGTGACTTGATGAATTTCAGCCCATTTGTTTCTCCAGCTCCATTATTTTAAATGTTCAAAAATATTATATTTACATTATATTTATGTGAAGTATATGATTTCTAGAAAGATGCAATGGTAGTTTTTGCGATAACTACCAGATGCTGATGATGATGAGGAGGAGAATCAGGAGGAAGATGGGGAGAGGAAATCTCAGTCTATGATCTGTCTCAATATAAGTGTTTTCAGATTTTCTAGTCTAGTGACTCCATAGGATGATAGATGAGTGTACCTGTGACCAATGAGACACATTTATAGATATAATATACACAGTAACTGTAACGATTGAGGCTTGTTAGGTCTTGGCATAAAAATATCTTGGTAAGGGTTACGGTAAAGGTTAAAATGAGAATATGACATGATGACCACTGTTCCTACGGGGTGCTGCAGTGGTTCAGCAGATAGTACTGTCACCTCACAGCAAGAAGGTCCAACACCAAGACCTTTCTGTGGAGTTTGCATGTTCTCCTCATGTTTGTGTGGGTTCTCTCCAGGTACTCTGGCTTCCTTCCATCATCCAAAGACATGCACTAGTAGGTTAATTGGTCAAGCCAACATTGCCCATTGGTGTGAATGTGAGGCTGACTGGTTATTCATCTCTATATGTCTGCCCTGTGATGAACTGGTGACTCGTCCAAGGTGTACCCCGCCTTTCGCCCATAAGTAGCTGGGATAGGCTCCAACACCAACGTGACCATACTGAGGATAGAACAGTTCAGAAGGTGACTGACTGACCACTGTTCCTTCTGTAGCCGCTGAAGAACTCCAGCAGCACTTGTAGTATAGAGCACATTTAATTAAAGCTTTAATAAACTTACTCCTAAAAGTATTTTCCTCCTTCATGCACCTTGGAAGTAGAGGACGTTGTACCAGGACCTTCTTTGTATTTGAAGGGTTACCTGATAATAGGAAGCATCATTCATCTGAATTTGACAAATCAAGTGGATATCTGAGATCAGAAGGAAGAACAGGAAATGTGATGCAAATTGAGCCAATCAAGGTTAATTTTGGTTAATTATTGAACACATTACAGAGTGTGCTCAGTGTGTGCATATATCCGTCCAACTCATTTTTACTTCAGGGTCTTTGAGTGTGTTAATCCATCCCTGCCTACTTCCTTTGAGTCTCCCACTTTGTAAAATCACTCTTAAATGTGCTCTGCAACATTCCCACTAATAAGCCCCCCCTCCGCTTTTTCTAAATGTCTGCCGTCTACAAAAACAGCCCAACTCTCTGAGCGTCATTAAAACGGTCATTTCCAAATTAAACAGGAGCAGGGTTTTGGGACAAGTGGAGCTCTTGCCTGCAGAAACCATCTTTTCTGCTCGGCTGCTCCTGTAGGTGGCTTCATTAAAGAGCCGATTAAAAATAATCACTAAGGCGAGCAAATGAGTGTGTGTGAGCTGTTACGCTGCTAATGCATTAATTAAATTAGAGCTGTCTGAAAGCAGCATTAGCAACACATCATCCCTCAGAAAAAAGGAAGAGAAGACATGCAGGGAGCAGGTGATGACTGTCACCTGGAAAACTGCTTTCAAGTGGAGATCAGTGTCCAACCTGCAGCTCTTCTGTGAGGGATGAGGCCACGAGTTTGGTTTATATCAAAGGGTGACAACCACAGCTTGAAACCAAACCCAATGTGGGAGTATCTTAAAGTGTAGTACTGCTGACAGCAAATAGGTACATTTCCTGTCTGCTACGTGGCCACAGTCAGAAGGGTTGAAAACATCATGTAAATGGATGATAATAAGGGCTAAATGAACCATCTACTGTTAACGAATGCTGCATTCCAGGCAACCCATAGTCTGTGTTTTTCCAACCTTCTACCAGTGAAAATGCACTGGAATGGCAGTCAAGCCTGTGACTTCCCACCCATAAACTCGTACTAGATTGATGTACTCCCAGTTTTGAGCTGTGACGTCACAGCCCGTGAAACAACATGGTGGCCCCCATGGATGCAGTGATTATGCAAATTGTTCATTAAAACAAGGTATTGCTCCAGCGTTATTTATCTGCAAATGTTATGCATAATTGGGAGCTACTCTAGCATTAGCTAGTTTTCAGCTTATTAAGTGCAAGAATAAATTTATACGTATCCAAATAACATAACATAAAAGGTATAACAGTTTCTCTTGCCTTATGCGCCATTTTTCCTCCCTTTTCCCTCAAATAAGCAAGGAGCAAGCACCTCTGGGATAGAAATGACTATAAACGAGCATAAGCCCTGTACAGTCTGCCATGCTGGTTTGTTTACACCTAGCTACCACAATTCCTTGTCCTCAGGTAGTTTGGCGTGACCTGCCTGGAACACTACAAAATTGTTAGCTGTGGCGTGAAGTTGTGACTTTCGGGCTCAAAAACCTGCCTGGAACACAGCATAAGATTCTCTTACTATAATTATTATTTACAGTATTTTGTAGCTCTTTTTACTTTCCTTGTATGAGATTTGTGTTACTGAGACACAGACAAGTCTTAAACAAAGCTAATTTTCTCTAGATTTATGTGTTTGAAAATGTTATTTTGGTGTCAGAATGTTCAGAAGGTGTATGCCTTGTGGAAAAAATAGATCCAGCATTTATTGGGGCAATCATAGTCCAAAGAAGATTTCATATTATGTGATCTCTACCATGATTTGGATGAAGTCTGAACAGGAAATGACTCCCCAATGCATGGTCTTGTTTCTGAACTGTTTGTTTTCACTCCTCACTCTTCAGTAACTCCATATTCTTCTCCAAATTCTTGTAAAAAATGGTCACAAAAAGTTTATTTAAAAAAAAACCTAACAAACAAAAAAAAAACAAGACAATTGTGACAATTAAAATGCTCATGTGGGCTTCAGTAGCTGTAGCCATGACCCAGTGGGTGATGTCACATAGTATTTGTT
This sequence comes from Sphaeramia orbicularis, assembly GCF_902148855.1. Lineage (NCBI taxonomy): Eukaryota > Metazoa > Chordata > Actinopteri > Kurtiformes > Apogonidae > Sphaeramia > Sphaeramia orbicularis. The sequence continues at coordinate 46,615,598 of NC_043968.1, read as the reverse complement.
TGTATATCAAATTGTTTGTGTATAATGTATAAAACGTCTAAATAACAACAGTCATTACCTTAATGTGTATTTGTGGATTCTTTATGTTCTGTACATGAAGACACAAAGATTATGCCTTCATATATTTACTTATTTTTTGTACATAAACATGTTCAAAGTTGTGCATGATGTAAACTCTGCCTCTATCTGCCAGTGACAGATTAGATGTTTGCAAAGGCCTGTGCGTATAGGACCATGATCTAATCTTATAGGGATGTATATCTGTTTCCATACTCTCCTTTACAAAGACGGGTTAGGGTTAGCAAGTCCCTTTTACATAAAGACTTGCTTTAAAGTTCAAGTTGGATTAGAGTTAGTTGAAAGCGTAGGGTTTGGTTAGAATTAGGTTCCAAGAAAATTACGTGAGTGTACGTCTGTGTGTGTATCTCAGGTTTCTCTTGTTCCAGCTCTGTGACTACAGACGTGCATCATCACACATGTATTATTTAGTCACATGACCTGCAGCTGCTGATCAGGGCACTGACAGGTCAGTCACAGACAGATCACATCGTGTCTCTAATCACCTGTTTGGAACTGCTGAAAACTGTATCAATCAAAGGAATACATGAACATTTATTTTAAAAATCATAAATTAAAAAAATCTATTAAATACAAGCAGACATACATCTAACACCTTTGTGTAGTGAAAAATATCATATATAAATAAATACATAAACAAGTGGTGCCAGGCACAACAAAACACCGCATCTCGCATGTATTGCAGCTTATTTTGGCATCGATCCAACTGATGTCATCATGTCTATGCGTGTGCTGATGTCAGCGTAGACACATTTCAGTCATTATAAGGAAATGGGGGAAAAAATAAGATTTTAAAAATTCATAAAAAAATTTGAACTTTGACTCACTTGTCCCAAAGTGTAATCACATGTATTCTGGGTCACTGGCAATCTATAAACCCAATTTGGTATGAATTCAACCAAAGGTTTTGCTGCTAAAGTGTTAACAAACAAACAAAGAAACAAACCGAATCAAAAACTATACCTCTTGCCTGCCCTTCAGGGGGGGCAGGGTAATAAATAATGCTAGGAGCCAAAATCAAGGTGAAATACAACAGAATATGAAACTACACACCTTCCCTCTGCTGCTCTATCCTCTCAGTCTGAATCAAAAGACTAAACACATAAATATAAATGACCCCACAGTGTTTCACAGTACTGTGTTGAACAATGTAGTGGAGCAACAGAGTCATGTCTGACTGAATCTGAACAGTGACAGATAATTACAGCCCTCAGTAACCCCTTTCCCTGTCTAAAAACAGCTATGATAGGGAAATATCTCCTGTCATGGGTTTGATTTCTGCTGAAAAGTATTTGTGGAATGAACTCACACCTCTAACTTTTCCTAATCTGACTGTGCAGGTGCATATATGCTATTCAATGGAATATGAAATGCTTGAATAGGTAGGCATTTCTAAGTATGGTCTACATTAGAGCATTTGGCATTCATCATTTTCAGTGTGGGCATGTATGTTAACTTGAATTTAATTATATTAGTGATAACCCTTTAAGTGGCAAATTTGCAATATTGTGACAAGCAACATAACTGAATGAAACAGAACAACAAACAGCTTTTTGAAATCTTGATATTAAAATTGGATATTAAGAAAAAAAACCCTCAGGTGCCTAAAGGGTTAATATAGTATTAAAAATAAAAGTATCCTCATAAAATATTAACTTTTGTCTCCATAAACTGAGAAAATACAGTGTTTCTAATGATGACAATATTATCACATCTCTTTGCTTGGATTAACCTGAACAGAATCATGAGTGATTGTCCATCTGGATGTTTTTTTTTCCACTGTTAGTAATAATATGGCAGACATAACTCTGCTCCCATCAGGTTTAATGTGAAACTGCAGCAGGTTTCACAGCCAACAGTCACAGCTCAGTTTCAGCACCATGGACAGAGACAGAAAAACCAAACCAGGAAAATGACAGATATAAGAAAGAAAAAGTAAAAAGAACAAAACGTGACAAGAAATGGTGAAAAGGAGAGAGGAAGAGAAGAGGAGGAGCCCTGATCCACAAATGAATTAAAGTACAAGAGATTGGAGCTTCTGCTGAGCACACTCAGTGTATATGACGGTTATTACTGCAGCTGAAACACACACTCTCCCAGGAAACACTGGCAGGGGCAGAAGAACATTCACAGTACAGACGAGGGAATGTGACTGTTTTTACAGTATTACTGCTATCGTGCCGCCTTAAAATACATCAATCACATACACGCACAAGCAGTATGAGGGAAAAAAAGAATCTGGCACCAAACAGTTATAAAGTCATAAAAGGCCCCTCTGCGACAACACAGAGAAATAGTCGCGTTCTTGAGGTGGATTTATGCTTCTCCATCAAACCGTTTTAGTGCCAGTGGCCACATTTTATCAGAAAACATAAAACTGTAACTACAGTACAAGAGAAACTCTAACTGTCCTCTCTGTGCTGCTGCAAAACTTTAATCTTCATTAAACTAGCTTTGGCTCTTTTTCAGATGCACATACCAATATATGAATATCTGATGGTTGTATTGATTAGTGGTCATGGTTAATAGACAGAGCTGTTGACAAAATGCAGAAGAATCCACATCATCTCATGACAAAACCCTTAAAAATCACCTGTTCACATCCCTCTGGTGTTATCTCTAGATAGTCTATATTTATTAAACCATATAACGAGAAAGCAGAAAATACTCTAATCAACTAAAAGTGAAGAGAAAAGTTACTTTAATATATTTTGTCCAGTACGTTGTACATTGTGCAGCGAGTGTGCAGTGTTTAATGACTCACAGAAGAAGAGGAAAAGGCAGAGTTTTTGTGTGTTTGTGGCTCTTGCATCTATGTATTGTAAAAATGTTAAAAAGAAAAAAGCAGCATGAGGGAAAAGTTCACATTTAAACCTTAAGATGCAAGATTTGTAAAACATGAATGCAGGGCGCATGTAGATGAGGTGCAACCAATCTGCTCATACATCACTAAGTTAAGACTGATGTGAGCAGCAATTGAAGTGAAACCAAAGTTGGAATGGAACTATACTGTTTAATGTCACAAATACAGAAAAGAGTTTTCCTACAGCATGAGATGTAAAGGTCATTTTCACCAGGTCTGGAAATCAGGAAGACTCCAGTAAATCTCAAAATCCTCTTGTTCCTTCTTGTAAACTTTTTCTTTCTTTTTTTTTTTTTTTATAAGTTCATGAAACATTACTTCCACCTATAAAACGCAGTTGTTCTTAAGCTGCACTACATAAAAGTTATTTTTTTCTTTCAGCTCTGTTGTAAAGTAACTTCCATCCTCTCGTTTCGGGGCCCAAAGCTCGGCCCCCACGCGCACAATCACACACGAGCAGCATCACTTACCCCAGGGTTGTCATGGTGACGATGGTGTACCAGAAGGCCGCCGGGATGCTGGTGAACTTGCTCCCGCTTCCTTTCTCTGCGTAGAACATGACAGTGGCGAATATGATGATGGCCATGGTGAGGGAGAAGAGCAGGAAGCCGAGCTCAGACGCGCAGCTTTTCAGAGTGTAACCCAGGATGCGAAGTCCCGCAGAGTGCCGCGAAAATTTGAAAATCCGAAACACCCTGAAGACTCTCAGGGTGACGAAGGCGCCGCTCACGTCCTCGTTGTCCGTCATGACCAGGCCGATGTAGTAGGGCATGATGGCCACCACGTCGATGATGCTCATGACACTTTTGACAAACTTATATCGGCTGGGCGCAGCCAGCAGGCGCAGCAGGTACTCCACCGTGAAGATCATGACGCAGGCCGTGTCCAGGCAGAAGAACGCCAGCTCGTACCGTTCACCACAAGACATCATCTTGACCCGGTTTGGCACGGCCCCGCACGGGACTGTTTCCACCACGTTGGCCATAACCGACACCGCGATGAAGAAACCGGTGACATAGTAGAAGACGAGCGCCATGGTGCTGGTGTGCGGGTTCTCAAAGGCGCGCCACATGGACTCCCGGAAGCTCATGTCAGCCGTGATCAGCTCGTTGGCGGGGTCAGTCTCCTCGTCGTCCTGCATGCGCTCCTGGTTCTCCCGCCGCCGGTCCTTGTAGTCCTCATAGCAGCAGTCCCCGATGATCTCTGGGATGATGCCGAAGAAAGCCAGCTCCTCGTCATAGGCGGAGATGCACTCCTGCCGCGGGTAGTGCAGCTTCCCTGTGCGGTAAAAGTTGAGGATGTGCCTGAAGATATCTGGGTCGCGATCGAAAAAGTACTCGTTGCTCTCCTCGTGGAAGAAGAAGTCCCGTTCCGAGCTGCCCAGAAGGGTGTCCGGGTACCGCTCCAGCGTGTCCTGCCAAGTCTGGAACTTTGTGCCGCTCACGTTGATCACGATGATCCCGTTCCGTCCGCGCGGCTTGTCCTTCGGGGGCACCGGCATGGGCGAGCTGGCCACCGGCATCCAGCCGATGGCCGCTGCGCGTGCAAACGGCAGCCACGCCGCCACTCCTGCTGCCATGCTGGTGGAGGTGGTGGAGCTCGGTCCTGGAGCTCAGAGAGGGGCTCTGTGTGGGGAAGTTCAGGAAGCAGCGGAGTACCGACAGGACATCTGGAGAGAGAAGACAGAGCCGGACAACAGATGAAACCTTCGAGTTTCTCCAGAAAATAACTAATAATTTTATGCACGAAAACTATGCGTAAAACTTACAATAACAGCTTAGAAACAAAACAAATCCACCTATCCAGTCTGTCCTTATCAGCCCCAGTTTACTGATAGTTTGGACGCATCAAAACTGCAAAAACCAAACCAGTTTTCACCTCCGAACTCACCTCCACTGAGAAAAAAATCCTTCAAAATCTTTACATTTCTGATTAAAATCCGTTAAAAATCCAGCACCGAAACTTGTTCCTTGGACTTTTATCTCCTCTCTGGGTCGTAACCCTCCACACAGCTTTTATTTCCTCCAGCAGCAACAAGTTCAGCAGGTATCAGGATAATTCCACGCTCCAAACTCGGACACGGAGCTGGCACTGACGTGCCGCTTGCATGCTCCTCTCCCCGGGTCTCCCCTCCACACTGAACCCGCACTGAGCCGTCCGCAGCGCAGTTTTCCTTCCTGTTGAACACACAGGTTTCCCGTGCGCCCCAGCAGCTGCAGCGCCGAGTTGAGCTGAGCCGAACCGAATCGCAGCGGAGAGTAGGAGATGTTCGGCAGGAAGCGACGCGACCGCGGCGTGTTCGCCGGTCACACAGGTGCCTGCTGAACAGAGACGCGGAAACCCACGTTACTCCCTCTACCCACTCCTCCTCCTCTTTCCTCCTGTTTCCCCGCTCTCTCTCTCTCACTCTCCCCCCCCCCCCTCTCTCTCTCTCTCTCACTCTCTCTCTCTCTCTCTTTGGGGGCGTGTCGCTGGCGGAGTCCCGCGGATAACACGGAGCTCTCCTGCGCCTTTTACGCACCAAAAACTCTCCATCAGCAGCGAAAACCCTCGTGTCACCTGTTACTTATGTGTCAGTAATTGCTTGTTTGTAAATCAGTCAATTTAATGGGTGCAAGAAATGCAGAAACCGTATCTCGTACACGCAAAGAAATGCTTTGCAAAGAGTAGCTTTTTGTTTCGTTTCCCTTAAGGTTTGATTATTAAAAAAACAAACAAACTTGCCTATTTTGTAATTTTAATGAAATCGTTCCTCCGGTGTTCAGCCAAACAGGTGTGTCCAGATTGAAAAAAACTGTGCAGTGCAGAAAATGTGTGTGTGCATCAAAACTTACAGCAAGATAACTTATAAAACTATAGTATCATCAGGGCAAATAGAATTGTTAAAGGTGGCGTGACAGCTGCTGGTTTATTATATTGAATACATTTAGTAAAACGTGTTTGTTTTTGTTTTGTTTTTTTGCTCAGCACAGATATTTTGTTTTATCATTGAAGAGAAACTCCAGTTTCTAATTTGCTGTTTAAATTGAAAACAAAACAACAAACACTTTCTTCTTCTGCTCCACAGAGAGATAAAGACAAATTTACCATAGCCTATATTACATATGTATATTACCATTATCCCAAGTCCCACTAAAGAAGAACATTAATAACTATCCCCTTGAGTCCATGACCCTGTGGTTGGAGCAGAGAAAACTGTACTGAGCAGCAGACTGTTCCTGTTTTTCTTCAGTCATCATCTCTGTCTCATCATCACCTACTGCCACAACAAAAAAGCAGTTCATCTACTGTTTAACACTGTCTGTGCCCCATGATCCAACCAGAGGTCAGAGGTTATTAATCCACCTCCAAAACAAGTCTGACAAAAGTTTAGATCTAAATGACTAATGTAGATGTCTGCAGTTCCACAAACTGAATACAGAACTAAAGACAAACAACTTTCGAATATTTAGAAAATGATTTATGGAACAGTCTGAGCCATCAGAATCACAAAGGACCACACCATCCCTCCACAACATGATAAATGATTTTTATTAGTGTCATGCACTAAGTGTCCAACTCTCATGGGTTTACAGGACACCATTAAAGTTGCAACGGTCACATTTCATTACAAAATCAAAGCTTCCTTTGCAGCTCAAGCTTGCTAAATATGCCACAAAAATTGTTTCTTCTTGAAGCCAACTTGAATTCTTCATAATTACTAACCCATGAAGACCCAAACATCCAACAACGACCAAATCCATCTACTGATCTAAACTGTTTAATACCTGTTAATCCACTAATCCTATCAATACATGTAAATAATTGGTGTAAAATACAGTTTGTCATTTTTTCATGGTTATCTGATATGACCCATTTGGATGTTCAGAGGCTCATTAATGAATGTAGAAACACTGTCATCTTCTACAACATTGATTCACCAGTAAAACCCATGGAGTTGGATCAGTGACAGTGGATGGAGACACTTGGTTTATGTTCAGTTAATGATATATTTTGCTGAAAAAAAAAAATCACGTTTTCTTCAGTTTTCTCTGTTTCTGATATAATAACCTTTGAATTTACTCTGAGCTTTAATGAACATCTACATGATCAGTGAATTAAGTTTTAAAAAATACCTGATTTTTACTGAAGAAACACAAAATAAAGAGTATAATATTATAAATGATAAATCATTTAAGAAAGGATAAATAAAGAGAAAAAGTCATTTGTGAATTGCCACAAAAGTACCGCAGGGTCTTTATGGGTTAATCATTTACAGAATGTGTGGTAAAAACTGCCTAAAACATCATCAAAAGAGGAACCTTTGGGCCTGAGTAGGCTGAAGAACAGCTTAATACATCAGCTGTTCATCTGCAGAGTTCTGGACAACTCATTTACTGTGATGATGATAAATAAATCAACATAACATGGTGTGATTGGGGTATTTTTGCCTTATTTAAATAATCAGTTATGGCTAATCAATAAGGTGTCCTGGCAAAGACATGCAGCAGGCACAAGGTTTAGACAGGAATACAACCATACACCAGTAAAAACACACAAATGACTGTAAAATAAGTTTAAGAGACATGAAATAACAGACATAATCTGCAAGTCAAAATCATCAGTCAACATTAATATATAAAAGTGCTGTGGTTCATTTGCCTGCCCTTGAGTGATTTAAAATTACTTTGGATGCATCTAAGAAACCATCTCTTTAAGATCCTGTAGACTGATTCCTTGCAGAGGGAACAGTAAATTGGAACACTTTTTCCCCCAGTTCAGGGCCTTTGATACAAATAGTATGAATAAATTCTAGGCTGTAACTGCCTGTGCTTTTTTAACAGATGTCAATTTTAAGATTTCCCTGTAAGAGCAGATCCCTTGCAGGTTCTCTTTCAATCCCGTCTTGCTCACACTGTTTTCCTGTGGAATGTTAAAACAGTGCAACTCTTGCCAGAAAACATTCTTTCCTGTCATTTTATTTGTTATTAATCCATAAAGACCCAGTGCTACTTATGTGGCAGTTCCAAAATAATTTTTTCTCTATATTTAACTTTTCTTATTTTTCTTTACCATTTGTTATAATAATATCCCCTGTATTTTGTGTTTTTACAGAAAAAATCTGGTATTTTCCTCTATTTAATTCACTGATCGCATAGATGCTAACAAAAGCTCCAGTTGTAGTTGATGGCTATATATCAGAAACAGAGAAAACTGAAGAAAAATTGACTTTTTCAGAAAAATCTATCAATAATTGAACACAAACCAAATGTTTCCATCCACCATCGTTGATCCAGTTCCGTGGGTTTTACTTGTGAATTAATGTTGTAGAAGACGACAGTGTTCCCACAGCTACCACGGACCCTCTGCACATCCAAATGGGTCATATCTGATGACCATGAAAAGATGCTAAACTGTATTTTACACCAAATATTTACATGTATTGATAGGATTAGTGAATCAACAGGTATTAAACATTTTAGATCTGGGGATGGTTTCAGCATCTGTTTGGGTCTTTATGGGTTAAAAGCATTAGTGTGTTATCTCATTAGTGTTGTTTCTTTGGGTATTGTTCAGTCATACATCATGATGCTACTAATAAAGATGATCATTGAACATCAAAGAAATATGTCAACATTTCAGACTTCAGATATTCCATCATGAAGGTGCCATATTTTAAGATGTTCCATATCACAGCATCAATACTGAAATGCACAGCAGACTGCCCTTGTCTAATGTAGAAGGAAATGGAATAAACAGAAGAAAGAAAGAAAGAAAGAAAGAAAGAAAGAAAGAAAGAAAGAAAGAAAGAAAGAAAGAAAGAAAGAAAGACATGATAGATATGCATATACGCTTTTGTGTTTTGTTTTGTTTTTTAATTGTAGACCCTTGGAAGACGAGTTATCACTGTGGAAGCTTAAGGGGGATCAAATAAATCTACTGCTTATAAAATGGTAGCAAATATTACTGAACATAACTGCACAAATGAGGATATTTGTCTTGTTATATTGTGTGTAGAATTCTGCACTAATTATTCTTTAAGAAAGCGTAAGTATGTCATTTATATTTGACAATAATAGTGGTAGTCAAAGTACTTAAAAACTGTTTTCAGAGTGATTTTGACAAAACAAAACTAGGAAACTTAGAGCACAATAACAGAGAGATAAACACAATATTGCCTTTGCCAATAACTTGTTGGTGAAGATATATAAAATTCTCTCTCAGGTCTCTTGTGATCATCTGTAAAATCATAGTGAAAGTAAAGATGACTGAGTCGATCAACGGAGTAGAATTAGTTTAAATGAAATTCCAAAAAAAATGATGCCCCTCTTAAACTCTTTGTTAATCTTTTTTATTGCACCATTTCAAATCTCATAAAATAGCTGCAATTATTTGTGTTAGTCATACACTGTGTTTTATTGTTGTGGTCCTCGAGTGAGATTAACAAGAGAAAATAGCTCTTCTGTGTAAAATGTGAATTAAATTAAACACACAGCAAATCTCCGAACAAGTTATAGTATAAATAGAATTAAAAACCTATCAATGAACAAGTTCACTGCAATTAAAAAGGATTTGGGATAAAACCTCACTGAATAAAATTACCCTTTGGTCCAAAACACAAACATGATTATTCATAAAGTTGTGTGGTCTGAGACCACATATAAAACTGAGCCAAGAGTTTGAACTTTGTAGATTCAGGAGGTTAAAATATTCCAAGACGTCAGTAAAATCAGTGACTAAATACAGAAAACATGCACAATGAAATCACCTAAAATGACGAAATCAGGATTTTATCATACTTTGTCATAAAATGAAATAATAATGTCAGATATGGAATCGTTTGCTGCAGCATACCTTGACGACAGCAACTTGTGGCAGGAACATCTTTCCCACCTGGAGGCTGTACTTCAGCGGATCAAGCAGGTCGGCTTGACCATCAGTCCAAAGAAATGTTCCCTGGTGAAGCAGGAGTTACAATATCTAGGCCACATCTTGGGAGGCAGTGTGATCAAGCCTCTGAAGGATAAGGTGGAGGCTGTAAGAACGGCTGAGAGACCAACCACCTTTAAGCAGGTCAGATCCTTCTTGGGCCTGGTGGGTTGGTACAGATGGTTCATCAGGAACTTGTCAACCTGAGATGCACCCCTGTCTAACCTCACGAGTACCAGCCAATCCAAATTTGCCTAGAGAGAGGAACTGGCAAAAGGCATTTCAGTAGCTGAAGGAAGCCCTCTGCCAAGAGCCTGTTCTCCATAGTCCCAACTTCAGCTTACCCTTTACTGTCCAGACCAGGGGTGGGCAATCCTGGTCCTCGAGGGCTGGTATCCTGCATGTTTTAGATGTTTCCCTCTTCCAGTACACCTGAAGGTCATTATCAGGCTTCTGCAGAGCTTGATGATAGGCTTATCATGTGAACCAGGTGTGTTGGAAGAGGGAAACATCTAAAACATGCAGGATACCGGCCCTCGAGGACCAGGATTGCCTACCCCTGGTCCAGACAGATGCATTGCAGAGAGGGATAGGTGGAGTTCTACTGCAAGGAGAAGGGAAGGACAAGAAACCAGTGGCCTATGTTAGCAGGAAGCTGTTCCTGTGAGAGACGCGCTACTCAATGGCCGAGTTGGAGTATTTGGCCATCAAGTGGGTGATCGACTCATTCAAGTACTATCTCCTGGGGAGGGAATTCACCCTGGAGACCGACCATTGAGTTCTCCAGTGGTTGGAGTCCATGAAAGACACAAACAGCTTGATCACCAGGTGGTTCCTGTCCCTCCAGCCATACAAGTTCAACATTTGCTATGTGCCTGGGAAGCAGAACACGGTGGTTTGACTTCCTGTCCCGCAGAAAAGATTCTGGACCTTCCAACGGGGGAGGAAATGTAAGGGAGCTGTTAGTGCCCCCCCCCCACACACACACTAATCAGGTGTATGCCATCCACCTCACACCTATTTAGTTTAATCATTTAGTATTTGCATTTAACCTTTCACTAATTTTATTAATTAACCTGAGTTACTGGTGATTACTTTTTTTTGTCTTAACAGCTAAGGACAGTACCTATTTAGTTTGTTCTCACTTAAAGTTTGCTCATTTCCTTTTGTTCATTGTTTTCTCTTTTCCTTTGAGGTCAGCGGGTGGGGTACTCCCATGGAGGCGCACCCATGTGAGTGCAGGTCAGGTGTAGAAGATCTGCCTGATCAGACCAGACCATGTAGCCCAAAGGAAGGGGAGGTTTAGCAGGGGAGGGATATAATTAAATGTGTCACAAGGGGTGCATTTTCAGAAATAACACATTATATGAAACACAAAGGTTGATGTATAGGTTTATTTTGCAGATAGGTGTGAATGAGGTGCATGTTTACTGGAAGTTTAAAGCTAATCTACACTGAGTTCACTTGTAGTTGAGGGGTTAGTGGATTGAGCCAGACCTATTTGAAGGGGTCTGGAGTCATATGAACTGTTCTTCATTTTCCTGTTATCTGTGGAGGGGGACAAGTTGTCTTTATTTATTTATTTATTGATTGATTGATTGATTGATTGATTGGGTGTGTTAAAAAATAAAAGTGAAGTATTTTTCCTACTTCGGATGGTTGCCAGCACTTCCATTTATGTGACTCGGGTGCTACGGCTCTCTGGCTTAAGTAAGAGTACCAGCTAATTCTCACAATTAAATTGGCAAATTCTTAAATAAAGACATTGTTTTGACCTGGCTGTTTGTACATTTTCCATGTTTTTTCCTTAAACTCCAACTCAACTTCAGCTGTAGACAGTCTGCTTTAACATTTGTCAAGTATAAAAAAAGACAAAATTATTAGAAGTAATAAAAAAGATGTTATTTAGGGATCTGACATTTAAAAGACCAAAACTTGCTGGGTTACAAATGAGGGTGGGGGCTGGCAGAGGTTGCAGAAGAACTTGAATAAAATTGCATTCATTGGCAGCGGAGGGACATGAAAAGATTCTAATCTTTGTGCGGTCTGTTTGCTGAAAGATATGCAGTTAACAGCAGAATCAAGAGTGAAAGCATCATACTGCTATGAGCATCAATTAGTGTGTGTGTGTGTGTGTGTGTGTGTGTGTGTGTGCGTGTGTGCATGCCATATTTCAACAACCTATTTTCGCTGTGCATTAAAGTATTCACACCTAATCTCACTCACAAACCTGGAAAATGTACAGCAAATAATGTAATAAAATAAGGATTTAATGGTGATGTAAAATGTCACCGTTAAGTGTACCTAGAGCATGTCCATTATAAGACATCTTCATAAGTCTATTGAACATCTGATGCTCAGACCCATCCCTTATCTACAGGGGTGGTTTCTCATATGGACAAAGTGGGCATTTGCCCAGGGGGGCATTT